>NC_034602.1:39266007-39270629 GCF_900095145.1 Mus pahari | reverse complement strand
TGGTGGCTGATGATGGGATGGATCCCCGGATGGGGTAGTCTCTGGATAGTCCATCCTTTCATCTTAGCTCTAAATTTTGTCTCTGTACCTATATCGTTCAACTCATTGGACACACACATTAAGTCCCTGAGCCTGAGGCAGCATGCAGGGTCTGCATGGGTCTACAGCAGCTGGGACCCTAGAGCTGATAGGAGACGTGAGCATATCTGCTACCGCTCACCCTGAAGCAACTTCCAATTGATAACCACTGAAAAAAGAAATTTTAGTTTCCTCCAAGGAAGTTTTACTCAGGAAACAAACTATTGGGCTTCATGCCCAGCAAGAGATCAATGTAAAGTTTGGAGATTCCTTGGCTCATCATGTTGTGTCAGGGCTCTTCAAAACAAAATAAAAAACAAAAACAAAAAAACAAAAAAACAAAACAAAAACCCCCTACTTTACATTTTATTTTAGTCTTATTTTATTTTTATAATTTTTATTCTTTCTTTTTACTCTATAAGTCCTGGTTTAGATATTATGGTTTACATTTTAATGTTTTTACAGGATTCCTGAGTAGGTAAATAAGTAGGATGCTTTTTCTTTTGCCTTCCTTTAGCCTTTTTTTTTCCCTGTTTGTTTTATCAAATTCTGATGTGAGAGTTTTGTTTTATCATATCATATTATATAGCATATCACATTATATTTCCATAAAAGCCTGTTTGCTTCTAATGAGAGACAGAAATGGAGTAAATTTCATTGGAAGGAGAGGTGATGAAAAGCTGGGTGGAGCCAGGTGTGGTGGTACACGCCTTTAATCTCAGCACCTGGGAGGCAAAGGCAGGCAGATTTCTGAGTTCTAGGCCAGCCTGGTCTACAAAGTGAGTTCCTGGTCAGCCAGGGCTACAAAGAGAAACCCTGTCTCAAAAAAAAAAAAAAAAAAAAAAAAAAAGAAGAAGCTGGGTGGAGAAGAGAGAAGGTATACCACATCAGGAAATATTATCTGAGAAAAAAATCTATTTTAATANGGAGAAGAGAGAAGGTATACCACATCAGGAAATATTATCTGAGAAAAAAATCTATTTTAATAAAATGAAAACTATAAAGATACATTTTAATCCACCATGGATTTAAAAACACACATAATATTAAAATGTTTGTGTATTTAATGCCCACTTTATGATTCAAACAGGGCAATCAAATAAATATGGTATATAGTAAAGTTCTTGATACTAAGCATGGGAGGACTGTAGCAAATGTAATGTTAGATACATGAGATTGATTGGATCAGAGAAACAGAGGATGAATTCAGCCAAGACTACTAAACAGAGATAGAATTTCAGAGGGAATCTGCACAGGAAACTTAGACAGGGATGTAATATATAGAAAGCCATAAGGAGGTGTTCGGACATGTATACAGACATGCACAGAGAGGTTAAAGAGTTAATTGTGCTTCAAGTGTAGGTTCATGTTGGATGACTGAATAAAGCTAAAAACAAAAATTAATTGGGAGAAGATTACAAAAAGATTTTTATCCCATACTAAAAACTTTAGCATCCAAAATTGAGAAATAATTAGAAGTCTTTCAGCACATTAATGACATTCACAATTGTATATTAGAAATTATAACAGAACTTCATAGCTATGTGGACAAAGGAAAAAAGTAGCAAGGTTGGGCCCATATAGATCAGTTCTCAGAGAATGAGTCCATGAATTATATTTAGATTTAAGTTATGTGTAGTTTTAGACCTGCATTTATCTTGTAAGGTCATATTAAAAATATATTAAGATTAACTAACTAGAGGGCATTCTCATTAAAGGTATTTCTGAAGCATTAAGCTGGGCACAGTCTGGAGGTTCTTTGACATAAGAAAAATTTGGATGATTATTCTCCAGCTTTTTCTCTGTGGATCATTTGTTTGTTTGTTTGTTTGTTTTCTTGTTCTGTTTTGTTTAAGACCAAGGTCTCACTAAGCAGCTCTGGCTCTCTGAATCCAGCTTCTGCTTTCTATGAATCCAGAATGGTTTCAAACTCATAATCCTCGTGCTTCAGTCTCTAAATTCTGGAGTCAAGGGTTATACTACCATGACCTACTTGCTTGTTATTTTGGGGCTGTAGTGCCTCCACTTGGGAGCCACCACCATAACTGTGTTAAGCTTCATCTAGTAACCTGCTTTGTCACTGTAATGTAGACATAAGGTCAGTATGCTTGTGACAGATGAAACCATAATACATATCCCTTATTAGGTCTTATAATCATATACTTATAATCATATACCACATGGATTCACCATGAGAAGCAACTCCTCACAGAGGATTCTATAGGTCTATAGGAAGGGAGGATGCACATACCAGAATTCTAATTCCAATCCTTAATCTAGAGAGAAGCCCAACTCAGTCCAAAGCAAACTTTATGGGTTAACCAACAAATAAGGCAAACTTTATGGGCAGACCAACAAATAAGGAAAGTAAGTTCTATTGTAGTCATGTATGAAAAATTAAATCCAATTGCACAGAATGATTGTACCAGAGTAGCTGAAGTTATCCAGGAGTGGTGTATGTCTGTATATTTCAAAATTGTGAAGTATCCTTGTGCAGTTTTTTAATAAATTAATTTTAAATTAGGAATTAATCTCAGAACTATGCTATTGCTGGACTAGTACATTTGAGTTCTAATTGTTGAAATCACTGTTCTCTATGTCAGTTTATTTTCCTTCTCTTTTATGCTTCAAATATTTCCAAGTTCATCCTAATATTGATTGAAAACTCAAAATTTTTCCTAGGCTCTTTTCTTTGTCATGTAAGTACTTTCTTGACATTTGTATGTGGTTGTTTTTTAGGGGGTGGAAGGGAAAATACTGAACTATATATTTGACTCTCCCTTTTCCTTTCCCACTAAAATATAGAGAATCTGAAAATCACCTTCAGGTCCTCCATCTTGCATTTTGACTAATTATCTATCGGATAATGTCAAAATCTACTTAACCAGCCAATGAATTTATACAATCTCTCAGCAGAGATTAATCCAAAAGATTTATATTAATTTGGGTTTCCCTTGACTTAGCTCAGATGAAGGGATAAAGTATGGGATACTAGATCATTAAAGAAGTGATTCAGTTGATGAAAGTGAGGCAGGGACTCTGGAAGATGACTGAGGAGGGGACCCAATTGATAGGAACAAGGAATGGATTCTGGAAGAACAAAACAGAGAAAGAAAAAATAGTCACAGGATTTTCATGGGCAAGCTGTTACTGTGAATAATAGTTTAGGATAGAGGGAACTTCTGCTGAAGTACATAAAATGCCTGTTGGAATTTACTCTCTGGACAGTGGGGTGGTGGAGCTCTGTTCTCAGGGCATGACATGATCATTGTCATCTTGAATCAGAACAGCTATGATGACTCATATAAGACAGTCACAGAATTGAACCCCGAAAGATTTCCTCATGGAAGAAGAGTAGGACTTAGGGAAGAGTTCATGTGCACATTAGAAGGCCCTGCCATGTGCAGAAGGTATCAAAGCAGTTAGAGCTGTTGAGGAAGGTGTGATGGGGATGTGTTCTGTGCTGGTGTAACTGAATCTTTGATCATGTTATTGCTCATAAGTTACCCATAATCCTATAACATGCCATTTTCCACTTCAGCTTTAAGTCACCTTAGTTAAATTCATTGATTCAGCAAGACAAGAAATAGTGGATAGAATTGTTGCTTTGGTTAGTCACTGTTGTTTGAGAGGTAAATAGCTATTCACATCTCTCTAGGAAAATTCACACAATAGATGGGAAGTGCATCTTTATCTAATTTCCCTTCAACCATTACGGGAGAAAATTGCCCCAGGAATGTTTAGTTTTCTACCCTTCTCTGAACTTATCTGCAAATACACCTTAGGCAGCAAGACTATATTAAGTTAGGCACTTTAGTTTGCTTGCTACCAATTTCCAGCAAATGATGAGTATAGCTGCATCTAAAAATCAGTGTAGTTGGCAAAAGAAGCTGGGTTGGATAAAAGACTTTTAACTGTTCTTATCTCTAGGCATGCCTTTCCGACTCTTTGCATGATCTCCAGATAATGATTCTTCCATTTCCATCCATTAATGAGACACAAATTTTCTAAGAACATTTTGTTTGCCAGACATTTTTCTACATGTTGGCAAATTAGACCCCTTATGAGGAGCAGGGAATTTACATTTTGCGAGACATTTAAAAACAAGCAGGTAAGCGAGAAAAATACAGAGGTAACTGGAATAAATCTTACTCTAAAGCTTGGGACCCATATGTGAAAGAAGACAGCCTGGCTGCACACCCTAAAGTAAACACTACAGAAAATGAAGAAGCAAATAGTTTCATTTTGATCAACAGAGAATATCTGAGGCAGTTGATAGTTTCACGATAAGTTTAGGAATTCATCAGTGATTAGATGATGGAGCAAATGGGAAGCATTGAAGGAAAAAAACTGAAAGAAGGACCATTTCTGTATCTGCTGGATAAAAACTCAACAGTGGGTGTTGCCACTCAGCCTGGTGGAGAAATCTGGTTAAAGGAAAGTTCTATATCCATTCCTCTATTGAGGGACATCTGGGTTCTTTCCAGCTTCTGGCTATTATAAATAAGGCTGCTATGAACATAGTGGAGCATGTGTCCTTATTA
>NC_034602.1:39235715-39264752 GCF_900095145.1 Mus pahari | reverse complement strand
AGCCTAACTTTGTCTGTAAATTCCACAATGGTGTCTAATAGTGTTTATGTACATGCACTTTTAAAAAATAAAATAGAGAACACTGAATAAATAAAAAAAAAAAAAAAAAAAAAAAAAAAAAAAAAAAAAAAAAAAAAAAAAAAAAAAAAGGAAAGTTCTAGAAGACCAATAATGGTTACTTCAAACCATGTTATATTTGAGTTGATAAGTAAGTGTACTAAAACATGATACTGTTTTCCTCCATTTAAATGCTCATATAGAACTCATTTGCCTTCAAAATGAAGGCCAAACATAACAGGTCACATTCTTAATTCAAAGAACCCCCCCATTAAGTTCACCTAAAGATGTTGTTTTTCAGCCATTCTCCTGTCTTTTTCCAGTTCTAAGTACCACAGGCCTCTCAGTGCCTCCCTGGAATATGAGTTCTTTCTCATCTACTCACTCTCTTCTCAACTTCTTTCTGGCTTAAGCCTTCAAGAAATTCTAACACACTATATAGACCTGAGTTCATGCTCTCAACGATGAGTCCACTGCCATCATTTTGTGTTCTCTGAACTCTTGACTATGATGTTGAACAATATGTATAACTTTATAATTGTATTTCATTTCATATGTACAGGACCTTTATTTCTATCATTTAACATTCTTTCTTGCTATTAAATGCCTGCTTTCATTCGATGAATGAGAAAATTGCAGACAGACTGATGACAGAAGAATGAAGAAAACACATAAATATCATAACAGTATACATTTATATCACATTTATACAATTTTTCTTTTTATTAGTTCTTACAGCAATTTGTACAACATGTATTATACCTGTCAACTCTTCCCACATCTAGCTCACCTTCCTATTTCATCCAAATTTGTGTTCTTTAAAAAAAAAAAAAAGGAAGGAAGGAAAGAAAAACCTTTATGATCAATTCATGCTGCACAAAATATTGGGGAAATGTGTTCTTTTCCACTGGCAAGTGGTTAACTTATCAGGAGCAAAATGGACCTAACTTTTGAAGGGTTGGATATATGCCAGATCTCTTCTTCATTCTTGGG
Organism: Mus pahari; assembly: GCF_900095145.1. Taxonomy (NCBI): domain Eukaryota; kingdom Metazoa; phylum Chordata; class Mammalia; order Rodentia; family Muridae; genus Mus; species Mus pahari. Next base: position 39,263,702 of record NC_034602.1, on the reverse strand, counting down.
GTTACACAGTTTTCTACTTGCTTTGACAGGTCTCTACATTCTTGAGTAAAATAATACTAGTCTCTCCTCATTAAATTGGTTCAGCTCTTAAAAGTTTACAGTTCTGAACATAGTGGAGCATGTGTTCTTATTACAAGTTAGAACATCTTCTGGGTATATGATCAGGAGAGGTATTGCTGGATCTTCCAGTAGTATTATGTGCAATTTTCTGAGGAACCACCAGACTGATTTCCAGATTGGTTGTACCAGCTTGCAATCCCACCAGCAATGGAGGAGTGTTCCTCTTTCACCACATCCTCACCAGCATCTGTTGTCACCTGAATTTTTGATCTTAGCCATTCTGACTGGTGTGAGGTAGAATCTCAGGGTTATTTTGATTTGCATTTCCCTGATGATTAAACACTTTAAACATTTTTTTCAGGTGCTTCTCAGCCCTTTGATATTCCTCAGTTGAGAATTCTTTGTTTAGCTCTGTACGACAATTTTTAATGCAGTTATTTGATTTTCTGGGGGCCAGCTTCTTGAGTTCTTTGTATATATTGGATATTAGTCCCCTATTGGATTTAGGATTGGTAAAGATCCTTTCCCAATCTCTTGGTGGCCTTTTTGTCTTATTGACAGTGTCTTTTGCCTTACAGAAGCTTTATAGTAGCCAGAAGCTTGAAAGAACCCAGATGTCCCTCAACAGAGGAATGGATATAGAAAATGTGGTACATTTACACAATGGAGTACTACTAGTCTATTAAAAACAATGAATTTAGGAAATTCTTGGGCAAATTGATGGATATGGAGGATATCATCCTGAGTGAGGTAACCCAATCACAAAAGAACTCACATAATATGCACTCACTCATAAGTGGATATTAGCCCAGAAACTTAGACTACTCAAGATACAATTTGCAAAACACATGAAACTCAAGAAGAAGGAAGACCAAAGTGTGGATACTTTGTTCCTCCTTAGAATGGGGAACAAAATACCCATGGAAGGAGTTACAGAGACAAAGTTTCGAGCTGAGAAGGATGGACCATCCAGAGACTGCCCCACCTGGCGATCCATCTGGTAAACAGCCACTAAACCCAGACACTATTGCATATGCCAGCAAGATTTTGCTGACAGGACCCTGATATAGCTGTCTCTTGAGTAGCTATGCTAGTGCCTGACAAATACAGAAATGGATGGTCACAGTCATCTATTGGATGAAACACAGGGTCCCCAATGGAGGAGCTAGAGAAAGTACCCAAGGAGCTTAAGGGGTTCTCAACCCTATAGGAGGAACAACAATATGAACTAATCAGTAACCCCAGAGCTCATGTCAGTAGCTGCATATGTAGCAGAAGATGGCCTAGTAGGTTTTGGGGATTGGGTGTGTGCAGGAGATAGAGGAGGGATAGAGAGACCCCTGTGCCCTGGGCAGGCAGATGCGGGAGGACTGCCAGACTCTTTCCACTGGGCCCCAGGTGGGCATCTGGCTGTGTGAAGACATTGACCCCACTAGGAGGGGGTGGACCAGGGGTAGTCCCCAGTACCAGGTTCTCAGTCTCTGGCATCCCACATTGGATATGGCAGAGGAGCTGAGAACAGAATAGGAGATACAGGCAGAGGGAGAGAGTTTCCCATACTGGCGAGAGTCTTTAGTCTGGACTTTGATGAACAGAAACAGTCTATGGTTTTAGAGCTTTATTATAGAAAGAAAGTCAGAGGGAAAGAAGAGAAGGTTGAAAAAGAGAGAGAGACCGGCCATGGCCAAGAGGAGAGAAGAGGGAAAAGGAGAGAGAGAAGAAGGGCTAAAGAATAAGAAAGCTTAAAGAGAGAGAGGTAAAAGCTGAGAGAGTATGGGAGAGAGTAAGAGGGAGAGTAAGGAAAGCTTAAGAGAGCGAGCAGGAGCCAAGCAGCCCCTCTTATAGTGGGCTTTGTTATCTTGCTGTTGCTAGGTAACTAATAGGAGTCTAGCCTGAAGTTGAAAAGCTTGAGACGTTCTTTAAGTGACTGAAAGCCATGAGCCTCTCCTGTGGGGGCTGTGGGGGCGGTAACATCGACAGGAGCCAGAGATCCTGGAGACATGAAGGAATGTCTTCTGTCCCATGTAGGTAAAAATTATCACCACTGGGTTTCAACAGGGTTCATACCTCAGCTCGACTGGAGACCAAGCTGTCTGTGCATAGCCCATTGCCCCACAGTTAGCCATCACTGGGAGGAGAGGCCCTTGGTCTTGTGAAGATTAAATTCCCCAGTACAGGGGAATGCCAGGGCTAGGAGGCAGGAATGCATGTGAAGAAGCAAAACAGAGAAAAGGATTAGAGAATAATCAAATTTTCACAAAGACAAAATAAATTTTAATGAGGCAAAGATGCAAGTAGAAATTTTAAGATCAACAAAGAATAATCAGTTTAAGGAGTTGCATTGCTTCTTGGAGGAGGAAAAGTATTAAAAGTTGCTTAAATAAAATCAAGTATTTCATTCATACTCTTTGTGATAAAGCCAATATCAGTGTTCAAGTGAGTTAATGTAGAATGACTTAAATATAAGTAAACCAATGTCAGTATTTCTGCAAAATTCTGCACAATAAAGATATATAATCAGAAATTCATAGCATCTTTACCTTCCTAAAAGTGATGGATTAATACGCTCCAAAAGAACTATGTATTTACACATTTCATTTAACAATATTCAAATTATATTTCTCAAACACAGAGGCAAGAAAAAAAACAAAAATAGGGAGTTAGTTCCATCCGCATGAACTTTATGATAGTTGTTCTTCCAATATTTACTAGCTAGCTGGAATAGCTAATTGGAATCTTTCCTTACTTAATAGCTAGTTGGGATAAATCAACTTGAAAGCAAAATAAAAGTCAATTTTATTACTTCATTTGCATGAAACCTAGTTGGAATCTAAACTGCCTGGATTCTTTTGAAGTTTTCTAAATCAATTGTTGTTTTCATATATTTTTCAGAGAATATTGAAGTAACTTTGTAATGAAACAAGTAAGCCCTTGCAAGTTTATTGAGTAAACTGGACACAGTAGGGCACTCACCTGCAGGTACAGTTCTTTGAGTAGCTGATGTGGCAAAGGGAATCACTTGAGTATGGGGGAATCAAAACCAGCCTGGGTGACATCACACAAAATCAAACAATCATTCAATAGAGAAAAGTTGGTGAAAGAGGAGGAGGAAAAACAGGAGAAAGAGGAGCTTCACATGAGAAATAGAGTATTCATGCCAAAGCCCAGGCTGCATGTCTTATTTGCTTTTTCTTCTGCTATGATAAGATACCCGAACAAAAGCAATTTAAGGGCAGAGAGTTCATTTTGACTTACAGTTTGAGAATAAAGTTTACCATGGAAGGGGAATCCATAATGGAAGGAATTTGAGGTATCTGATAACAGGGTATCAATAGTCAGGAAGCTGAGAATGATGAATGCTTATATAGAGTTGATTTTCTCCTTTGTATTCAAAATCTAAGCCTAGGGAATGATAACACCCACAGATGGTGACCCTTCTCACTTAATATTGCATGAAAAAAAAAACAAACTTTCATGGGCATGCCTGGGCTTTAGTGTTATCTAGGCTAACCAATCTAGAAATATTTCATACATATGTTCAGAAGTTTGTCTCCAGTATGATTAGGATTCTATTAAATTGGCAGTTAACATTAATCATCATACAATGTAACATAAAAACCCTCATTCCTTGTACCAAACTCTTGAGCCCTGGAAGTATTTCTTAGTCTAGCCTACTTCCTCCCTTGCAATTATTGAGCTTATAGTCTCTAACACTGTTGATTCTTTATTCTGAACACGGAATATGGCATACTTCTTAGACATGTGTTCACATACTATCCTTAGTATGTCATACTCATTTTTCCAGTAAAACAAATGTGAAATAAGTGTTTTCTCTTTCAAGTCTCTCCCCAGTGAATTTTAAATATGTTATAGAAAAACTTAATTTTATAAGATTTTTAATAGACATATCATGTATTAGGGATACTCTAATGACTGATGGATTTAGTTAATGAATGAGTAGATAATGAATATGCTTTGTACCAGGTAGTGTCCCTGAGGTCAGCAATTGAAAGGTCAACAAAATGAGGTATTTACTCTAAAGAATTTATAGTGCAATAGAAGAGTCAGGTGAAGTAGGCATACAGGTTAGAGCTTCTTCTTCATCATGGAAATGTATGTCATTTTCAGGTCTACAAAGAGCCTACAAAAAATGGCGTAGTGATAAGGAATATGCAAATTTGGTGAAACAGGAAAGGCTGCAGTGTATGTGGCAAAGAAGGTCATTTCACTGTGACTGAAGTAAAAGTTGGCCAGGACTGAGAGGAATGGAATTGAAATCATAAGATGAACTGAGATTGTGAAAGATTTTAATATTTAATATTTAACATTAGTACAAATGAATATTTGTACTTTTTAATGTAGTCAGAAAATGTTTTAGACTTTGACTTTGTTTAGTTCTGGTTCCAGGAAGGTAAAAATTTTAGGACCAATGGCACATTACAGTAAGTAGTGCTCATTTGCATCTAACAAACTCAAAACAAAGATGTCATAATAACATCCATTTTTCATTATATCTTGAGGAATATGAGTCTTAGAGAAGCATCTTGAATTACTCTCAAAAGACAAGCTACAATGCCAGGTCTGACAATTTATTTACATCTACAATATCAGTCCCTTTTAACATATCTAAGATGGATTGTGTTGTTAATATTAACTTAAAAACCAATGAAAACAGCATAAAACCATCGTGGGGGCAAATTTCCTGCTCATCAAAGTACTTTATGTCAGAATTGAGATTTAAGAGTTGCAGGTTATGGGCTGGAGAGATGGCTCAGCAGTTAAGAGCACTAACTGCTCTTCCAGAAGTCCTGAGTTTAATTTCCAGCAACAACATGGCTGCTCACAACCATCTGTAATGGGCTGTAATTCCCTCTTCTGGTGTGTCTGTAGAGAGTGACAGTGTACTCTAGAATAAATAAATAACTCTTTTTAAAAATTGCAGGTCATGATAAGTAAAGCTGTGCCAATATTAAAAATTTATTTAATGAACATAATAAATAGCGAGTGATTGAAAGTAGATGACAAATAACTAGAACTCACAGGTAAATATATTTAATAAAAACATATGGCTATATCATTATACAATGAAGGAAACAGTAAAAACCTATGGTAAAGAATCCAGTATCTTGCCCTTCCAGTTGGCACCAACTCCAGGCCACTTGGTAGATGATCCCAAGGTCCCCAGAGGACTCTCTACTCTGCAGGCATCCTAGCACGCCCAGGATCTTAGGATCACTGGTTAGTGGAACACAACATCTGTTCTAAACCTATCTTGGCGGGCCTGTGACAGCAGGAGCAAGGACAAAGGAGCCCTACCTGACCAGTGCCTCAGGTTCCTTCTGATCTGTGCTGGTATACCTTGATTTTGAACACACCAGACAGCCCCATGGTCTCCAGAGGAGACAGTACTTCTAGGCGCGGTAACGCGCCCAGTATCTTAGAATTTCAGGATCCCAGGATACCAGGAGCTTGGTCTCACCAGGATCTCAGGGTCTCACAGGAAGCTTGACTGCCAAGAACTCTGTCACACCCAGAATATCAGGTTCACAGGATCCCAGAATCACAGGATCACAGAGAAAGCTGGACTCTGAGGAGTCCTGAATCAACTGAGATTATAGGAAGGACAAGCTCCAATCAGATATATTGAGGGCAGCAAGCACTTGAAAAAATCAGATGGCAGGAGGCAGGCATAAGAACAGAAGCAACAGAAACCAAGGCTACTTGGCATCATCAGAAGCAAACTCTCCCACCACAGCAAGTCCTGGATACACCATCACACCAGAAAAGCAAGACATGGGTCTAAAGTCACTTCTCATGATGATGATGGAGGACTTTAAGAAGGAAATATAGGAAAACACAGGTAAACAGCTGGAAGCCCTTAAAGAGTTACAGGAAAACACTACCAAACAGGTGATGGAATTGAACAAAACCATCTAGGATCTAAAAAATGGAAGTAGAAACAATAAATAAATCAAAAAGGGGGATAACTCTGGAGATAGAAATCCTAGGAAAGAAAACATGAACCATAGATGCAAGCATCAACAACAGAATACACAAGATAGAAGAGAGAATCTCAGGTGCAGAAGATTCCAGAGAAAACATGGGCACAACAATCAAAGAAAATGCAAAATGCAAAAAGATCCTAACTCAAAACATCCAGAAAATTCAGGACACAGTAAAAAAATACTGAAAACTATACATTTACAAGTGAGAGTTCAGGAATCATGTTTGTGGGATGTCTCTGTACACTGGCAACTCCCTGAAACATTACTCTCACCACCATGATATATTGTATTAATCCTCTGACTAAAATGAAACATTTTTAAACACTGAAAAACAGATTCTGTACCACTTTAGGTTGATGTTAAACATAGAAGCCTGCCTCTTTTAAAAAAGATCACAGATGGTCTTCAAAATGCACTCAAAGTAGCACCCATCTCTAAGAGTAACATCAACATATGACAGGAGAGCTCTTATCTCAGCTCTGCCAAGACTCTTATCTGATAAAGCCACTGGGAGACTCCACAAGCCATCAACAGTCCCCTGAAGGGGACAACAAAAGCCCTGCTGTAGCTCAGAGAAGTTGAATTAAACGTGGAAACAGCTAGAGATATTCTTTTCTGTGTTGGTGTGGAGGGAGGTAGTGATCATAGTTAATAACACAGAGAAAAGAAAATTCAAGGACAGAGACCATAATCTAATTAAGATCTGAAATTACAAGCCCCGTACATGTAATAAAATATGTCTGTTTCCTTGAGCAAAAAGCACCTTGTGATGGAACTGAAAAGGGTAGGTACCAATGTCTGCAAATCTTTGACTGAGTAAAAAGATATGGGAAAAAGCATTTTTTATACACGTGGTACCCCCCAAAAAACCCTATCCAGATAATAAGGTCTGCCCAGATGAACACAGAGCACTCCAAAATATTTAGAGCAAATAAAATGTTTTAACGTGGGCAGGAAGCAAATCCTTAGCAGAGTTGGTGGTAATACAAAAACAGAACAAAATATTTTACAGGGGCAATGAAGCAGAGGGCAGAGTATTTATACAATGAGATGATAATAACTGGTTATAAGTGGCTTGGGGCCACGTGGTCCTCTGTTTAGATCTCATTTCTTCATATATATGATGAAGAAATTGGGAAAGATTATATCTAAGGTTACATTGATTTTATGATTCTGAGAAAAAGCAGAAAAACAATGGTACTTACTAGAATAAATTTAGAGAAGAATTTGGGCTTCTCTGGTGTCAGAGGCTCTGTGAGGACTCTTCCCACAAAGGCTATGCCACATGTCCAAATGCCATGTCTGCCAGAATGCCATAGAGAATAGAAAACATGTATTAAATTGTGCAGATGTCTTAACTGTGGTGTGTGTGTGTGTGTGTGTGTGTGTGTGTGTGTGTGTGTGTATCTTCTTGACTATCTACAAAAGTTTTCAAAGCTTCTAGAGGTGTGAAGACCAAGATGAAGGAGACAGTTCAGTTTCTTTCTCAGTTTTCCCCTTATTTCAGAAGGTCTGTTTTCATGTGTTTGTGTGCTTTAATGTCTGAACCATTACTGTGCATCCTAATTGCCATTTCTTTCAGGAATCCCAATGAGACCGGATTACAGCTCACCCTCATGGCTACATTGTCTCTCATAAGGTCTATTTCCAAATAAAGTTATGTCCTAAGAACCTAGAGATTAATACTACAATTTGTGGCTTTAGTAGGATAGAATTTAGTCCATAACAGTGTAAAATGAAGAAAGATATTCTCTATCCACAATAAGGAGTGCTAGTGTCTTATTACATGCTATGTAGGTCCACAGTAATGGGCAAATGCCTGAGCACAAATAGGAAGTATCCAGGTTCTGAATATGTGGGCTACAAGGACAAGAGCATCAGGAGCAGAGGATGGGATGCTGAAAAGTCTAGGAAGATAGAAAACAACACAGCTATGAACTTACGCAACTCTCCAGGGGAAGCTAATAAGGAAAGGCCAGGAAATCATGTGAGCAGTGTCCCCAAATAAGGCTACTTGGCTGTCTAGCATTGTTATTATGCCTAATGTTGAGAATCCAGAGAGAAATAAAGAGGTGTCAAAATAGAAGAAAAGTCAGGGCAGGCTGAAGGAACAGAGACAAAAGGAATGAACAAAAACAAAGGGAAGCAATGACATGTTAAATTAAAAACACACCCACATGGGAAGGAAAACAGTTCTATAGCAATTCACTCTGCTGAGACTAAAACTAAAACACCGGAGACTGAGCAGAAGGAACAAGCAACATTTTGTTTGCTTAGGGTCTGAGATCTGGTGGCACTTAGGTGTCCTGTCTGGTTTTCACTCTGTTCTTTTATGGTTGTGTTGATCAAATGGGAACACAAAGCTACTTGTCTTTTTATAAAACTCACAACTCCAATTTCATGACTTCTTTTAAATTTAGTTCCAAAAAGTACTATCTATCTCACAATACATTCACAATGGGAACTAAGGCTTCAGTATATCAACTTGAGGGAAAATTGTTCTTGGTATTAATTTTGGTAATATTTGTTATTTACAGTCTTTTTAATATCTCATCTCCTTCCTGCCTTGTAGTTATTGCAAGTTTTGTTTTGTTTTAGTTGTGTGTGTATGTGTGTGTGTGTGTGTGTGTGTGTGTATGTGTGTGTGTGTGTTGTAAGCAGTGTGTGTATTATAAAGAGTGTTGAACCTAGCAGTTCAAGATTCTGGATCAAGAATTCTGTAATTCTACTAAAAACAAGACAACAACAACAACAAAAAAAACCCCACAGGTAAAATTGATCCTCACCCAAATAGAAGGAGCTAGAAGCTTTTGTACTTTTTCTGAAGACTGAAAGTTGCTTGGCGTTTCAGTCTGTTAATTTGTCAATCAACCATTAGGCAAACCAGTTCTAAGTGGAAAAATCTCAAAAGGAGTAATGTAGAACTTTCCTCAACAAGTATAAATAAGCCCAGGGTGATCTCATTCACTTTATTTGTATAGGAGACAGAAGGACTGGCTGTGGACAGCTTTGTATTGTCTGTTTCTAACACATTGGGAAATGAAGTGTTCACACAGAATTGCGCTGTTTCCACTTTGCTGTTTTTCAATAATTGAACCTCTGATTTTCTAAATTGGGGAAATCCACATGTGGCAAATACTCTACAGAAGTCAAGCAAATTGAATACGGAGATGGTTATTTCGCCGCTGTCTTTTGGAGTAACCTGAAGCCATCCCTGGCTCTTTCTTTGACCTGTTGCTGCCTTCGGAGAGGAAACTGGCCTACTCTCTTCCCTCCACTGTCATCAGCTGGATACAGAGGTAGAACCTTCTCAGGGCTATTGGGAAGGTGGAGTTTAATACTAAGGTTTCAAGAAAGATCACGCTAATGCCAAGTGTCCAATGCTTTGGTGTTTTGCTTACTTCTCATTACACCACCTAATAGTAAGATTAGTATTGTTTGATATCATAAAATATTTGTCAGTACTCTATTCTGATGGCCTGCTAAATCAGTAAGGATTTCTCTGAGTCTAGGATACCAGGCCAAGAGAAGAAATGGACTCTGTGGCCTGCTGTTGTATGCAGGAGAAGCATGTAGCTGAGGACATCCATTCAATGTCTTCCCAAACACCTTAGAAAAGACAGTGAGTAGACAGATCTTAAACATGTTCAAGGTCTCAGGGAAACGTGCAGTTGACTTTAGTCACTTGATTGGAACATCACCCCCATCATCATCCTAAGAAGGTTCTAAGGATGTCATAATCCTGATGGGAAAGGGAAACCTGTGCCAGATAGAGTCAGAGTTATGATTGTCAGCAAGAGATAATCCAGACCAATGAACTATGGTCCCATTAGCACTGGACTTACACCAATTCAGCCCATAATTTCTCTACAGCTACAGCTCACCAAATGCAATAAATCAGAAGTGACGAATGCAAGCCAACCTAATGTTATTTTTCCTTTATTTGTCCAGAAACAATATCTCTTCCTACTGTCAAGCCTAAGAAACGCTGAGGAAAGATGTCTGAGTTTTTATTTCTCCACAATAGAAGTGTCCATACATCCCAAGGTCCTGAGAATGTTTATCACAATAGCTTTATAAGACTGAGTAGGTCAGAGTTAGCTTCTGAGGTTAAATAAAGGTAAAGCTTAGTTTTCAAACATACCTCAGATGCCTCTGCAGCTTCAGGATTTTCCCCCAGTCGGCTGGCAGAGGAAGCAATAAACGCACAGTGATTTTGCATATAACGTATGCATACCACATCCTAACTCAACCTATTAAACACTCCGAGGAAATCATAAGCCCAGTTAATGACATATTATATGTGAGTTCTGTGCTTCCTACAGGACTTGCCCCAAGGCAGTTGTTCAAAGAAAATTTGGAACTTTCCATCAGAAATGGTAGTTAATAATCTCGCATGACATGCATTCTTCTGCTTCTTTTCCCCCTCCCTTTTAGCCTTTGATACTTTCACACTCTTCTTTCTTGGGAACTACTATTTCTACCGTTGGAACTGCAGTCTCAGAAAGGCAGGGTAATCCTAGGGGTTTAGGAAGAGATCTTCTCAAAGAATTTATTTGATCTACAAGATAGCCTGGCCCAGAGACATCCACAGCTAGGCTTCGGGAACAAGGCCAGCGCCTGTTCAACATCAGAGCAGACCAGAACTTGAAGCATCTGGCCTCTCTGATCTGCTCCACTAAGATAAACCACATAGCCCAACCACAATGTAGGGTATAATTTGCCACCTATTATCTGTTCTTTCCTGGCCAAAAGACTCCTTTGAAAGTGATAAAAAATAAAAGGACCAATGTGACATATTTTAAGCTCCCAAGAGATTTCATGACGTCTCACAGAGAGTAGATGTTCAAGTTGATTTACTGTTCTAAATATAGTTTGAAATACTTGCCTTTGCTCCCAAGTATCCCAGACTACTGGATGACATGGACCAGTCCTGGAAAGACTTTGCATGAATAAATGTACCTCAACTTTAAAAGAGTCCTTGATTTGCTTCAAAAATGATTTTTCACACCAGATGTATAACTACTAAAAAGTGAATTCTTTCCTTCTTAAAAAGAACATGTCCTTTTAATATATCCGGTAAGAATCCTACAGGTTTTTGTCAACCTTTCTGAAAGAGCCCAATTGCAACTGCTGAGGATTTCCTAGGATAAAAGAGAAAGTCTAGACATAAAACTTCTTCTGAGTTATTCTAATATGGAGACAAATGCATGACATTGTAGAAGGAGGTAAGAAAATTACATTCATCCAGAAAATGTTTTTTACTATATTCACATTGTTTTTCCCCTATAGACCTTGTGGAATCACCAGTTTATGTATAGAGCCATGTTGCATAGGTTTGTATTTTGGGTAAATCCTTCATCTGTTCATCAGCTTCTTTGTAAATAAAATAATGATGGCATCTTTACCTTCCATGAGACTTTTGGGAAGAATTTTAGCATTGGACGTATACTGCCCCCTGTATGCTGTCCCTTGTAATGCATGAAATAAGTATATCAGTAAACATGGCATGGAACTCCTGAATTGTAGGGATATCAGCAAGTTCTTACCAAAGAGCTAATTTGACAGAAGTGAAACATTCCTCCTTGGCTCGCACCTCTGAGCACCTTCATCATAGAATTGGAATATGTATATTCACTGGGAATTCAAGAACTTCATCCTCACGGGGCTGGCACCTCATTTCCAACTAGCACCCCCTTACTGCACTAAGCATACTATCATTGTAGTATTTAGTGTATTCAAATAAACCTCTTTGTCTATTTGTAGTTTCTTTTCTTTTCTTTTTTTGATTGTCGTTTTTTAAATTTAATTTTATCTCATTTTTTACACTCCATATTCCATACCCCGCCCCTCCTCATCCACCCTCCAACTGCTCCACATCCCACACCTCGTCCCCATCCCACGCCCATCTCCACGTGGATGCCGCCACCTCCCACCCCACCTGACCTCTAAACTCCTTAGGGCTTCCAGTCTCTTGAGGGTTAGGTGCATCATATCTGAATGAACAAAGACCCGGAAGTCCTCTACTGTATGTGTGTTGGGGGCCTCATATCAGCTGGTGTATGCTCTCATTTGGTAGTCCAGTGTTTGAAAGATCTCGTACATAAAGGTAAGAGAAGCCTATAGAACACCAAATAAATGGGGCCAGAAAAGAAAATCTCATCACATAATGATCAAAACACTATTTGTAGTTTCTTAAACAGTCATTTTCTGAGAAGATGCTGCCTCCCACCCCCACCCCACCCCCATGGTTATGTTTATATCTTAGAAGAAAAACTGTGATTATGATATTTTGTTTAAAAATTCTGCCTCAAACAAGATCAAAATATTCTCTTGCAAATACATATAAATGTGAGACATGGTCAGATTTGAGTCTATGTGATATCCACTCTTATATCTTCTGTAAATTAGTGAATGTGGATTGAAAGGAACTGAGATGCCATCAGGGTACTGACAGGAAATAGATCATATTCAAAACAGCAAACATTATTCATTATTTAATGGGAACTCTTTTTAACCCATGGATTATCTTGAACCAAGGAAGATGACAGCGTCTTAGCAAAATTTCCTCTTTGGCGATCCCAATCTGACTGAGCAATGCGAGGACAAAAATCTCAGAAGCCCAGAGAGACCAATGCTTATAGGAGATGAGTGAAGGACAGCGATCTGGCACACCAGTGCCTTACAATGCTCTCCTTTGCTAAATGGGAGCAGAAACCATACTTTCTGTAACACTTGTAGTTTCCCATTCAGTTATGCTATACACAAAAGGAAAACGAACTCCCTGCTGAGACGTGGTGCTTATCCTTCACACACACACACACACACACACACACACACACACACACACACACCACACACCACTGCAGTAGCTTCCAAGTCCTGTCATGTAGCTTGACACATCTGCCTGAGTTTCTGAGTTTTTCAGAAAAGTAAAATTGCATGTTTTCTTCTATTTTCTAAGCACTCTTCCTTAACACTTTGGCCTTCTTCCCCAATTTTTGGACACTCTTACTCTTTCTCTAAATCCTTTCTTCCACCATGTAGGTGCTTGTCAATCATGTGTCTAACCCTCATGCCAGTTTAACCAATGAGTTTTTTTTTTTTTTTTTTTTTTTTTTTTTTTTTTTTTTTCTTTCTCTTCTCCACTTGTCCTCTGGGTAGCAGCTGAAGTTTACAACTTGCCTGCTGGGTTTTCCTATTTACTCCTATTTTTAACACTAAAAATGTTCTTCTTGGGCTTTTGTTCAAGTTCATTCTTACTTGATTTTTAATTACTGAGTCTAGGAACCCTAAGATAGGATCCATTTCCCATTTATCAATTTTATGCTCAGCCTAATGGCTTTTACATGCACATGATTAGTCTGTCCATAAAAAGTTCAGTACTCAGGCCTCTAAGGGAGAGTATATTCATGAAAATGAGGTGCGTCTTCTGATCTACCAATCAAAAGCTGCTAGACACCTACCTTGCCTTTTAGAACCATATTAAAACTACCGTGAAATGTAATCACAAGAAGCTTTGCAGAAACTCACTCAAGCTCACAACAAGGAAAACTGAGGAATTTTAATAACTCATTCAAGATGATTTTTTTCCCTTGTCCTAAAACACAGCTTTCCCAAGTCCCATTTGGACATTCAGTGTCAGTATTAACACGATTCCTGATCACCTTGTTTTCTATAGAAGAAATTTGCGAGATAAACAGTATTTGCACCATAAATCAGTCTCCCTGGGAAAGGTATGTGCTGATTCCTAAGAGGAATGAGTGCCTGAGAGAACTGCAGCTAAATGCCTAGTGCATACTTGGCCCCTGGATTTCTGCTTTCCCTGCTGTGGCTGAGAGATTCCAGCAGCTCTGGCTGGAATGTGAGGCCCCCCCAGAGCCAGCCAGTGATTAACATTGCTTTTTCCTCTGGCACCTGATAAAGTGGTTAGTAATATAGATTTCAAGTCAGACAACACAGTCTACAGACATTTACTGCATTGAAATATGAAGCAGTATGTCTTCAAAAATAGCAGCAACATTACAAATGAGAATCAGGAAATGACCTCCCGCCTAGGTTTTAAACACATACATATTTTAAAATCATATCTTCGTGTTTAAAAATCACAAAAACTATCTCAAAAGTATTCCCTATAGTTAATTGCAACAAAGGGAAGGAATTCTTGGCCAGTAAGTCCAGCTCCTTCACAGCCTTCATCAGTTAACAAGGTACAGTTCAATCCCATTTTGCCTCCAATTCCTCATTAAGCTTGGCTCAAATTCAAGCCCCAGCTCCTCCCACTGTCCCTGAATGGTCTCCATGTTTCCCTGCACTAAAGAAGAGATTAATTTGTAGAAAGGCTTCAGCACATTCCTGGTTTGCTCAAGTGCATTTCTTTTCATAGAACAAGCTTTTGATTTTGCGCTTTAAATCAAAGGCAGAGAGCAAAAATTCAAAGTATGTATGAGCTTCCGACCTTTAAAGAAACAGAATTGTTCAGATGGAATTCCACATGGAAATGCTCCACTCTATTACCCTTGCTAGTTTGATTCTTCCTCAAGATACATCCTTTCTTCTTTTCTGCTAAATATCAGAGTTTCAATCAAGCTGGTGTTTGGCAAAGCATTAAAGATAAATGAAGAGTCCTCTATTAGTAATTTATTCATATCGTCATTGCAGATAATTCATTTCATTGCTCAAGACCATCGCTTGAGTTAGGAAACCTGTTGGCAGAATTCATATTAGCACTCTATTTCCTACAATCATGGGAAACTATGCATTTATTTAGACACTGACTCAGATATTGTGATCAAAATCTATGGAATTTGTAAAAAAATATTTTTTGAAAATTTATATAAACCTCTTAGCTAAAATCAGGAAACAAAGACAAAATTTAACACTACATAGAAAGATGAGTATCAGTGTCTTTGATGATCAAAAAGACAAACAAATAAAACCTTCAATTTCCTTTATCCTACTTTGTTTTCATTTGATTTGTTCTCTCTAATGCTTATGTCAAACAAAAGAAAGTCATCCATTCAGAAGAAGGCATTGCACCAGCTGAAACAGAGATGTTGGACAATGTCTGTGTAAGAAAACACAAAGACATCCCAATCCCTGGTCTCAATTTTTGTTCACGTTATATGCATAATTTAGAAAAGGCAGCCAGTTGTCACAGGTGTTGTTCTAACTGTGAGGATGGTGCTCTAGTTAAAGAATGATTTAATAATTCGGCGTCTAACAACTGACATTAAGAGAAGAAAATGCAACACAGTGATTGCATGTGACTTCTGATTGGTCTGAATGTATTTGATTAATTGATTGCCATTGAGAAACATTTGTGACCACTCTAACATAATTTCAGTCTTTTTTATTTGCAGACCTTTAATCATATGAAAAGGTAAGGTCTGATTGATTAAAATGGGAAGCCCTGTGTAGATTCAGTAGAAATTTGGTCCCTGAGGTGAGTACATATAGTTGGCTTCAATTGCGTGATTATGTTGGGGATAGGAGTTCCATCTATAGTAGGCAGCAACTAGTTAGTCATGGCCACCATTCCTCTTATCACAATCTTAAAGACATGCATGCCCTTGATTTGGTTATATCTATGTAATCTAGAGGGCACCCAAATTCCAAACCCCTCACATCACATATAAAAATTATTAATCAACTGCTTCCCCCTGCTGCTCTTTTGCCTTCCTTTTTTAATGCATGTGTATGAGACAAGAACACACAGGTCTGTATCCACATCTACCTTCTGAACCTTAAAACTTTGTCATTCTTTCAAGACTGAAGGAAGAAAAATATTGCTGGGACTTAGTTGTGATTGGCTAAGAGATATGACCCTGATTAACTTTAAGGAGGGTGGTTATTGAGATGGACAATCAAGCTACCGTAACGGTACAGTCATTCAGTGATTCTTGTATTACATGGTTCTCAACCTTCCTAATGTTCTAACCCTTAAATACAGTTCCTCATATTGTGGTCACCCGTAACTATAAAGTTATTTTTCATTTTTACTTAATAACTGTAAGTAAACTAATGTTATTAATCATAACATAAATGTCTATGTTTTTAGATGATCTTAGTTGTCCCCTATAAATAGTCATTTGATTCCCAAAGGTTTTGAGATCCACAGATTGAGAATTCCTCCTGTACTATGTGCATATCAAATACCTTATGGACCATTTTTAACAAAAGGGCAAATTCAAATACAGTTTCTCCTATACATTGGCCAGCCCTAAGAATGAGGTGAAGAGGAGGGAACATAGACAATAGTCATTCAAAAGGAAAACTGGGACACTAGAAGGAAAATCATAGTGAAAGAAGAATAAAGCAGTTTTTAACCACTCTTCCTTACAATGAATAATCTCTTCTTCACTCTCCAGCCATGACTTACACTGCAGTTGTAGCAATCCAGGCCGGTTACTGGCTTCTTTTGACTTCCCTTGTCAAAGTCAAATAGATTAGAGCAAAGTACATGAGTTTTCAAAGTGTTGCTATATGCCTATGAGCCCTTTCATCTATAACTCTGCATGCCTAATAATGAGATACTTGCAAGCCTTCTTCACCAATGAATTGACTTCAGGAAAAGAGATTGTTGTAGACATCAACCTGCTGTTAAAGTTGGCATTGTGAGCACTAGTTGCAGTAGTTGACATTTAGATATAATGTAACATTTGTTAGGTGTCTAGTACTATCTAAATGCTTTGCATATATTCACCCATTTATCTTTTCATCAAACATATAGACCACATATTACAAATGACAAAATGAAACTAGTTAAGGGCAGAAATGGTATTCAAAACCACACATTCCTATTCTAAAATTATGATTTTAACTATCACATTTAGTTTATTAAACCTAAAAAAAAAAGCCTTTTGTTCATATAAGTTAGGCAGCTCCCAAAACTTAAATATCAACAAATAGATTCATCCTGTGTATATACCTGTAAGGATTGATTAAAAAAATAACTATATGAGTAATAAAATATTTTAAGAGATAGCAAGCTTGTAGTACCTAAGGCAAAAACACAAAACCCATCATTTCTATGGCATCCACATACTTCAAATTCATATTGAACTTAAAACAGATGAAAAGCCTGGTTTTTAGTAGGTTTCTCCGAGTCTTAAAACAGTCCCTAGTTCCCCCTCTTAAGAATATACTGAATCACTTCCTGGCTCAATGCTCTGATAAGGGAAAACACTTATATTAATGATGGGGGTTGTGTTGTCTCTATTTGATTATAATATCTGAAAGAGTCTTCAGCACTAGCTCTGTACAGTTTCATTTTCATATTATGGAGCTATGTTCATGTTAAGTAAATCTCTGTCCCAAAAGTCATACTTCCTTAACTTTCAGGAGAAATATTATGTCTAGGACACAAAAATAAACACAAGATATCTAGATTTATAAGCTAGTCTAAACTGGGGTTCACAGAGTGGCCCAGGCTCAGTCTTCCTATAGACAGAAGCAGAGATATAGGGAAGTAAAACTAGAGTAAAATGGCCTCAAGCAAACCTTTGCTACGATGACTAACCCAGACCAACCCTGGAACATTCAAATGAATAAAACCATCCTACAAGGAAGGCATTTGCACTGAAACCAAGATGTCTAGGTGAAAAGAAATCAGTTGCTATAAAGTTTATAAGCTGACAATTGCTATATGACTCCCAGTCATGATTACTTTTAGTGTGGGGAATTTAACAAAGACATATTTTCCATTCAAAATCTCCAGTCCCGCTGGGGTCCTGGGATAGTGCCTGTGGCTCAGCTGCTATTCACAAACTGCAGCAGCAGTCTGTGCCTGTTACTGCATACTCTGAAGCCTCCTGAAGATGTTACCTAGTCCATTCCTCTGGTCTCTGCAGCCATTCTGCTTCCTTTAGTAAAACCAAAACCTCTGCTCTACTTAAGCTAAGAGTCTGGAGAGAGGGGAACAGTGTTAGATCAAGCTCACCAAGGTACATTAAACTAATTAATAAGTCAAATTGAAGAGAAACTAGAAGCTAGGGTCTGTGGATCTGGTTTGCACAACGAGAGAACATGAGTGTGCCTAGCAAATCCAAGTCCTAACTGCACATTTTCCTGTATCTTGACCTTAGGAATTCCACTTACGTTGTTTCTAGGTCTCACTTATTTTTTTATATGTCAAATGAGGGCAATTACCAATTGAGGGAATGAGCTTCAGGGCCACTGAACAGAGGAGTTGTTGGACTAGCAGAATCAGAATCCGGTTACCTAGGAGTTTTGTAGACACGTACATGCATGAGACCTACCCCAGGCTCTGAGTTAGCACTGGAGATGAGTAGGAGGCATGTGTTGGGACTCTAGTTTACAGCAGTCTAGGAGATTCATAGGCACACTAGCTTCAGAAAGCATTGATTTAAAGCAGCCAATAAAATGGGAAGCCCTGAGTTTGGCCCCTGGTACACAATATGTTCTTAATATATGTGAACAATTATTTTTATTAGAGTGAAAGAAAGGAGTTAACGTTGGACTTTGATCAATGGTTCAGGAGCTCAGATGGCTCTAATGAACTACTAATAAAGACGAAATGAAGTTGCAAGCTAATGGGAAGACGTTGCACATTCATTTCCGGAGACCTACATTGCCTTTGCAAGGGTTTTCATTGTTGTTGTTGGTAGTTGGTTTCTTTTTTTTGGGGGGGGGGGGGGTTGTTTTTAGCTTTTAATTTTAATCCTTACGCCTGAAATCTGTTTGGTTATAACCTTCTTAGGCATTGCTATTAAACATGCATAATGGAAAATTATGACTGATTTGCAATGAAACTTTCACATCTGCTATTGCAACATAACTAACGTTATGATCAGACTGACTAGTTAGAAAGTTAGGTGCCATTAATAATAGTTCCATCAGAAGGTCTAAGTTGGTCAGAAACCTATCAACAGAACAAGAAAATGAATACTAGTGATAAATAAAAATCTCCTTGTTTTTCATGTAATGCCCATAACACATTTTATACAATTTTTAACTAGAGTTTCTCCAATTAAAGAGAAGGAAAAATTTGCAGTCAATTATGAGAAACGTTAGTTCTCTCCAACCTAGAATTATATAATTTGCATCTTGTGCACTGTCTCATCAAAGTATACCATATTTGAAAGAAATATCTGCACTTAGTCTTATACTAGTATACAAAATATTGATACTTATATAATTGCATCTTTTATATTACTATTTGTTATTTAGTATTTTTCCAATTTTCATGAGTACAATAATAAAGAGTGCTGATACAATAACACCAGGAATTAAAGAAAACTGACTCTAGTTATTGCACAGCCCATCAGGCTAAAGAGGTGATATATAAACAAACAAGATTTCAACTCCAGAGACCTGCAAATGCTGTGTGTGTGTGTGTGTGTGTGTGTGTGTGTGTGTGTGTGTGTGCTTATGTGTGTCTGTGTGTATGTAATGTTTCACATTGTGAAGGTGAATTCTGTTTCTCTTGTTGATGTCATATACATAAGAGCTTTACTAAAAGAGAATATTTTATGGGCAGAGCTTAAAAAACAGTGGTTGAGTGATTGAATGTCATGTATGAATTTCTAGATTTGATCCATCACCAACACTACAAGAAAATAACAAAAACAAAAGATGAAAATAAAGTATTTTTGAGGCAGAATAATCATAAGTCTGATATGTACGTATCAAGAGTCTGTCTCAAAAAAAGAAAAAAAGGAACTCATTTTGCAATATTATAATGCATCTACAACTTTGCTTCACCTACTAGAATGATATCTTACAAAGGAAGACAGAAAAGGTCCACTTCTGGAGTTAAATGCATAAAAGGTATAATTATAAACCACTGATTTATGAGCAGAGTTTATTTGAAAGCAAATTTATGAACCTTGTTGGAAAGGGCAGTCACTGGGTAGGTACAGAAGAGACTGAAATTCCCTAAACCCAAGACAAGAAATCAATCAGATTATATACAGAACCCCTCTTGTCCTTATGAAGATGGCTTTCAATCAGTCTCTAGTATGAGTAATTGACAACTTGTATATATGCCTGTACACGGGACCAAACTAAGTTCTAAAACTGTGGTACTCTAGAAAATGATCCATGATTGTGTCATGTACATATTTTCCCAGAGTTTAAAGTCATACTATAGAATCTCTGAGTGAATAAATTCATGGTAAAGCCTTTGGTAAATAAATGGCAAAAAACTAACAACAACAACAACAAAACATGTTGATATTTACTTGGCATGTAAGCCTTTAATTCTATCAGTTAATGACCAATGTCCCTCCCAAATAATTGTAATAATCTATTTTCTCATCACTATTAATCCTCCACATCCCCACCAAGATTTAATACTGTCATATTAAGAAAATGATTGGTAGTTTCCATTGTCCTATGCTTCTAACTTCTCCCATGAGTGTGACCCTAGCTAAGACTCCTATCACATTGGGGGATATGGAGCCTGAGCTGGTCATCTCCTGTAACCAGGTATGACTTCCAATGAACCTATTGGAACAGCAACCCAGCCACAAAAACTTAAACCCACAATTTGTGCCATCTATAAGATGTACATGGGTAAAAAATGAAGCAGAATGTGAGGGAATAACCAAACAATGAGTGACACTTGAGGCCCACGGCATGAGAGGGAGTCTAGCACTGACACTATTAGTGATAGTCTGCTATACTTGCAGACAGGAGCCTGGCAGAATTGTGATCAGAGAGCCTTCACACCCAGAAGCTGATGCAAACAGATGCAGAGACCCACAACAAAACATTAAGTGGAGCTTGGATTATCATGTGGAAGAAAAGGAGGGGAAAGGATAGGGAGCTAGAGGGTCAAAGACACACACACACACACACACACACACACACAC
Organism: Mus pahari; assembly: GCF_900095145.1. Lineage (NCBI taxonomy): Eukaryota > Metazoa > Chordata > Mammalia > Rodentia > Muridae > Mus > Mus pahari. The sequence continues at coordinate 39,242,800 of NC_034602.1, read as the reverse complement.
ACACACACACACACACAAACCTACATAATCAACTAACCTGGGCCCAATGACACTCATAGAGACTAAACCTCCAACCAGAGTGCAGAGGACCTTTGTCCTCCTTGATTCCCCCTGTCTCTGGGAATTGTTGGCCTATATGAAGGCAAAGGAAGCAGAAATGATGGAGGGGGAGATCTGGAAGCCCTATGTATATGTACAGAAATGAACATATACCAGGAGCAGCTGCAGGGAGACACATCAACTTTACTTGGAAAGACTCAATGCTTATATAATTTTGGGGACAGGGTTCAGAATATCCAGGGTGGGCAAAGTTCACTAGCTGAAGGTTTACAATACCAAAATGCCTCATTAATAGGGGGAAGCATTTCAGGAATTTTAGGTACTAGCTGAACAGCTTCTTATCGGGAGAAAGGAAGTTGAACCTGTAATCTCACTAAGGCTACGTGACATTCTCCAAATAGAAAAATGTGTGCGAGTGGGTTGAACTCTGCACACAAGGTCAGAGAAGGAGAAGCCCTGCCAGTGAAGGGAGTCCTCCATATTTTGCTGTGCCCCCAAAGTCTATCTGGGCAGTGGTAAGCTTTGACCTTAATTAGCAAGGCAACAGCCCTCTCTATACATATGTAACAGTTGTATGGCAGGTTCTTCATGTGAGACTTGTAAAGCAGGAGCAGGGTCTTTCTGTGACTCAGTTGCTTGCCTTTGGATCCTTTTTCTCTAACTGGGCTGTGTTGTCTAGTCTCAATAGAAGAAGATGCACCTAGTACTACTGCAACTTGATATGCCAAGTCTGGTTGATATTCATAGCAAGCCTCCTCTTTTCTGAGGAAAAGGGGAGAAGGGGTGGATGTGGAGGATAAGGGGAGGTAAGAGGGAGGGACTGGGGAGGAGGGAGGGGAGGCTGTGATGGTGATGTAAAGTAAATAATTAACTTAAAAGAAATAGCTAAAAACAGAAAAAAATGGGTACAATCATATATCTCATCATGATATTATCTGCACCTTCCAGATTATTATTAAAGAAGAAAAGCCAGCTGTATATTAATGGTCCTTTGTGTTTCTCAACCTGTAAAGCTTCTGCTCATATTGGCTGTTCACATTTCTATTTGAATTTTGTTTTTTGTCTTTTATTTTATTGATTCTTCACAGTTCTTCATTCCGCTGGACTTTTAGATTGATCCTAGGACACAGCTGTGATTTTCTTCCTTCCTGGATAAGAATCTGAGGATTAAGAGATCAAGAGACATGTGCAGGGTCATAGAGATAACTGCAAATGATGGAGGACAATCCAGACAAGCTCTGTTTGATGCCAGAGTTCAGAAGCCTACACTGTGAAGTGGTGTTTTAACTGGTGTTCTTCTCTTTCTGTGCCACAGGCTCCAGCTACATTTTTCAGCAAATACAAACCAAGCCCACTGTGAGTCACAGGCAGAAAGAAAAGGAAAATTATCATGAGCAAACAAAGTCAGAATAGAATAGCTGGAAGTAGAAAATTAAGCCAAGTGTGAGACTAAGAGAATTGGTTATTTAAGAGAAATCTGCCTGTCTTTAATGCTCTCTAGCCTCCAGATCTCCCTTGTCATTCACTGTGGTGACTTGAAAAGAATGGTCCCTTGGGCTCATAGGTTTGAATACTTGGGTCTTATTTGGTGGAAATGTTTGAGAAGGATAAAGAGGAACAGCCTTGGAAAAGGTTTGTCACAGGAGTGCTGTGTAAGGCTTTAAACCCACTTGTCATCGCCTATGGGCTTGCTCTCTGTATTCTGTTTCCTGTTTGAGATGGGAGCACAGAGCTGTTCCTCACTTCATGCCTTTGCTCTAACTTCACGGACCCTAACTGCAACCCAAATTAATTCTTGGTCTTATAAGTTTCCTTGGTCATGGTGATTTATCTCAGCAGTAGAAAAGTGATCCATGTACTCACATTGAGCTTATGAACAATAATAAAAGATTCTGGAGTGCTTAAATGTACCAAACATCGCAGTAACAATTTTATTGTATTAATTGTACTATTATGGTAACTCTATGAGTTAGGGAACAATTCAGCTTTGATTTCTTGAAAAGAAAACCACATTTTAAAGAAGTTTTGGAAATCTTTTCATGGCCACAAAACTAGAATCTTATCACCCTCAGTTAAAACCCAATTGTCTGGTTCTGCAGTTATAGTAGTTACAGCAATGCCTGCATTGCCTCTGCCAGCAGTCATAATACCATATCACATAGTGTGTATCACGTTATCAAAAACATTCATTCATTTGACTTTTTTTCTCGCTACTGTATTATCAAATGAATGAATAGTAATGCATTTAAATTTCAAAGGTAATTACTTCTCTCTCAGAACTAAAGCTCACTGTCAGCTAAGCTATTTTTCAAAAGTTACTTATTTTCACATGTGAAAGGATTAAGACATATGTAGTTAGCTATATTTTATTTACTATTGTTGTTGTTGGTGATGATGATGTTATTTTAGAAAATACAGAACTTCTAGCCTTCTGAAGACCGTGAGAAATCGTATTTGGTTGGGCAAAGAGCAGAGTCAATACTTATATTTATCTCTTGCTAGAAGTTTACTGCTACAGGAACAAACTCAGAGAAAAATACCTACAAATTTACTGCAAATTCAGGACCTGCTAAGCTGCTTTTCAGCAAAATTTTCAATGCTTATTCAACTTATCTGAGGCAAATCATAATACCATCTCTGAAGACAGCCTACTGGAGACAGAGAACTCAGCTCACCTATTGATTGCTATATTTGTGAATGTTTTCTATCTTGAAATGACTTTTTTCTTTAATTTTTCATATCAAATAGAGCTCACAAAAGTCTGATAACCAATTATATAGAATCACATAGTTACAGAGTTTTGCAATTTGGTGTCAGAATTATTGTAAATTGAATAGAATATAATGTTTTCAAATAGCTTTGAAAACTAAAAAGATCAAGTATTAACGCATAAGGAGTCAATCAATATTAAATGAATGAATAAATAAACACTTTTTAAAAAGAACATTAAAGCCTGTATCACTAAGGATAATTTACATGATGATCCCAGCAGAAAGCAGGAACCCAATCTAGAATTTGATTAACATCTCTAGAATGAAGTAAAAACCAGATTCACTTTACTTAATAATTAAAAGTTCTTTTTGGGTCAGAAGAGATGGCTCAGCAGCTGAGAGCACTTGCTATTCTTGGGGAGGATGTAAGTTCAAATTCTAGCACATACACTGAGAGGCTGACAACCTTCTGTAAGTACAGATTCTTGAGATTTGCCTCACTGTTTTGACCATCAGTGTGCACATGCACATGTGTGAGCACATGCGTATGTGTGTGTGTGCGGGCACACACACACACACACACACACACAGAGAGAGAGAGAGAGAGAGAGAGAGAGAGAGAGAGAAAATAAACTTTTTGTTTATAAAAATAATTTTATGANCATGCACATGTGTGAGCACATGCGTATGTGTGTGAGAGAGAGCAAACACACACACACACACAGAGAGAGAGAGAGAGAGAGAGAGAGAGAGAGAGAGAGAGAGAGAATAAACTTTTTGTTTATAAAAATAATTTTATGATCTTCTTTGATACAAATACTAATACTAATACAAATACTATTTTTGAGTATATGATTTATTTTAGACTTTGCAATGTTTTTGTTTGTGTATTTCTTATGATCTGGAAAAGTGAACAACGCAGACTGTATATTGCCAGTATTGGTGAGTTGTTGAGTCAGGAGACACTTCCAGGTCTTCCTGAATTAGATGCTCATGCTCCTTCCTTTGGGCCAGGTTCCTTTCCTAATCCTATCTCTCTTGTGGGCAATCATAGTTTAAAACAAATCAGATGAGCATCCAAGGGAAAGAAGCAAATATCACATATTGACATTTCTCAATCAACAGAACAATATGAAAAGTGTCTTCTTCACACAGCCAGGTTTCTATAGGTAAGGAAACTGAACCAACAACTGTAAGGTGATTTGCATAGGAGAGGGCTCATTATGTAAAATCCTGTTTACTAACTTGAAGTTTTTGCGTCATTTTGTTTTGCTGTTTCACTTTTATTGAGATGAGACTGCTAATCTTACTGCTGAAATCAAACAAGGGTTGAAGGGAAAGGTGTGCTGGAGGGTCTTGGAGAAGCAGGGATCACTATAGTGTTCTGGGAAAAGACACCTCTGCCTACATGATAAGAATGCCACTCTACAGCCCTAAAAGGAAATTTTTTTTTTCTGATTGAGAATTATGCTACATTTAATCTTGATACAACTATTTTTAGTAACTCTTAAAAATTAATTTTAGAGAGTAGGAAGGATACAGATGAAGAGTTCACAGCATGCGGCAAAATTAACATTTGTTGGATAAATGTTGAATGAGACACAATGAATTTTAGAAAGTTTTTAAAATGCATATTAATTATAGAAAATAATAGATTTGATTATGGCATTTCTGCATGCATGGAATACACTTCATAATTTGACTGCTATAGGTGGTGTAATAAACATGTGTATGTTAGCTTGGTGATTGGGATTTCTTCATATATGAAGTCTGGGTAGCTGGATCATGTAATTCTATTTGCAGTTTTGAAAGACCATTCTTTGCTGAACTCCTTAGTGGCAGTGCTAGTTTATATTCCCACCAGCAATCAGTAAGGTTTCTTTTCTCCCCAACCATTGGACAGGATTGCAGATTCCTGGTGTCCCTTTTATGCTCTTCTGATTGAAGTGATTGGATTTTAATACAGTTTTAATTTGCATTTCCCAAACTCCTAGTGATCTTGAATATTTTGATGTATTTATTGTCCATGTGTTCTTCATATGAGAACTGTTCAATTTATATATTTTATTTATTGATTAGAGTTCTTTTGTTGATGGTGTTTAGTCTTCTATTTATATTTTCTAGTCAGATGAATAGGCTGCCAAAGATTTTTAGCAGTTCTGTATCTATCTCTTCATCCTGGTAGTGGCTTCTATTGCTGTATGCAAGGTTTCTAATCTACCTCATCAGCTGATTCTTGTTATTATTTACTAAGATGTTGGAAAGTATTTTTATGAGAATGTCTGCATGTCTAAACAATTCTGTTCAATAGTTTTCAAATAAGTAAAAGCTATATTTTTCCAGGATGTGAATCATTATATCTTATACTGAAATCTATATGTTTATAAAAGGCATTGCCCTCAACTTGTTAATAGTCCCTTTCCTGATCAGTGAGTGAAACAGTACTTGCCAGGTTGAAGGTAAGGAGGGTGACATGGAAAAAGTCTAGATAGTTTCCTGAGGTTGATGAGAGTCTCTGAAGAGAAAGATGGGACCAGAAATAACTGTTGTTTCTTTACTGTGTGTACAGGTATGTCATGCATGCACATTTGAGAAAACTAAGCTGAACAAAGATAGTTTGCAACAATGCAGGTGCCAGACAATTGAATAGAATATGGTAGCACTAAACAATGAATTCTAGAGTTTACTTAGTACTCAGCATTGTTCTAAGAACTGGAGTCAGGATTGAGTCGCAGTCTGCTCTCACGAGTTCTTTTTCTGCAAACAAAAATGTTAAGAGTTTTAACAGTTTATGATCGTGTGTTGACTGTACAAATGTTCAAATCTGTAGTTAGCATATTTAATTCCTGATGGCATATAAGATAAAAGAGCCTAAAATTGGTCCCCAATGGCCAGGGCTCTGACAATGTGAATAACTCATATAACTTATTATATAATATAATAACCATATAATATAAAATAAATGCGTGACTAAGTAATAGCACAAACAAATAATTTAGTAAATACTCCAGCATTTTGATGCAGTCCATCTTTTTATATAAAGCAATTTTAAATTAATTTGTAAGAAGCCAGAGTTTAGGTTCCCTCCATCTTCGTTAGGAGCTTTCTAGAACTGATAATTCTTGTCAAGGAAAAAGAAGAGCAATAGCTATACATGGCAAAATCTGAGAGCACTAAGTCAGCCAAGAAATCAATGATAGCACAATTGTCTACAATACATGGACATCACACACGCCCAAGGAATGTCACCATGTCACTTACAGGGAACTGTACTCCTTCTATGGTATTCTGCCATACCAGATTACCAGGCTAATTGTGAGGAAACAAAAAATATGAAAAGAGCAAGGGAAATTCTATAAGCTAAATGGATTCTAATCTTCAAGGGCATCACGTCATGACAAACAACAAAAGATTACCACAGACCAGATATGACAATTGAGCCTTAGTAAGCAACCCATGGAAGTGACTGTACTCTGATAGTTCAGAAAGTGTCAGACATGGACAAGGGAATTTCATTGTGCTGGTTGCCAATGAATGAAAGCCTAACATAATGACAATATCATTTTTCTACAAATTAGTGACAGAGACTAACTCCAAGCAAATGGACAAAACAAAAAGATAGGGATTAGTCATGGTCTACACGAGCACTTAAAGCATCCTAAAAGCATCTACACAAGCATCTTAGTTTAAAAGGCTAAAAATAGAATTCATATAAGTGCAAGAATTTTATGTGAGTATGGATATATTTCATTCTTCTCACACTGGCCTGATGATTATCGGTGTGAGCGACCACAACCATAATGAATAGAGACAATTTTGTGACTTGTAAAAATAAAAGTGAGATAAAGGTGAAACATGAATTTGGTCCTTGAGATGGGTGTCAAAAGTTTCTGCCATATGAGAATTCATTTTTCACAACTGGAGTATTGCCTGCTAGAAATACATTCCTGGTGTTAAGCAAGTAATCCTAAAATACGGAACAATGTGAGTGACAAGTTATAGAAAGGTAATTGATATCTCCAGGATATGGAGGAAGTGAGTAAAACAACTCAAGAAGGTCACAAGGGCACATTCAATTCATCTCACACTAGTTGGGTGAGAACAATTGTGCCATGACTGTCATCACCATTTCTGCATTCTGAGGCAACAAACAAAGAAGGGCATGGATGAAGACTTACTTTAGGAAGTGAAGGAAAGAAAGAGAGAAAGAGAGAGATAAAGAGAGAGAGAGAGAGAGAGAGAGAGAGAGAGAGAGAGAGAGAGAGAGAGAGAGAGAAAGAAAAGATGAATGAATGGATGAATTAGTGGATATGC
>NC_034602.1:39215028-39235662 GCF_900095145.1 Mus pahari | reverse complement strand
TGTGTGGTGTGTTTGTGTGGGTGTGTGCGTGCATGTGTGCACATGTATGTGTGTGAATATAAGCATATATTCAAGGAGCTAGGGAGATAGTTCAGTCAATAAAGTGGTTTTGTTTCTATTTGTTTTTGAACAAACACTGGGGAACTGAGTTCCTATGCCTAAGTAAAATACCAGGCTAAAGAGGCAGAGACAAAAGAATCAAGTGAGTCCCCATAATTCACTGGCTAGCCACTCTAGCCTATTTGGTAAGCCCAGAGTCCCAGTGAGTGAATAAAGGAAGAGAACAAAGAAAGCAAAATAAACAGAGTAGGTGGCTCTTAAACAGCAGTACCCAAGTTTGACTAATGCTCCAAATGTAGGTAGACACATGTGCATATGTAAAACCCCCAAATCAAACTTGAACCTTCCACATACACAATATAACACAAGTGGTAAGCCTTTTAAATATAAACCAAGAAAATTCAAGAAAATCGGAGTTGTAATTCAATGTTAGATGTCTACCTTCCATTTGTGTGGCAGTTTGAAATGTTAGAACTTGAGCACATAATGCATTAAGGCTGAGTCCTCCTTGGCTGTGTATATGTGATATGGATAAAGTACTTAAACAAGATGATCAAAGCTCAAACATCAGCTCTCTATAACACCTCCACAAAAGTAACTTTGATAACATCAAGAATGCCCTCAGCTACCCAGAAAGGATGAGAATACATTATTCACTGATTTATTAAAAAACTTAAACTATCCCAAGTTTTTAAAACTGTCTGGTGGAACAGAGTAGCCAGGGGACAATGATTATGAAGTCGAAATTAGAAAACCATGTGGTAATGAACAAGTCTAGTGTACTGGACAAGCACGGATTTTCTTGACACCCACTGCAAAGTGTGACCGGCACACTCACAATGCTTGGTTAAATTCTGAGGCTTCTCATAGTGGGAGTTTAGAAGCGGAAAACAGGTCTAAAACTGTCAAAATTTTAACAAGCACCATATTCAAGTCACCATCCCAGAAATGTAATAAGTCATTTTATTCTCTGCTGTTAGGATTCTGATTGCTATGAATGATAGGCCAAATACATAGTTCACAGACTTGTCAAGCTAAGTCACTAAACATTTGTTTCATCAGTTTAGTAGAGAGCATTCAATTAGGCGGTTCTGATTTTATATTGTAATTTAAATTGAAGTTTTCATAGAAAAATTCAAGTAAAGAGCTGAATAATGCATCATTGGCTTTTGAGATTTGAAGAGGACAGCTAGAAGACAGTTAGAAGCCTGCAAGGATCCTGGGTAGGGAGAGTGATCATCATTGGAAGGCCTCTGTATATTTAAAAGTCTTTTTACAGTGTCATGATAATGTCGATGATGATGATGACGATGATGATGATGATTTTTTTCCTCAGATACTCCATAAACTTTGAAAGCTATTATTTTTAAATATATCCAAAGACACCAGGAGCTGAAAGTTTGAAGTACAGGGGCACTAACTTAAATGTCCATTCTTGGGGAGTGCTGTGCTCACGTGTCTTGAGCTGGGCAAAAGCAGCACTGCTAGCCTTTAGAACTTGTGTGCTTTTTTTTTGTTTTGTTTTGTTTTGTTTTTTTTGCTTTTCTGTTTTTTGTTTTGTTCTGTCATTTTCTTATGTTATATTATTCAATGCCCACAAGAGGAATCAGCAGTTCAGTTTAGTCATTTCTGTTATCCAGATAAAGAAATATAGCTGAGAGAGGTTAAGCAAACTGCTCAAAGTGACGTGGCAATTTAGGCTTTTAACTATGCCTCTAGACATTTTTTACATTCTAACCTGCCGCTAATACCTCAGTGTGAATTAATTTTAATTAACACTTCCTTCCTAGGGCTATTAGCTTTAAACAATCATAGCAAGTAAAAGAGCCTATTCATTAAGGCTGGAATTTGAGGCATTGGGGCCCTTAAGTAAGTAGATACTCATGGAGAAAAGGACAAGTTGTGTGTTCCATAAAACATGTAATATTTAAGTGACCTTTATTAGTAGTAATATTATACATGTTTAAGTTTCTAAACAATTTAATATTCTTTCTGGCTGCTGCAATGATGAATCAGAAAAGGAGTTTTATAATCACTCTCTACCATATTAATCACATGAGGACATATTTTGAAAGCTCGTAATGTCCTATTAATTCCAGAGCAGTTCCACCACTATATGAAACATCTTAGAAGTTAGCTAGTCAAGCTAGGCAGATGACTCTGTGAATACAGTGCTTTCATTTTAAGCTTTATGATCTGAGTTCAGGTTCCCAGGACCCATGCAAATCCAGGTAGTGTAGGTAAGTAATCCTTTGTTCTTAGAGAGAAGCAAGAAGCAAAGACAGAACCATCTCCAGAAGTTGGCGGGATAGCTATTTTGGCATATGCAGTAGTGAATAACATGAGAGACACTGTCTCATATTAACTGAAAGGCAAGGAACACTTAAGGCTGTTCTCTGACATCCTCAAATGTTCCACAATGTGGCCACAGTTGAAATCACACAGGTTGTATGCATAGTTTAAAGAGCTTTTAAAAGTCAGCAAGCAATTACAATTCGTGTCATATAAGGGTAGAATTTGATGGTGAAAGAAACCATAACAGGCGATCTCGTTAGAGTTTAAAATAATGTGAAGACGATGCTGGTGAGAAGGTAGGACTCATAGAGGTACTTCACACTGTAAGCTTTGGATTTCTCTGTTATTGATGAGCAATGAATACAGCAGATACATACTGTGTTTCTAATGAGTTCTGAAAGCCACTTTGGAGCATAAGAAATAGGTGATGAAACAGAGTTTGTAGTTGTGTTGATGGTGCTGGTGGGGGGAGGTAAAAGTAGTGGAGGTGGTGGTGGTGGTGGTGGTGGTGGTTTTGATAGAGACCATGATGTTTGTAATAGTAATAAAGCCACAAAAGTAAAGAAAATGAACTCGCCTTTCCACAGTATATCCCTACTCCTGTAACATCATCTGCAAGGATCTGCACTAAATATACCAAATCATATCAACAGACTTAAAGACAAAAATCATATGATCACCAAATGCAGAAAACATTTTTGACAAACATTCAACATGTTTCGTGATAATACTCTTCACAAGAGCAGGGTTGAAGGGAATATGTCGCAACATAATAAAGACTACATATAACAAACTCATAGTCATCGTTATCATAAATGGAAAAAAAAAAACTTGAAACAACCCCACTAAAATCAGAAATGAGACAGGGATTTCACTCTCCTAAATCCTTCTAAACACAGTGCTGAAAGTACCATCTGAAACAATAAAACAAAAATCAAAAGGTTACATTATTGCTATTTGCAGATAAGGATATACCAAAGAAACCCTAAAGTCCCACTATAAAGTTTCTAGAAAGAATCAATGCTGCAGAGTACAAAATCAACTCACACCAACAAACACACCAAGAAATAGATCAATGACAAACTCTCATTTACATTAGCATCAAAGACAATAAAATACCTGTAGAAAACATAATCAAGGAGGCACAATATCTATTTAAGCAAACTTATTTAGGCAAACTCTGTAGTATGATATTGTGAAAGACACCGGAAATTAGAAAGGCATGTCATGTTCATATGTCAGTAGAATTAATATTATGAAAATTCTTCTAAAAGAACTATAGAGATTGAATGTAATTTCAATTAAAATATCCTTCATATTTTTTCACAGAAACAGACCCAAATTATATAGAATCAGAAAGACCCCAGGTAGCCAAAGCAATTCTCACCAAAAAAAGAATACTGGAGAGACAACATTCCAGACTTCAAGAAATAGAATGTATAAGAAGAAAAATAATGTGGTGCTGGATAAAATAGATATGTAGAGCAATGAATAAAATAGAAGACCCAGTACTTTGAAGTATAATCATCTGATATTTGACAATGAGGCAGAAACCATACAATGGAGAAAAGACAGCTTCTTCAACAAATGGAGCTTGGAAAACTATGTTTACTGGCGGAAGAATTAAAATAGACCACAGTTGTTACCCACACAAAAATTAGCTCCAAGTGGATTAAAGCCCTCAATTTGACTCCTTGAATACCAAAACTCTGGAAGAAAACAGACAGTGGAGCATATGACATTGGTGTAGGAAAGAACTTTCTGACTGGGATTCCATTTGCTGAAAACAAAATGACAAGTGATCTCCCAGAGAAAGAAAAGCTTCCACATAGCTAAGGAAACAAGTAATGAAGAGAAGAAACAAGGCGCAAAATAGAAGAGAATCTTGGCCAGCATCTAACAGAAGATACAGGTCTCATCTCTAGAATACACAGGAACAATACCACCACCGCAATATCGAGAAAACAAGTATGACTCAGTTGAAAAAAGAAAACAGCTAGGCATCTATCTAAACAAAGAATTCTCGATAAAAGAAATAAAAATGATTTAAAAGTAAAATTATATGCCAGGCATGGTGGCGCATGCCTTTAATTCCAGCACTCAGGAGGCAAAGGCAGGCAGATTTCTGAGTTCAAGGCCAGCCTAGTCTACAAAGTGAGTTCTACGACAGCCAGGGCTATACAGAGAAACCCTGTCTCGAAAAACCAAAAAAAAAAAAAAAAAAGTAAAATTATTTCAAAAAATTCCATCATCTTTAGGCATAAGGGTACCACAAACTAAGATCAAAACAACTTTGAGATTTCATTTTATCCCAGTTAGAAAGGCTAAGCCCAGTAAAATAACTGATAACAAATGCTAGCAAGATTGTGGTGAAAGAGGAACTCCCATTCACTGGTGATTGGAATGCACACTGTTGCAGATATTCTTGAAAGCAGTATGGAATATCGTCAGAAAACTAAAAATAAATATGTCATTAAGACCAGGTATACTAATCTTAGACATGTGCTCAAAGGACTTAACATCCTACCCCTTATCTACTTGTTTGGCCATAATCATCTCATTGCTGCTTTATTCACAATAGCCAGAAAATAAAAACAACCTAAATGTCCTTCAACAGAGAATAAGATTAGTAGAAATACACACACACACACACACACACACACACACACACACACACACACACACATACATACAAGATATGAGGACAAGCTGTAACTACGAGTGTTTCTCAGTTTCAATGGCAGATTTTAATTAAAATTTACTTTAACAGAAATACCTGTTATCCAATCCCAATACAGCAAATATTGAAATGCTGGCCATGAAAACTACCATGATAGCAATAAAGACTATAGAGTAGTTCCACTTGGCTTAGGATGTGGGAAGGTATTGTAAAAATAGAGTTAAATGATCATTTGGGAAGATACAATGATGGCATAGATCTATAACATTCCATAAAGAATAATACCTTTAATACCTTTTCATTCTAGAGATCTTGTAAATCTAAAATAGATAGTTTTTATGGTATCAGGAGCTCATATTTAATGGCAAACACTTTATTTCACAATAATCCTGTGCATTACTTGTTATAAAATCTTAAATATATTTTCATTTTGTGAGTAGAAGAACAAAAGACATAGAAAAAATTTGAAATTTGTAAAAAATGGCATGTAGTAGATTTAATATAATTTAGTGATTAATAAATCAAAATAGCTGTGCAGCACATAATACAAAAAGAAGGGACACATGGTTTGTAAATTTTAAAGAAAGGAAAATGAATTTTTAAAGAAAAATTTTAAAGAAATGAAGTTTGAAATATATATCTATAAGACATCAAATAATAAGAAAAACTACCATTAGAGTCATGTGACTCTATATCTATATCTATAAAGACTACCATACACTAGAGAATTTGAGCCTAAATAAGGAGAAAGAGGCAAAATATATCTGAGCATTTATTCATGTTGGGAGTTCCCTCATTCGTTCTTAAAGTTGCTTTGGTAGGCTACTTTATTATGTGAACATCATACTGTTACACAAAATACACTGACTGTAATGCCACTTTGTGACAAAATTGCATAGGATGAGCATACCATGGACACCACTATTGCGGAAAACATCATTATGCAACACCTGGTAAAACAAAAATATTATGATTTAATAGGGAAAACAATTAGTATCATTCAAGAGATGAACATATCCCTGACTTCTCTTTTCTAAAAGATTTTTTTTTTTTAGTAAATAATGATAAAAACAATAAAAAAGAAGGGGAGAAATTTTAGGTAATAAATGTGACAAGAGGTCTCATTGGGTAACAGTTTTATTGGTTTATTTCCAAGGTTTTATGCTGTAAATAAGCAGAGATTGTGATGTATCAATCAGTTCAGTAAAGAAGATTAAAACTCTGTATCTAAAGCTATACCTATCTACTATTACTAATCTATCATCTATCTTATGTTTCCTTGCGTTTCTCATGCATGTTGCCTTGTTGGTTTAACTCAGCTAGAAAACTGAAGCAGTGACTGGATTCTGATACCAATTATCAATTATTTTCCTGCATCAGGGTAGAAAGAGTGCTACCTCCTCTTCATTGAATCACTTCCCCTTTCATCATGGCATCTGTGGACTCAATCATTCTCTCCTGGACTGGAGAGATGGCTCAGAGGTTAAGAGCACTAGCTGCTCTTCCAGAGGTCCTGAGTTCCACTCCCAGCAACCACATGGTGGCACATAAAAGGATCTGATGCCCTCTTTTGGTTGTCTGAAGACAGCAATAGCAACAGTGTACTCACATATGTAAAATAAAATAAAATCTTTTAAAAAAAGGTGCTAATTTAAAAAAAATAAATCCTTCTCTCCTTTCAAAGCAAGGAAAATGTTTTAATTGTATCTTTAAAAGCTGTTTTACACAAATCTCAAAATAGACTGCTTTGGGAATTCATTTCTCCAAAAGGGATAGCCCTTGTTTACCACAAGTATACGTTTGGTATGCCTTCTGCTTTAGTTTGAGATCCTCTAACCTCCTACAGTCTAAAGGGATTTACTAGCAAAATTTTCAGCAGTTTTATTTTATTTTATTTTATTTTATTTTATTTTATTTTATTTTATTTTATTTTGGAGGGGGCAGGAACATTGTTTGTTGCTGTTTTTGTTTTGCTTTGTTTTGTTTTGTATCCAAAAGGAATTTATGTAGGAACTAAGAGAGGATCTTGTCTCCTATCTAACTAGATTTCTAGCCCTGTCTTTGGCATATACCACAATACTCATCCATTATTTATTTATCAGATGTTTGCTTTACACTAGAATTAACACTGAAATCACACAGTGGGTAGGGACACTGAGCATCTCTGAAATTCATTTATCAACATTTGTTTCATTTTTCTCCTGACACCTGTGAGTTCACTTTCCCAGTAGGCAAATTGATTTTTCAGCTGCTTTTCTACAAGTTAATGGCTCTCAAATATCGTCACTCAATATAAATCTGGTATAAGCCCAAGAAAGACCTTCGAAGCAGTAAGGTAAAGCCTTTGCTTCAAGCTACGGGACACCAGAAAAATTCATATGTAGTCAGGTACTTGTTTACCAACTCTGCACACACATATTGAAGTGAGAGTCTGACAAATGTGCCCTTTTCTCATAGCAGTCAAGCACCTCAGCACTGTGATTTGCTCAAAGAATAAAGCCCTAACACTGTTCTTGACCTCTACTGACTCTCTCAACAGGACTGTAAACCGATTCTACCTGAATCCCATTCACACACAATCCTGCACACAGGTACACATGCTAGTTCCCTTGGTCTACCTTGCTCCTGCCCCAGATTTTTTTTTTTTAATTTAATAGGGGAAATTGCAGTAGCTTTTACTTGAGGTTCACATTAAGTTAGTTTGACACTTCTCAACTCCTGGAAGCCCAGATGCTTAAAGTCACCATTTTATTATTTTTGTTTGTGTGTTTGTTTTGTTCAGGTTCTATAAGAGGAGTCAAGTAAATTGAATGCAATTGTGTCTGACTCAAACCTCACTATATTATTTAATAAAAATATCTTTAAGAGTACAAAATTCAGGCTGATCAAATTCAACCCTAACTCTTCTACTTAACTCCTCCTAGATCTGACTTCACTTATCTTCCCCCCAGTTCATGTTATTTTTTTTTTAACATCATCATTTAATCATCCAGTAATCTAATTTTTCTGACCATATATTTTGGTGTGAGGACATACACTGTAATATGCTAAGTGACTCAGAACTCACACACTTAAAGAAAATTGACACCTCCTCCCCTAGAAGAAAGTTTAAAAATACTGTCTCTTTTATCTCCAGAATTCTGATTGCAGGTGATGGCCACCTTTGCTGCTATGGAAACCATACAGGGTGGCAGCTGCAAGCTCAGTAGTAGAATAAGAGGCCATAGCGTTACAACTGCAAGGTTGATAGATAAATAACCCGTGGCTGTTGTTCTAGCTAAATACCATCAACTCTTCTTGTGACTGCCATGGCAGTTGCAAACTCCCTGACCCCAGCATGTAATATCACACAGACCATGAGAAAATACCAGTGCTGCTGCCTGATCACTGGGGAGAGCCGTTCTCATAGACACCTCACCTCAGATCCTCAAAGAATGCAGCTGGAATCTGACATGCAGCAAATCTCAAGACGAAAATAGCCGCTACTCAAATGACTAAAGAAAGCAAACAAATGTTTCCAATTGGAACTGAGCCTATGTACACTTTAAAACTATATAAGAGAAATTTCACCCAGAAACACTGCCTATTTTTCTTCCAGTGAGCAAGGTCAGGAGTTAGGGATGTGTGCTAGCTTTTGAGCTCAATGCATTAAACATACAAAGTGAACTTGAATTCCTCCTTTAGAGTAACTTATGATAAAGCCACACCCATATTTGAAGGAGAAGGAAAGGAAAGGTGATCAGATGAGTGAGAATAAACTGAGACTCACTGATGTACCTAGCCTAGATGTTTAATTAGGCTTTAAGCACAGGTTGATTTAAATTATGCCATACCTCAATGTGATTTGTATTTTATATTTATTCTGATTTGTTTTATTAAGCACCACTCCTTTAAGCCATACTAAAGTCTCAGGAAATTGTGGACCCTAAAATCTTGGTGTGTGCTTAGTTGTATAAAAGGATAAATTCAAATGCACGTGAACATGTGGGTTCAAGTGACACCCGTGCTCAACATCAATTTTATCAGGAAAGGATAGGGAACAGAGGGAATGGAAGTGCTGAGTTTAGGTCTCATCATTTACTACCTATGTGAAGAACACAGATCAGAGTTCTTGACAGAAAAAAAATCCCATGTAATCTGATTAGAAATAATAACTTCCAGTATATCATTCTATCTTTATTTAACGTTTATAATATGTTAATCAGGGATGATAAGGGTACCTTTCTAATTAGAACCACCTGGGTTGTTTATGAATAGTAGATTCTTAAAACAATTTCTGACACATGATAAGTTTTTAGTATAAACAGGCATTATTGATATTAGTTAACATCACTGTTGTTCTTGTTTTAGTTATTTTCATGCAGTATTATTATTAATATATGCTGCCAACTACAGACCTTTGATTAAAAGCAACAAAAAAATAGAAGTAATTTTGTTTTTAAAGTTGATTATAGTGCTTATCTGTATTAGTGTATCAAAATCAGTTTTAAAGCATATTGAAATAATTCATTCAAATAATGTACCTGTCTGATAAGCCTGGTCACCCACAATATGCACAGAAATTATTTGTGTTCCCCGTACGAACACCTACATCAATAATTCACTTGACACGAGTCAGTAGGTAAATTTAGAAGGTGATTTGGAAGTTAACACCCACTTGGTTCAGAGATAAACATACTTAATTCTAAATTCAAGTAGCATTGGATTTCATTTTTGCAAAAGGGAATTTATAATATGTGTTTTGAGGAATAGTTATGATGATCAAATATATAATGTCATGAGTCAATAAACGAGTTGATACTGCTTATTTTGAGACACAAACTGAACTAAGGACTTTTCGTTCATCAGCTAACATGATCTCAGCTGCCTCATACAGTCCAGGTTATTATAACTCCTAGACTAGTACTTTCTACATAAAAGGAAAATCCAGTTATTTAAAGAAGTGTCTTTAGTGTATTTGGCATTTGTCTTTAGATACTCCTTTTAGGAGCCATTAAGATACCCTTGCTATATCTGTCATTCCCCAGGCCAGTCTGGCCTAAAGGGCTCCAATCTGAGTGTGGGAGAATTCACCAAGGGGGGAAAACAATTTAGTTTCACCTGGGTGACAGCAATTATGCAGAAAGACAAAAGGAGCAGCTGAGTCACTAGTAGAGGATAGTAATTCACTCTCCCCAGGGCCTGCCACTCAGAAAGCCTGAGAAAATATTACAGGAAAACAATAGCCAGCTCTATTGTTAGCAGTCCTGTCCCTGTAATGCCTTGGCTGTTGGAGAGAACCAGAACAAACACATATTCTGTTGTCTCTGAAACACATTCAGGGCACATATGCTCCATCTCAAACTGTCACTCCTTAGAGACTCACCATGGAATGGGTCACCAGGTCATCTGAGTTAGACATGGTGGCTCCACAGGACACACACAAGCGCACACACACACACACACACACACACACACACACACACACACCTCTGTGGAAACATCCAAATAAGCTATAAACAGAACTGACCAAATAGTTTATAAAATGTATGGTCCAAGGAGCATATGGGAGAAGAGGTGGCAGCTGGGGGGTGAGGGGGTGACTGTTACAACATAAGGTATTTTCTAAAGAAAATTATGATTGTTGTTACTTTTACATACAATGGAATAGAGCACTTTGAAAAAATCCTTCAAATCAGCAGAAATAAATAATAGACACTTAGACACTTGTATTTTCAGAACCCCAACTTCTTCATGTTATCACCATGGGAAAGAACATTCAATGAGTGCCTTTTGGGACATTCAGACCAAAGAAAATGTGTTATTTGTTGATATGTCTCCTAGATAAAACAAACTTGAAAACTTTGCATAGATATGCCAGGCTGTTGATCTTGCATCATTCATATAAAGTGTAGTATTGGGAGAGAGCCAATGCCAATTAGTGTCAATATTTTACTATTATGAAAAGTAATTCATCAAGGTGTATTTGATATAGTCTAGCCTTAGTATGCAGGTAAAAGCTTGGAGAGATGAATACATAAATTCCACAGTAAAATTAAAACTGCCAGGTCAGAAGTTCTTAGAAGAATTATCTGAGAAAAATAAAGCAAACTGTCTTTAACTGCTCTTCCAGAGATCCTGAGTTCAATTCCCAGTAACCACATGGTGGCTCACAACCATCTTTAATGGTATCTGATGCCCTCTTCTAGTGCGTCTGAAGAGAGCAATGGTGTACTCATAAATATAAAATAAATTAATTAATTAAAAAGAAAATACTGTAATGTAAAATACAACATCTGGAAATGAAGGAATATGAATATCTATGCATGCATTCAAACAATATCTACTAGATACCCATGTATATATGGTTTTGCTCAGGGAAAACATAATAGGGTCATGGATTAATCTCTGAGTCTCTATATAAGTGACTTTGATATTAATCAAATAAATTACCTAAAATTAATAAGAATATGATAGATATTATTAATAAAAAAAAATAGGTGTTTGCGTTATCTCATAGCTAAAGGGGCCACAAAGTAGTTTGTGGACAGTTCCCCTATTTGAGTCAAACCATGAATATGTCTTAGACCCGTAGCTCCTGGAAATCTCAGTGAGAACTCAGCTACAATTTGAAATCTGTAACCAAGCTAGAATTCTGCATAATCAAGATAGGAAAAGAAAACAGATCTGATTCAAGGGAAGACTAACTAATGGGGCCTGGAAAACTCACAGTTGTTTTTATGAAATAGAAATCAGGTGTCTTGGTACCTTGACATGAAATGGAGCATCTCTGGAAGAATTTGTTGGGCCTTCCAGGTATGTTATATGTGGGCTCAGAGAAAATATGTTCTGTGTTTATAAGAGAGGGATCAGTGTTCGGTAGAGAGATCCCAGCATGCATTTCTGCCCTATTACTTTTCTACTCTGATGTCACAATAGGAAAAGAAAAACAAAATACTTTGAACTTCATTTTGAACTGAAAAGTTCAGAGGCTTCAAAATCCTTCTCTAGCTGAGAAACATCCAGAATGTCCCGTGTAGTGATCTTTTTCTAGGATGCCACCTTCTCCTACTTGTCTCATCAGGGATCCCAGAAGTTTCTGTGACAGACTGCTGACATTGTCAAAAGTTTCCCTTCGATGTCCTCAGCTTCCATCTCATCTGTTTCTTTACATTCTTGTGATAATGCCAGGCTTCTTGTTTCATTATTTTTAGACATCAAGTGAGATGTACTATCTTTAAAACCCAAAGTCATTTGTTTCTTTTATCGTGTTGTCTTTTTCTTTCAAGTACACCACAAATTCTTTTCACCAATGGTAAAATGAATCTTTCATAGATTTCTCTGGATCCTTTATCTTCGTCATCTTATAAACATAGAGATGAACAAAATGTCAAATTCTGAGTCAGTATGCTATGGTCTAAAGAGCGCCAAATTGGATTTGAATCCCAGCTTTGCTGTTTCAGTGACCTTGAGGATGTGAAAGTCAGGCAAGATATTACATTTAGAGAAGTATCAAGTTGCTTATAGACCTGTCTGGATGTAAGCCTTTAAAGTCTCTATCTATATGATTTCAGGAGTATACGTAACCTAATTTTCTAAAATATTTCTCCAAAAACCACATTTATTAGGTATTTTTTGTGCCAGTGTTTATTTCAAAATCAAAATAATAATGTCTCTGCATAAGGCAATGACATCAGTCAAAACCCATGCAATTTGAAGGCTACACCTTTATATTTACTGAGATATTAAGATATTACCCTTCTTACTGATATTTCACTCAATTTTAAGCATGAGAAGGGTTTTTATTATAATTATTGACAAAAGTTTTTGTTTTTGTGATTTTTACAAAGTTCATTTATGTACATCATGTTTATGCTACCAAGAAATTCCACACAAATATGTATCTCAGGGTCAGTGATATTGTAAAATTCCCTTTTAGAAATAAAGAGAATCTCGGACTAATTTTAGCTCATAACAGTAAACTCCTCCAAACAGTTTCATTCATGAAACATCTTTTGGAAACAAAGGCCTTTGACAAGTCTTATTTTCTATATTATTTATTATATAGTAAAACAGTAAATACTTGATATTAAGTATCTCCCAATTAAAAGTCAACTGTTAAAAATAGAGGCTAGAAATAAAGGTTGAATGTAAATCAGTGTTAGAACAAATCGGGTGTACTGTACTGGCTGGTTTTGTCAACTTGACAGAAGCTAGAGTTATCTCAAAGAAAGGAGCTTAAGGTGAGGAAATGCCTCCATGAGACCCAGCTGTAAGACATTTTCTTAATTAGTGATCAAGAGGGGAGGTCCCCTTGTGGGTGGTGCCATCTCTGGGCTGGTAATCTTGGGTTCTATTAGAAAGCAAGCTGAGCAAGCCAGTAAGTAGCATCCCTCCATGGCTTCTGCATCAGCTCCTGCTTTCTGACCTGCTTGAGTTCCAGTCCTAACTCCCTTTGGTGGTCAACAGCAACATGGAAGTGTAAGCTGAATAAACCCTTTCCTCCCCAACTTGCTTCTTAGTCATGATGTTTGTGTAGGAATGGAAACCCTGACGAAGACACGTACCAATGAACTACTGAACTTCATAACTCATATTGTAATGTGAAAATGTAATATACACTTAACATTCTGTAAGACTGTTGAGCCTTAACTTATGGAGAACCCCTAAGTGAACAAAGTGGAGAAGGGAATCGATGCAGAAGCAAGAGGAATTTTATTGTTATACCTTGCTGCGGTCGCCCTGCACATGAAGGAGGAAGAAAATGACCAAGTGCAGTATGTTGGGAGAGTTTGTATACAGTTTTCAGAGAGGCAGCCATTAGACACAATGTAATTGACAGAACAGTATGACTTTTAAACTGATTGGTCTTTAGGGAATGAGGTGGCAAGGACTTCCCTTGTCTGTAGGTGGACAATAGTCATGCTCTGGGCCTCCCCTATCCACAGGTGGCCAATGGTTGTTCCACCCTCCCTGTGGTCTGATGAATGTAATTAGCCGCCCCCCTTCCAGACAGGAGGGGTGCCTAAGTTCTCTATGACCTTTCTCTTCCAGAAGGGGAGGGTTCTGGTGGAATTTTCCAAAGTTCCTGAGTTCCTCTTGAATTCATACACATTGAACTGCTTTGGGAAGGAGCTATAGAAGACCTGACTGTCTTCTACCTCCCTGTGTTGTTGAAGATGTCCTCCATTTTAATCCCCCTGCATAGACCTCTAAAGTGCTAGGATTATGATATGCATCATCCCCTTCTTCTTTTGAGCCTCATCTACCCTCCAACCCATAAGCCTCCTGTCTCAGCCTTCTTGACAGCTAGGATTACAGGTATATACTACCATGGGGAGTTCTAATATTTATTATTGTCATTATTAGTTATTATTTTATTCTGCTTTATTTTGGAACAGCTATAACTCTGGCAAAGAGAAAGACAGATAGTGTCATGCTTCCTTCAACAATGTCAGCAAGACCACACTTCTAATCCTTTCTAAACAGTTTACCCACTGGGGGCTAAGCATGCAAATAATGAGCCTATGGGGGCCAAACTTATTCAAAATGGAACAACATGGAAATTGATTTTTGTAGAAAAGCAAGATAGGTACAAAAAACCATAACCAAAAACAATCAAACAACAAAACCCACAGAGTTGTGGGGGCCAGTCCCAGTTAGCACATCTGTAAACAACTCCTACACCTAAGGCCCAGGGAATGCTGAACAAAACCAGAAAAATCTTAAGAACCAAGAGAAACTATACCTATGTAGTCTCTCCAACAAGGGTGCCTAAAAAGGACTTGAACAAGGAAAAGAGCAATGGACATGGCAATGTGAAAGTGGGAAGGTACATGAAGCCTCATAACTAGTCAAAGGACCTAAGGGAACTAGGGGATGCTCAGACAGAAAAGAACACATCAGCTGGTTAATCAAGGTGAAATAGGCAACCCTAGGGGGAAGGAATACACACACACTCACACACACACACACACACACACACACACACACAGACAGAGAGAGAGAGAGAGAGAGAGAGAGAGAGAGAGAGAGAGAGAGAGAGAGAGAGAGACTATTTTTTAAAAAAGAATCTATGATATACCACCAGTTGATCCAGCACCATTTGTTAAAAATGCTGTCTTTTATCCACTGGATGGTTTTAACTCCTTTCTCAAATATCAAGTGAATATAGGTGTGTGTATGTGTGTGTTCATTTCTGGGTCTTCAATACTATTCCATTGTTCTTCCTGCCTGTCTCTGTACCAATACCATACAGATTCTACAACATACAACAAGGATACATGCTGCACTATGCTCATAGCAGCCTTATTTATAATAGCCAGAAGCTGGAAAGAACTCAGATTTCTCTCAACAGAGGAATGGATACAGAAAATGTGGTACATTTACACAATGGAGTACTACTTGGCTATTAAAAGCAATGAATTTATGAAATTCTTAGGCAAGTGGATGGATCTGGAGGATATCATCCTGAATGAGGTAACCCAATCACAAAAGAACACATATGATATACACTCATTGACAAGTGGATATTAGCCCAGAAACTTAGACTACCCAAAATACAATTTGCAAAACACATGAAACTCAAGAAGAAGGAAGACAGAAGTGTGGATACTCCATTCCTTCTTAGAATGGGGAACAAAATACCCATGGAAGGAGTTACAGAGACAAAGTTCAGAGCTGAGACAGAAGGAAGGACCATCCAGAAACTGCCCCACATAGTGATTCATCCCATAAACAACCACCAAAACCAGACACTATTGCATATGCCAGAAATATTTTGCTGACAGGACCCTGATATAGCTGTCCCTTGTGAGGTTATGCCAGCAAATACAGAAGTAGATGCTCACAGTCATCTATTGGATGGAACACAGGGCCCCCAGTGAAGTAGTTAGAGAAAGTACCCAAGGAGCTAAAGGGGTCTGCAACCCTATAGTAGGAACAACTATATGAACTAACCACTACCCCCAGAGCTTGTATCTCTAGTTGCATATGTAGCAGAGGCTGTCCTAGTCGGTCATCAATGGGAAGAGAGGTCCTTGGTCTTGTGAAGATTATATGCCTTAGTATAGGGGAATGCCAGGGCCAGGAAGCAGGAGTGGGTGGGTTGGGGAGCAGTGCAGAGGGAGGGTATAGGGGACTTTCAGGATAGCATTTGAAATGTAAATGAAGAAAATATCTAATAAAAAATGTTTTTGAAAAATAAAAATAAATTTAAAAAGAAAAGAGAAAGGGGAAAATATGGTCTTGTTTGTTTGTTTGTTTGTTTTTGTTTCAGGATTTCTCTAAGCAGCCTCAGCTGTCCTGTAACTCACTTTGTAGCCCAGTATGCCTTGTACTCAGAAGTCTGTCTGTCTCTGCTACCTGAGTGTTGCAATTAAAGGTGTGTACCAACATATCCAGCTAAATTATAATCTTAAAGAGTAAAAATTATATAAAAGCATTTAATTGGTGAAGTATTAACTAGTGATATTTGATCATTATATATTATATAAATTATTGAATTATCAGTTTACCTACAAGCTAATAAGTCAAACAATAAAATGTTAACAATGTGTTATATATAAAATTTTGTTTCTATTCTTTTCTGCTTTTTCTTATACTTGGTGAACCAGAATGGTTATTCTATGCAATAGAATGTCATGTTTCCTGATTCTAAAATTAAAATAAAGAAAATTAAGATTCTTAAAGTGTCATATATTTACTGATTTGACTCTCAGACCTAACTAATGATTATTGGAAGATAAAACAAAAGTTAGTTTTGACAGCATCCCTATTCAAGAACAATTTGAACATTTAAAGAGCAATACCATGTAACTTACACACACACACACACACACACACACACACACACACACACACGTGTACGTGTAACTTGAATGAGAAAACCCTATAAAGCAGTTGAAAGAAATTTTAAAATTATGTAAGTGAAGAGTTATTTCAAGGCAGTGGATAGAAAGAGTACCAGGAAGACTTCAGCGTTTTCTAAGCCCATCTTTAGGTTCAACACATTTAGAACCAAAATCTCTATAGTTGATCTATGGATATCAACGACTTTTCCTACCGTTTAATATGTAGAGACAAAAGATCTAGAATAGTTATTTTGATATTGAAGAAATAAATTGGAAAGTTGATACTACCCATTTCAAGGACTTACTGTAAATCCAGTCAGTTATGACGAGGTAACACTCATGAAAGAATAAGAAAAATGTAACACAATGATACCCTGAAGAATATTTACATAAATACTGGAGCAGAAAATTACCACCTCAAGAACACCTCTATAGGAGAAGACCAACACTTTTGAAATGGTTTCTTTGTGAAACAGTATGCACAAATGAGAATCTGACAACAAACAAACAAAAGATTTACCATTTCATAGGGAATGTAAAATGTATGGGAAAAGGTCTCATCTGTAATATTTCTTCCTAAACGAGAAAAAGGAGACCAACTATAACCACCTAGGATGCTTAACAGTGGTGGAAGCAACATCCCAAATCTGCAAAACTGCCTGGACAGTAATATACTCACTTGTTGCTATAGCCCACACGTGTGTGTGTGTGTGTGTGTGTGTGTGTGTGTGTGTGTGTGTGTGTGTGTGTGCGCGTGTGTGTGTTGGGCCTTGGGTGGTCAGTGTACAAGGAGGGACAGATACATGGAGCATAGCAGTTTCCTTTTCTTTCTTTCTTTCTTTCTTTCTTTCTTTCTTTCTTTCTTTCTTTCTTTCTTTCTTTCTTTCTTTCTTTCTTTTTTTTTTTTTTTCCCCGAGACAGAATTTCTCTGTGTAGCCCTGGCTATCCTGGAACTCACTCTGTAGACCAGGCTGGCCTTGAACTCAGAAATCTGCCTGCCTCTGCCTCCCAAGTGCTGAGATTAAAGGCCTGCACCACCACTGCCTGGCACAGTTTTCTAGAACAGTAAAATTCCTCAGGGATAATGTGTTAGAAGCACTCTACTATATATTTGCCCAAATGCATAGAAGGTCTAACACAGAAGTGGATGCTCACAGTCAGCTATTGGATGGAACACAGGCCCCCCCAATGGAAGAACTCGAGAAAGTACCCAAGGAGCTAAAGGGTTCTGTAACCCTATAGGTGGAACAACAATAGGAACTAACCAGTACCCCCAGAGCTTGTGTCTCTAGCTGCATATGTAGCAGAAGATGGCCTATTCGGTCATCATTGGGAAGAGAGTCCCCTTGGTCTCGCAAACTTTATATGACCCAGCACAGGGGAATGCCAGGGCCAAGAAGTGGGAGTGGGTGGGTAGGGGAGCAGGGGCAGGGGGAAGCTATAGGGAACTTTTGGGATAGCATTTGAAATGTAAATAAAGAAAATATCTAACAACAACAACAAAAAGAAGGTCTAATGCTAAGAGTCCATGCCTAGCAGCTATGTGTGTGAGAAAATGATGAGGCATAAGGGCATGCTGGTCAGTAGTGGTGTGTGTGTGTGAAGGCTGAGGACAACAGGTGAGGCTGTGTGTAGGAAATATATGTACTTCCTAGATAACTTAACAGTTAATCTAGAAATTCTATTAAAATGTTCATTAAAGGGCTGGTGAGATGGCTCAGTGGGTAAGAGCACCCGACTGCTCTCCCGAAGGTCCGGAGTTCAAATCCCAGCAACCACATGGTGGCTCATAACCGTCTGTAACAAGATCTGATGCCCTCTTCTGGAGTGTCTGAAGACAGCTACAGTGCACTTACATATAATAAATAAATAAATATTTTTAAAAAAATTTAAAAAAAATGTTCATTAAATATAAAACCTTAATGAAAAACCACATGCAAATAATTTTAATAGTCTATCAAATAAGTATTTTATATTAAGATTAAAAATGAAAGGTACTAGCAATATTTTGGGATTTCATTATTTCAAACATTGAAATGCTAGCTTTTTCTAAATAGTCACCACCCTATAGAAGACTGAACAAAACAGGAAAATTCTGAAAATCCCTACTTTCATAGAAGTAGATTGCAAGAATTAAAATTATACATGGAAATTTGTTTTATGGCCTCAAAAGCAAAGACAAGTACTAAAAGAAGGCACACACCTTGATATTAAATTAATATTTTAATGAGGCAGCCATGTTGTGGAGGAAGAATGTAATATATATTCTGCATTCTTTAAAACATATAAAGCTGACCTCTGAGTAAAAGAAGATCCAGAATCATAAGAAAACTGTAAGTGTGTTGAAGTGAAATTTTATGTAACATGGGAGTCTTCAGGAATGAAGCCCTAAAAGCCCAGGCAAAAGCTGGATCTTATGCAAAGACCAACTATGGAAATGGACAGTTACAGATGTGATTGGCACAAAATGTGATGCTCTATTGGCAACAAACTGGACAAGGGTCATTCAGCGAAGTCTTTTACCTAGATTCTCTTTAGCTCCTTCGTGTAGTTTGCTTTGTTCCTGGAGAGGAGACAGGGTCCTCTAGAATAAATCTACAAGGTGAGTGAGAATCCTTTATTACTGTACTCCTCACAGGAAGGTGGGGGAAAGTCAGGGTCATTTTCTTTGTGACTTCTCTATTAGTAAACCGCCACACTTCAGAATGTTGTCCTCTGGTCCACGGCAATATGAAGGCATACAGAGAAATGGAGGGCTGCATTAGATTCCAGTTTCTTTGCAAGGGTCATGGGAGTATGCAGCTATGTGATATCGTTGATGCTTTTAGTAGCAGGCATGAATTTTATGGATAAATTCTGTTCCATGAGACCAGGTAAGCTCCAGGGTTTCTTAAGATTTGTGTCTCAATAAGCAAATATGGCAGATTTGTTTGTTTTGTTTTGTTTTCTATTCTGGAGTATATTCAGGGCCTGTAACAGCAGAAATGAATGATTCATTAGCCATTTTGTAAGGGCTACACACAGGGCAATACTCACAGATAAATTTCAATAGTGTATTTCAAAATATGTTAGAAACATCATTCCTAAATCGTGTGTCTTGTGATGCTCCTGCCATATCTGCCCATATCTGCTCATATCTGTGTACAGATATCATGGCCACTGAACCCTGCTTTCCAGGCCCGTGGCTCAATTCCATTTCCCAGAACTTATGATTGGGGCTATTTCTGAAGTAGTGAGTTACGAAGCACAGCAGAAGACAGGGACGCATGTCATTATTACTACCAGGTGCTTTATGAGTTTTCATGTTGGCCATGGTAGCCTGTAATAACTAAGCCACCAGAGATGTACACAGAGGTCAGAGGTGAGCTGCAGCAAGAGCTAAGGCTTCATTCCTATTTTTCACTGTTAGGCTGCTAGTTCCAACACTATACTGTCTCCATCCTGATTATCATACTCATCCATTAGCAAATCATATTAATTAGAACGAATTTTAAAGCAAGCTATAATTTGTTGTTTACAATGGGTATTTTTTTATCTTTTATTTTATTCAAACTAATTTTTTCTTCAAAGGATAGTTATTTGCATCTTTGATACAATTGTGATGTATTTACATATTAACTATATAGGAACTAAAACTTCTACTGAGTTTTATTATAATGTGTTCTCTGACTTAAACCATCACTTATTCCCTTCTGAGAAAAACATATGATTTTTAAATTTCCCATTTCCCCTCATAATATATACATATATATGTATATATATATATAT
>NC_034602.1:39152211-39214970 GCF_900095145.1 Mus pahari | reverse complement strand
TGTGTGTGTGTATATATATATATATATATATATATATATATATATATATATATATGTTAAATCCATACTAGCTAGTTATTTTTTATGACTGCTGTAGCAGAGCAATCATTTCTTTTAGAGCAAGTATGCTGATATTATTACATTAAATTTTAAACTGCTTAAATAAATTCTTTGAACTTTTGAAAAGTATTTCTTATGTTCGTGTTTTTATTTTGTGAAATATTTAGAAGTAGAAAATATTCTATTTTTCTTTTTTGCCATCTTTATAGTAGTTGCACTCTTTTAAAATAAAATTAAGTAAAGATATTGATATAAAAGCTACTTACTTGTGAAAAAGAGGCAAAAAAAAAAAGTTCAAAATCATATGGCAACTACTGTCAGTGCTATAAAGAGTTTTGAAATTAAAAGCAAGTACTACCACAACTTCAAAGGTCATTATGTGAAGAAAAAGTAATTTTCCATAAGAATGCTTGAAGGTACATAATTGCAAATGTATTTTACTGCCTCAAAACAACAATGAAATGGAGTACTAAAATCAGTACGTTCTACCAGTTTTGAGGTTGGCCATAGTCAGCATGCCCGATATGCTTCCCTGCTTATTATGTATGCAGACTGTAACATGCCCACCTGAATGTTCTCACATGCTTTCTTCAAATTGTGGTATTTATGATTTGTTGCAATTAATATTTCAGCCTACTTTTTAAAGCTGAAGGGTGTGGGCATTTTGGCAGAATTCTCTGCAGATGTGAATGCTCTATCAGGCACTGTCTTCCTTCTGGTCTTTCCTCATTGGCTTCTCTGACTATCAAATCTCTTTTTTTTGTTTGCATGCACACCCACCCACCACAGAATCAACTATCCTGGGCTCATGGGGATTCTCAGAGATTGAACCCCTAACCAGGAAGCCTGCACAGGACGCACTTAAGCCCTCTGCAGATATATTATGGTTTTGTAGCTGGGTCTTCTTTTGGGACTTCTAACAGTGGCAGCGTGTGCTGTCTGTGTCTCTTTTATGGCTTTTGAGACCCGATTCCTCATATTGGGTTGCCTATTCCAGCCTTAATATGAGGGAAGTCTTACTGCCACTTGATATGCTGTTCTGGTCGATTTCCATGAGAGAACTCACCTTTTCTGAAGAGAAACAGAGGAATAGATGGGGCGGCCCCAGAAGGGAGGTAGTAGAGAGGGCCGGGGTAGAGGAGAGAGGGAAAACTACAGTCAGGATATAAAAAACATATATATATATATATATATATATATATATATATATATATATGTGTGTGTGTGTGTGTGTGTAATATATAATGTATATATGTGTGTGTGCGTGTGTGTGTGCATGTGAAAACACACACACACACACACACATGAATGTGCTTTGATAATACTTTTTTTTTTTTTTAAATAGCACATGATGCCCCATGTTTCTTTTTCCCATTCTGTGCTAAGGTAGGAACAGGTTGCCTATTTACTCACTCGAGTATGGTCAAACTCCCAGGGCCCAGTTCCTTGAAGAAAATTGAGTGTATTTTTTCCTTCATTTTGGGCGTTGGGGTTGTCACAAGGGTGAGGGGTTACACCTGGCAGGACTGGGAAGTAAATTGTGATCCCAATGTATTATATGAAATTCCAAAATAATAAAAAATATTATGTTGGGAGGGGGAAAGTGGGAACATTTGTCAAAATATGTCTCTGAGCTCCTGTGCCTGTGAAGAAACACAGGAAAGAGCCAGTGTTAAGATGTGCTGTGTGGGTAACTGGTTAGTTCATATTGTTGTTCCTCCTATAAAGCTCGTGTCTCTAGCTGCATATGTAGCAGAAGATGGTCTAGTCGGCCATCATTAGAAGGAGAGGCCCTTGGTCTTGGGAAGATCATATGCCAAAGTACAGGGGAATGCCAGGGCCAGGAAGCAGGAGTGGGTGTGTTGGGGAGCAGGGCAGGGGGAGGGTATAGGGGACTTTCGGGGTAGCATTTGAAATGTAAATGAAGAAAATATCTAATTAAAAATTGTTTAAAAAAAAAAAAAAAGATGTGCTGTGTGGAGACCAGGCAAAGAAAGGAAAGAATGGTGTAAAGTCACTGGGGTGTTAAGATTGTCAGTGGTGGTGCAAGCCTTTAATCCCAGCACTTGGGAGGCAGAGGCAGGCAGATTTCTGAGTTCAAGGCCAGCCTGGTCTACAGAGTGAGTTACAGGACAGCCAGGGCTACACAGAAAAACCCTGTCTCGAGAAACAAACATACAAACGAAAATAAAAAGACTGTTTATTACTACATTAGAGTCTACATATCTGAGTGATTCTTCACCTTCAAGCTGCATCGGACGGCACCTGAGGCCAAAATGTGTTTCCCCAAAATTCATTGGTCAAGAGCCTTAATATGCAAAGTAGCTGCATTTAAAGACAAAGGTCTTTAAAATAGCAGATCCAATAACACTGGAATCCTTGTGAAGGAAAAAGGACCACAAAGAGTGTGCTGACATAGCAGGGGGACCATGTGAGGGCGCAGCAAGGTGACTGTCTTCAAATTGAGTAAAATGGACTCAGGAGAAATGCAACGTGACAATAGGTTTTTCCCTTCTGACCTCCAGAACATTAAGATAAATGTCTATTGTTCAAGTTCTGCAGTCTCAATGCTATGTGACTGAAGCCCCGATTGACTGCCTCTGCAGTTTTCTGCCTTCTGGGAGAAGAGTTTCCCACTCATCTTATTTACATCTTCAAGTGGTGACACTTGTCAAGTTTTGGATCCCAGGCTGTCACTCAAGGCCACTCTCTGCTCCAGATAAACACTTTAGGAGGCTTCCTAAAGCCATGCTAAGTTCTCTCTCCTGGATGTAAAGCCAACTTTGCAATGAATTGTGTTGATGCTTTTATCTTTGTTTTATCTCAAAAATACTAAGAAAAATTTAATCAGTAACTTCCTACCTTGGATTGCTTCAACTCAGAAATGGGGCTAACATTAGTACCTGTTAGCACCAAGACACTCCAAGCCCTGGCCTAACCATGTGACCCTGGACCTGCGTTGCCAGGACAACGACCCTCAATCCCACAACTCACCTGGCTCAGTCCCCACCCTCATTGTTGTGATGTCATTCTCCATATAAATTAGGGGATCACCCCCTCCTCAATCTCTTCTCTTCTCTTCCCTCAGCCCCCTCTTCTCTTCTCTTCCTCCTCTCTTCTTCTCTTCTCTTCCCCCCTCTTCTCTTCTCTTTCTCCACTTTCTCTCTCTCTTCTTCTCTACCCTTCTACCCGCTTTGCCGCTCCCCATCCCTGCTTAATAAACCTCTCACATGGAATCACCTTGGCGTGGTCTGCTGTTTGGTTTATCTGCCCAAAACATAAAAGTACCTACCCCATAGAGTTGTAGGGAAGATAATAAGAGCTCATGGAAATTAGATTATTAACTTACATTACAATGATCTTTAGGTTTAAACACTGACTGTCATGGAATACTTGCAGGACAAAGATACCTTGATAAATTAGTTGTGACCAGGGCAAGGCTATGAGACACTTTTGTGAAACCCACCCTAGCTGTTTCAAATGGCTTTTCTTAGTCCTGCACTTGATAAGCATTACCAGTTTTCCCTTGCCTCAAATAGTCCAATGTCCTTGGCCCATGTCCCTTTGAAACACAACAAAATCCTACTCTGAGAGCATACTCACAGTAAGGCACTTTAAGACCCACAAGGTCTGTACTAGCCATGTGATGGGAGACTCTCTGTATTTCTTATACTCAGTGTAATCAAAGTATATGATAGCATAAGACTTTTTATTCCCCTAAACAACAATGACAACAAATTAAAGCTCAATGGGTAATTGACTCAAAATCAAAGCACTTGTAAGTACACTTAGAAATGCTTGAAGAAAGCAGAGCATGTTAGGTTTCATAGAAAACCGCAACTTCATTTGAATTTTATAACAAGCAAATAAAGGCCAGAGATGTGTTCCTTTTCTCACCAAAGGAAATAGCTTCTATCAGCTAGAAGATCAGCTCCAATAACTTCAGGGATTCATTCGCTTTTATTAGGTCTGTTACCAGTGTGATGGGCTAAGAACTTTCTTTTGAAGAAAAGTAATTACTGTACCAGAGTCCCTAATCAAAGAAACACAATTGTGTTTTTTAAAGAAATCTACTCACTCAGCACATTGTAGGCTGTCTGTGCCTTTCTGTAAACAGGATCAATAGCTGGCAGATACATAGATCTCTGTGATGGCAAGAGCTTAAATCCCCCCCACACACACACTATAGTGATACAACCAAGAGAGAGAAGCTATTATGTGAAAATCTGCCTCCCAGAGGTAAGTTCGAGCTTGATCACATTCAGGAAGCAGGTACCAGCATCTTCCAGAGACGAAGACAGTAGACAGAAATATGGAGTGACGATGATCAGTCTGGCATCTGCTTGCAGCCCATTACTGCGAATATGGGATAGATTTGAATTATATGGTTCTCATTGTTACCACATAAGTATGGAGTAGAAACTGCCTATATCTCCCTCAATAGAATATACATTATGAAAAGGAAAGATGAGAATTCTGAACCATTGTAGAACATCAATTACCCAGCTATATTTAGTGAAGGATTTTTTAAATGTATGTTTATCTTGGATCCCTATAATATACTATTTAGAGCTGGTGTATATAAAAACCTCTATCTAGATGTTAAATGTTTGTGGTTTGAATGAATGCTTGCTTATTGTGAATAGTCTTTCTTCCAAAACTCCTCTGAACAATGTGACTTGCCTGTTGTAGAGAGTAATTAAAACCAGACAGATGGTCGAAAGGCTGAGACAATGAAGTTTTAACACCCGGAGTAGACAGATCCTTCTGCAAGTGTCACTTTAAATTTTTTTATTAGGGACATGTTCTTTCCAGAATGGTTGTGTTCTACAGTAAGACTTACCTGATATATCTCTTCTGAGAGAGAGAGAAAGAGAGAGAGAGAGAGAGAGAGAGAGAGAGAGAGAGAGAGAGAGAGAGAGAGAGAGAATTTGTGTGTGTGCATGCATGTGTGTGTGTGTTCAGAAGTAAACTTATTACAGTGTTAGAAGATATCTGTAGGTTTCAAGTACTGAATTTTCTTTCAACCAGTAAGGAAATTCATAAAGCTAGATCCCTAAAAATATAATAATGCTAAGCAAATTTGATTTAATAATCTGAAGAAGACCTAACTCTTACAACTCAGAAATGAAGAATAGAAATTAAAAGTAAATTTTTCTTCAGTGTGAAGTTGTGTCAGGCCTTGATTTGAGGAAGGGAAAAAAAAATCCATCTGGCCTTAATAAAGATTTGTGCTCTCCGAGTTGTCAGGGCATATTGTTTCCTTTCTATTTTTACAGTGAGAGCTAATTCGTGGTGCTGTGGAACCAAACAATTTATTTTCTTTTTATAGAGACCAGTCTTATTGATTCCATAAGTCTTCATTAAAAAATAAATAAATGTTGCAGTCTCCTCGGAGTCAGTGTGATACAACAAGCCCTATGCCAGAAAGAAGCAGAATGTGCTCACAGGAGAGAGCTTTCATCCAGCCCACAGGTTAGGAGAGGCTCCCAGAGGACAGGGGCCCAGGGTCAAACTCTGAAAACAGGCCACAATTACCAACTTGAAGAATGGGAGGAAGGGCTTTGCAGGCAGAGTGGGCAATGAATGCAAATCACATTACTGCTGCCTGCCTAGGATATACTTCCATCCCAACTCTCTGCCTTCTCAGATGTCACACAGCATCACTAATCAGCCACCCTGCATATACCACACCATCTGGGTTCCCCATCTCATGCAAAGGTATCGCTAGACTTGGCTGTTTTTCCCCAAACCAGAGAGCTGCCCATTAAACATGACACCTCTCTTTTACTACATTGGCAGTGAAGGGGTCAACAGCTGTTCCCTCTTCCAACTTCTGGGTGTTGCTTTAAGATTTTGCTTCCTTTCAATCCCCAATATGACTATTTCTATGTATTACATTCCCTTTATTCTATACAAATAGTATAACTGGCTTTCATTTTATAATTTTTTACGTATTTATCTACTTGAATAGCTAGGGGCCAGATCCAGGCTTTGTACATGTTTGACAAGTTCTCAATCAGTTACAGCACTAGTCTCCAATCATCTTTTTATTTTCGGAATCATCAACATGTACGGTAAAGTATATTCTCAGTCTTAGGAATACAATGAGAAACAAATGGCCACACCTTCCAAATAAACCACATCTATTTAGAAAAGATTGGATCACACAAAGTTAATTTTGTTGTGAGGTATGTTAATGATACATAATAAATCATATCACAAGTATCAGGATATTGGAAATCCAGTTAGATATATTAAAATATTTAGTGATATTTGAGCGATGAAAGAAAATACCCATGGGAAAGTATTCTAGATCAAATAGAATTAACAGAGCCTAGAGAGATGTAAGGGGATGCCATGTTCCTGAAATATGTTGGAGCTAAGAATTGAAAAATATGTGGACAGTTTTGTTGGTGGATTGCTCATCTTATCCTTCCACTCATAGTCCTGCCTGGCTACAGGGAGTAGCCACTACAGGATCTATATCTCCCACTGCTAGGCATCTCAGCTAGAGTATCCCCCATAGACACTCTTGGGACTCCCCAGTTCCAGGTCTCTGATGTGCTCTAGAGATTGTCTCCCATCCCTCTTCTCTCCCCCTGCTCTCTCTACATAGCATCTCCACTCCCTGCTCCTCTCACCATCCCCTCTTCCACCCAGTGTTAGTGTGTTAGTGTCAGGGGAGTAACATGCTAAAGGGAGATAGTGGGTTGTAAAGTAAATGAATAAATAAATAAATAAATAAATAAATAAATAAATAAATAAATAAGTAAACTTACAAAAAGAATTGATAATATGGTGAAACTATCTTCCTATATTCTTTTTTTTTGACATAATGTTTTTTATTAGATATTTTCTTTATTTGCATTTCAAATGTCATCCCCTTTCCTAGTTTCCCCTCAGAAAATCTCCTATCCTCTCCCTCCCCCCCTGTTCCCCAACCCACTCACTCCCATTCCTGGTCCTAGTGTTCCCTTATACTGAGGCATAGAGCCTTCACAGGACCAAGGGCCTCTCCTCCCATTGATAACCGACTAGGCCATCCTCTGCAACATATATAGCCAGAGCCACAAGTTCCACCATGCGTTTTTCTGTATTCTTATGAAATGTTCTTATTTCCAACATCATGCAGAGGAAACCATATCCTATGTCAGCTTCCTTCACCAAGATATACAGTCAAAAACTGAGGGCTCATTTTCTTATCATAAAACTATTACTGTAAGAACAACGAAATGTGCTAAGCACTCAATGTTGTGAAGGTAGCCTTTCATAAGATATTCAAGGAACCATATAAAGTGGAATAAATGCATAGCAATATTTTTCTTTTTTCTTTGCACTTGTCCAATAAAGGGAATATCCCATCATCCCTACTGATGTTGAACTATCTCTAAAATGCCAGTACTTTATAATTTAAGCTCTCACTAAGAATTCCCTAATCTAAGATACTGTGCAATATCTGAGCTACTGATTTTTTTGATGTCCCTTGCAGATTGCAGAATGAGCTTTTCTTGTTTGTCTCCATTAGCATAATCAACTAGCAGATTTAGCCAGATAAATGAGGGGTTTACATATTTAAATATGCAAGCTTTTAAAAATTGTTTGTTGGAGACCTTGTAAAGATTCCTGTGTTATGCAGAGGTAGAAGACCAAGGACCTATCTCAATAAAACTCAGGTCCTTGCCTGAAACACAGAATATAGCCCAGAGAGTATGAACAAAAAATAATAAATAATTATGGAAAATATTAATACACCACACAAATGCACATCAAAATAAGCATATTAAAATATGCTGTAGATGCAAATACCAACACATAGTGACAAGTCCAGCCCTGAAAAATCTGTGGTGCAGGAAACATGACAAAAAAAAAAAATGGTGGTAGAATGATTGTAAGAGCCAGAATACCAAAAAGTCTGCTGCTGTGCGATAATCTCTCTGGGAAATAGCTATAGAAAGTTCAGAAAAATGACAATATTATTGGACATGGTAACATGCAGGGGGAACAAAGTTGCAAGATACCACCCCCCAAACAAAGACCTACAGGCAAGGTATAACTGCTGGGAGAAGGCAAAATGTGTGTGTGTGTGTGTGTGTGTGTGTGTTTGTGTGTGTATTCATATGCATACATACATACATACATACATACATACATACATACATACATACTTGCATGCATATACACAAGCACACATACATGTATGTATGTAACAATAAAAGTAAAGAAAAAGAGACTATCAACCTGAAAATGAAGGACGGCATGGGTGTGGGAGGAGGATCAAGAAAAGCTACTGGAAGAAGCTGGAGCGAGAAAAGTAATGTAACTCTATCTTAATTAAAAACATCATAAAAAGTAAAAGGAAATAATGTGTGTATGTACAGTAGAGGAAGTAATTCTTTATGCAATTCTAATAGATGGTACCTCATGAAACAGAACAAGATATTTAAGCTCTAAGCAACTTCAAGTAACCATATCTCATATGATAACTTGATAGAGCCTTGAAAGTAAAAAAATAAAAATATTTTCACTACTGTTAAATAATACCCAGATGGTGATCATACATTGCACATTTTGAACCTCAAATTTCCTGCATGAATTATCTTTCCAGGCACTTTTAAAATTAGCTCTTTTATTAAAATAACTCAAGTTCCTAATATGACTGGGGTGCGTTGCTAATGGTTGATTAAGTCATGATTATACCCCAGTCAATGTATAAAAAGTTAGTAAATTATGAATATTTTTCACAGGAGCCTTGTCTCATAGGGAAATAGCGTGGCATGTAATAGGTATTCATTAAATTCATTTTTCATTTAAAAAACATGGGCTTCTATATTTTGTGGGAACATACAGAATGGCAATTAAAGAAAAGAAGAGGATTTAATTATATAGCAATTCCTAAGTGCTGTCAAGAAAAATTCTTTGATCATCTCTTTTGCCTTCAAAATGTATCAGAACTTACAAAACTTTTTAGTAAACTATTTCCCAAGCTACAAGAGAGAAGCAAAGGTCAACAGAAGCTCACGCCAGGAATAAAATATGCACCAGATGAAACTAACACATTTTGTCCTAGTTAACCAATAAATGTATTTATGTATACACATAGAATTTTTAACCTCAGTATCCATGAGAGATGGTTTACATAGATGCACTCCCAAACATCAATACCCAAGGATACTCAACCCCCCTTATATGAAATGGTATAGGATTCATACATCATCTGTACAACACCCCCTGCATTCCATAAATAAAGAAATTAATTAAAAAACTGCATATACTATATCTTTTACATGAATGGTTATTGCCTAAGTTAGGGTCTTATTGCTGTGAAAAGAA
This sequence comes from Mus pahari, assembly GCF_900095145.1. NCBI lineage: Eukaryota > Metazoa > Chordata > Mammalia > Rodentia > Muridae > Mus > Mus pahari. The sequence continues at coordinate 39,205,577 of NC_034602.1, read as the reverse complement.
ACCATGACCAAGGCAACTCTTAGAGGACAACATTTAATTGGGGCTGGCTTACACTTTCAGAGGTTTAGTTCATTATCATCATGGCAGGAAGCATGACAGCATGCTGGCAGACATTCTGGTGCTAGAGAAGAAGCTGAGAGTTCTATATCTTGGTTTGAAGGCAGCCAGGAAGAGACTGAATTCTGAAGTCAGTAGGAAGGAAGGTCTCTTCTACAATGGGTGAAGTCTGAGCATAGGAGAGCTCCACCAAAGCCCACCCCCACAGTGACACACTCCTTCAACAAGACCACACTTCCTCCAACAATGCCACATCTCCTAATAGTGCCACTTCCCATGGGCCAAGCATATTCAAACACCATAGTTATTTCTAGAGGTTATTGGCAAATGATCTGTTTTCTTATTTGGGAAGAACAGTTGCTAAAATCTGTGAATTTTTATTATTTTTTTCAAGAATATACAAAATAGTGAATATTGCTATGACATTTCAGATATGCATGTCACTGTGCCTTGCTTATATTCATGAATAGCTATTAGTGAATTGCTGTTATGATGTACCTATTTGCTAAAAATGCAGTTATTTTCAATTGCTCCTGATTATACCCATGGAATTGGATGCAGACACATGTGCGTGCGTGAGCACACGTGCGCGCGCGCGCACACACACACACACACACACACACACACACACACACACACCATGATTTCTTTATTCAATGATCCATTGATGTCCTAATTCCTTTTCATAGGTTGACTACCATTAGTACCAAAACATGCTTATTAGGTATATGTACTGTATGCTGATTTTGATATTTTTCAAGAATGCTGAGGGGTATTCATGAATCTTACGTAGTTATTTTTATTAAATTCTAGGAAATTTCTTCAGTAGCTGATGATTCAAAGGTTTATGTAATCATGTGTTTATACAGTTTCTATAGTTTGTTTTGCTATGCTTTCTGATTGCTTCTTATATTATTCTAACAAAATTCATAAAATTCTTTAGTTGCTTTTTTCTTATTATAGTCATAACGTGATCTATAGAAGTCCTATGGGCTGGTAAGAAGAATGTATATCAAATCCAAGACCTGAACTTGTACTCCTCTGATCTCAAGCAAGCCATTTGCCCTCTCTAAACTTCATTTTATCAAATGTAAAGCAAGGTTGAAGGTAACAGTTTATATCTTATAAAGTACTCAGTAAAAAGCTATTGTCTTTACCAGTTTGTATTGAGGTGGCTGATACTATCATGTGTATGGTTATGAAACTTTGACACTAGCAGCTGAAACCAGGAGCTCTTTGAATCAAAGTTCAGACCATTTCTTCCCCTGAGCTGCTATTTGGAAGGAGGGAAATTCAAAAGCCACGAATGATGCCCTCCTTCATGAGCATTAAAGTACTGCTGGGTAAGCCAGCTGGATAATGATGTTGAAAAGAAGAAGAAGAAGAAGAATGTATATTGTACAATAGTTTCATATGTCTAACAGTCCCTTTAGTATAAGGAGAAATTCAACTCTAACTGTTGATTGTACTGTCTGGATGATCTATCTATTGATGGTGTGTGGTACTGATGTCAGCCATGATTATTGGATATGGATCTACCTGTCTGTGTGTAGTTGGGAACACCAATGTTTAGGGCACATATATGGACTGGCATAGCTTTATTTTTTATAAATTTTCACTGTATTAATATGTATCAGCCTACTTTGTAATTTCTCTAATTTTAGCTTAGAATATGCTTTTGTCAAATGTGAATATTGCGAACCATTCCCAATTTCAGATTCTCTACATTTAGTAGATTATTTTGACCCTTTCTTTGCAGCCATTATGCATTTACTGGTAAATTGGATTATTTACTTGACATTAAAATTAGGTTCTTGTGTTTAAATGCATTTACCCAGCCTTCATCTTTTAAAATACTTTTGAGATTAAAATATAATTATGTTATCACCCTCTTTCTATTTCTGTTTTCAAAAACTTCCCATGCACTCTTTTCTCTGTCTTTCTATCATTCATGGCCTCTATTTTTTTGCTGGATATGTGTGTGTATGTGCATGTGTGGTGTTCAGTCTGTGTATTTGGACTGAACTAGGAGCTAAAAGGCCAAGGCAGCAATAAAAATGCTAGGGAGGCAGCTCAGAGAGTGAGAATCAGTTGGCCTTGGACTAGAATCTAAGCTCCCACAATGATCTACCATAATGGGACCCATTCTTTTCTCCACGGTGGGTGAAGGCATCAACCACCCTTCTCTTCCGAATTCAGTCTCTCTCCCGCTTACATTTCTCAACAGATCCTTGACTGTACCTTACCAGCTCCATGAATGTTTTACCCAACTATGCCTCCCACTCACCCATGGTTGCAGGTATCCCCAAGTTTCCTGATTTGTGATTGTTGCTTGTTTATATATTCCTGTAGTAGCTTAGTCTCAAGTGGTAAGTGTTCTCTTAAAATGATTCCTTATTGAGTGGCTCTGGAGTGGAAAGGAGAGACTAAAATACATAGAAGAAAGGAAAAATGCAGTCAAGATATATTGACTTAGAAAAGAATCTATTCTCAATAAATGAAAAAGTTTAGAAAGGCTACCTTATTACAGCACTCCAAGATGTGAGGAGTGGGGAGAGTCACTTACTTTTCTCATTCTACTGACAACAAAGAATGATGAAGGATTAAAAAAAATAGCCTGGATGTTGGCCAACTAGGAAAAATTGTTCATGTAGTATTTAAAATTATAAGTTATCTTTGTATTCATTGACTTAAAGTGACATTAAAATCATATCTACAATAAAAACAAGATGCAAAGTAACATATTAATGATTTGCAAAGATATGTCTTTCATAGATCTAAATTTACACGAAGAAGAAAAACATCTGACAGAGTGTGGAGTTGGTGCTAACTGGTCAATTTTCAACAACCTGTGAAAACCAAGTACCTTCAATAGCTGCAATGGTCTATGTTTTTATGATAATATTTGTGAAAACAATAATAAAACAATTTAGATGAAAATGTACTTTTACTTTATAGCACCCATCAATTTGGTAAATTTGTGAGGTTTGGGGCATAGACTTCTATGTTTTATGACTATTGTTGTTATTGTATTTGTACAAAGCTCTTAGTGTTATAGTCAATAAATAGTAGAAATAAAAAGTAACTAGCTGACGAGTAGAGAGAAACCTGAGGCTTTCCTTCCATCTCTTAAAGCTGTAGGCACCTTTGGGTACTCTTTTCCTCCCTTTGGTGGTGGATTTAATTTCATTGTGACAGAATTACCTCATCTCTGTCCTCGTCACCTACAGGACTCAAGGGTATCAAAAGTTGGAAACAGTGAGTTTTTTATGTAGTCCTTTCTCCCTGAAAGGTAATTAGTAGCTGTAAACTGGTAGACATCTACTATACTTCCTGAGTCATGTAAGAGTGAAATAAAAAAGGAAGAAAGGTTCAAAGTGTAGTGTAGTGCTGAGTGGGTGTGTGATGGTTATACAACCCCATCTTCTACTAGCCTTTGCTTACTCTATCACTCATCCTCTCCCTCAGAACTATACGCTGCTCATTTGTCCGATTCTAATACCACATTGAAGCAACAGAGAGGTTATCCAGCCATTCATCAATTCCTCACCTCCCTGCATAGATTTCCTGGCAACATTTCAACCCCTGGTGGGACTGCCACAGCCTTTGGCTCTGCTTGCCAAATGGCCAAAGAGCACATCTGGATTGAGCATTTCATTTTCAATCCAAACCTGCTTGTATTAACGCTCTGTCATTTTCAATATAAACTGGATAACATGTAGACTGCTAGATTTGTACTCATTGGAAAAAGACAAAGCATGACATTGTTGAGGCCATACCAGCAGGGGGTATAATTCTTTGTAAAGCTATAGAATATGTTCCAAACACATTGCAGCTGTTGATAGCTTTTATTACATTTGCAGTTAGGGACCTTATTATATTTGCAGGAAAGATTTATTGTATTTACTTTTATTGCTACAGCAGTTTGGGATATTTTCATATTTGTCATGAACTTGCTCCATTTGTATTCCTTGAGTTCATATCTTAAGTCTGCTACATAAGTTCACAATGAATAATTTCACCTGTTGTCGCTACACGTGCAGTCAATTTTCATTACCACCTCACTAATATTTCACAGTGTCTGCAGGTGCTGCATATTACATTAGTGGTTTGAATATTTTAAAGTCAGCAGTAATGGGGCAGAGCAATCAACTGAAGAAAGGGCATAGAACCCATCAAAGGCTCAAGCTCTTGGCAGATGGAGGGAGCACACTGGGCTACGGGAGCCGCCTGTGATCAGCAGCCTCATTTAGAAAGACGTGTCCAAATGACTTAAAACAGAGTCAATCTGACATGTTCAGGCTCAGGCCTTCCAAATTCTCTGCATAACTTATTGCTTTAGAGTTCTATCATCCCTCTATGGACGATCTAAATAAAGATAACACACCAACATCAGATTTATGACAAACTGACATTTACAGTGATGCTCCTCGCCCGAACTATTCTCACCTTAAAAGCTATAAGGTAACCATATAAAAATAGAATTGCAGATCAATCTATGTCAAATTCTCACAGTGACTCTGACATTTAGGGATAAATCTACCACCTTAAGATCTTCGAGTAGAATTTGGCAGCTCAGCCACAACCTCAGGCCTCCAGCACTCATAGCTACTGTCCTCTATTAATAACTGGAACATTTGATGCAAACCTATATTTGACAGTATGTGACTCATTACTACAGTTAATGACACCAGCAAGAGGCAATTTGAGGAAAGGGAAGCCTGGAATAATTAGATTATATACTGGAAGTGGCAGCTGCAGAAGGAAAATAATAATCATAGTAGAAGCTCATGTTTATTGAGTGTTTACTGCTTACTGGGCAATACCGTTAAGTTCCTTATATACATTAATTACACTTAATAACTACCCGATGAGATGTTCAGAACTGCTAGCCCTCCTTTGCCAAGGAGAAACTGAATCACAGGTGTTAAGAAACTGGAACAAAGGCACAGACGTAGGATAGAGAGAATGAGCTAGATGATGAACTCGGGATGATTTCAGTCTAAGCCCTGTATCTGAAGTCCCGGTTTATGGATATCTGAGCTACAAGATCAAACACATTTCATTTAGTTATTAAGACATGTTGTATGCTATGCTCACGGGCTTTCTTCAGCCATGTAGAAAACTCTACTTATCCAATATTTCAATGAAGTTCTTTGCAATTAGATGAGTTCTTTCCACTAGTGTACAGGGGCAGTTTTCTCTTGCAAGCTGTTATTATACTGTGGTCACAATTCACATGCAAATAATATGTCTCCGTGATCCTTACAGCTAAAAGTTCCACAGTATAGACCAAAATAATGTGTTCTAAATGTAGTGAATCAGGGTAGGATCAATTATCTGGAAACAGATATTGACCAGAGATAGCCAGCAAAGATGTGTTTTTTTAAGGCTTTTATTCCTAAAAGCAAAAGAAACATAACTAAAGACAGCTTATTAAATGGAGAAAATTTAAGGCCTCATCTTCAGGGACAACTATATGCAGGCCTCTTTTGACATCAAAGTAAATCTCAGTGTTGTTATATTTTTTTCTCTCTGTCCCTCCTCCCATCTTGTATCACTTTGTAACTAATAGCAAACTTTATTAGGAAAACAGAGGTCCCGTACCTATCCTTGAAGTAAGTAAGTAAGTAAACAAAGAAACAAACAAACTAATTAATTAATTAATTAATTAATATCAGTGATTGACTGAGATAAAAACTGGCCATCTCTGAGTCTCATACATCCCTACACCCAGAGAGGCAGAGCCATTCTTACTCTAAACTGGGACAGAAGATGAGTTCAACAGTTAGAAAGTGTCTGCTGTCAGAAAGAAAACTGATGAGGAGAAGGATGTTTGCTATCTAAGAGCATAAAAGTAATGAAATCAGAACAGATCCTGTGAAAACACAGAAAGTTATTTTATAACTCCAATTTTTCTGATATGCATCACCTATATCCCTATAGCCACCAAATATCCTAGATTACAAATGATACGATTTTTAAAGATTTATTTATTTTTAGTGTGTGTGTGTGTGTGTGTGTGTTGCCTATATGTGCAAGCAGTACACAAGGAGGTCGTAGAGGGATGTGGATCCTCTGGAAATAGAGTTGCAGAAAGATGTTAGATCCATGTGGGTACTAGGAACCGAACCTGGGACCTTTGCAATAGCAGCATGTGTTGATAACCACTGAGAAATCTCTCTGGCCAAGAATAGCCATGACCCTTAATTGTGGACCAAAAATCACAGAAAAAATGTACTCCGGAAATGCTTCTCAACTTCAATTTGTATATACATCATCTATTATTTTGATGAAATACAGAATCTGAAGGAAATTCAGTATTTCTACCACAATCTCATTGCCACCATCTGAGTAATTAGACTATAATAGTGACACATTGGAAATTACAATTTGGCTATAGCCTATTCTCTCATGGCCATTTCTATGTCCACCATGGTCCTTTAGGCACAGGGAGAAGAGATGATCCTTAGATGTTTGTTTGTTTTGATTTTTGTTTTGCTTTGTTTTTGGTTTGGTTTTTCGAGACAGGGTTTCTCTGTATAGCTTTGGCTGTCCTGGAACTCACTTTGTAGACCAGGCAGGCCTCAAACTCAGAAATCCGCCTGCCTCTGCCTCCCAAGTGCTGGGATTAAAGGCATGTGCCACCACGCCTGGCGATCCTTAGAAGTTTTAGTGTTAAGTGGGTATTTGAAAGAATGACTCTCTTGAAAGTCTTGCTTTATAATTTGGTTTACATGTTAGGCATTTATTTTAATGGTTGGTTTTAGTTTTATTGTTTTTCCCATTTATCTAGATAATAATACAAATATATCACTTTCTACTACCTTTTCTCCTTGCAAAATCTCGCATATATCTGTATATCTGTCCTTGGTCTGTTTCAAGTCATGAACACTTTTTCATTAATTGTTGTGACACACACACACACACACACACACACACACACACATATATATATATATATATATATATATATATATATATATATATATATATATTCTCAATGTTACCCACTCATACTGTATATGAGTATGTTTTACTGTATGTATGTTTTAACTCAGACCACTTGGTTCTAAATGCCCTATTGATACGTTTTTCCCTGAGGAAGATTATTTTTCCCATTCTCAGTAATCATTAGTTCCTTTAGTTTGCTGTATAGGATTTGGGCCACATGGGCTAATCCCTGTCTACTTGAGTACGTTTATTGTTGCCGTACTTACCCAGATTATATTTAGGTAGCCATACTGATGAGACTTTATGGGTCCATTTCCTGACATTACTAAAAGACAGTCTTACAACAAACTTCTTGATCCTCTTGCCCTTAAAATCTTTTGACCATCTCTTTTTCAATGTTCCTGAGCCTTGGGTGTTTATGGGAGTTGTGTTGTAGATGTTTCCATTGAGACTGATTTCTACAATTCTGCGTTTCAATAGACTTTGGATTTCTATAAAGGTTTCTATCTTTTGTAAAAGCAAGTTTCCTTGAGTAGAAGTAAACATTATACTTATCTGTGGGTAAGGAAAAGCATTTAAGGTATAGTTAGGGGTTGCATTGGTTTAGTAACATGTAATTGCAGGTTCTTTTCCAAAACTCACAAGTTCACTAGGAAATTGGTTAGGTTTCCAGTACCAGGCAGCTTCCTTTTTGTTGAGTACTCTTAGGTCCATTTAGAGAGCTTTTCATTACATCCAAGGTCTATGTGCCACTAGAGTATCCTTAGTGTTCTCATATTGTGATTCATAGGTATTATACTGAGTTGGACAGTTGGTTGCTTCCCCCATTCTTTTAGATGCTTGCAAGGTGCTTTTTGGTCTGATAAGTTAAGTTTGGGTTTTGTTTTTTTTAATGGGATTGGGAAAAAAGGAGGGGTTATAAAACATTCTCATAGCAATGGATCTTAGGCAGCTATAGTATGGCAATGAATACAATGATAAGGAACAGAAAGCTAGATGATCACACTGCATCCACACTCATGAGAGCAGCAAGTGAGACCAGCCTATAAAATCTAAAATTCCAACCCCAGGAACACGCATCCTCCATAAAATCTACATACCCACAAGGTTCCATACCCTTCCCAAAGAATGCCACCTGCTAGCACCTATGTTCAAATGGATGGGCACATGGGGGCACATTTCATCTTCCTACCATAACAGCTATTAAACCATCTCAAAACTAATGACTTTCAGGTCCTTCCAAGCCCAATGAAGACATCATATTTATCTGGAAGTATTTGGCTCCCTAAAGCCCTTCAGGTACCATTTACTAGATAGCATGGAAGTGATTATTCAGACCTCTATATGGGAAACTAGTCTAGAAAGAATCCCTCCCCTTCTGTCAATGTGCCTCACCTCTACCACTATATGCTTAGAAGTACTGGCCTGAATGAGTATCAAGATTTTTTTTCTTTTAACCAGTGTTTCAATAGTGAAGATCCTACTTACCATCCTAAGAAATTAGCGCAGTCAAATTATCTATCATCAGCACCATCAAGAGGATTGAGGAAAAAAATTATCATGCCAGCTGTACATTTCTAAGAGCATCTACTTCTGTGATGCTAGCATGCAATTAATACACATAGTTTCTCAGATTATTAGCGTTTTCAGTTTCTCATTTAAGAAATGATATTTACTATCATCATAGCATTTGCTTGTAACACAGCACTAATTTCTTTTCTGCTCCTCTGTCACCAGGTAGATCTGTCTGCAGAACTTAGGAAGAGAAAGTCAGCAAGCTCAATTACTCAGATATTTGGAACCACAGTCCCTGTTGCCTTACTATCAGTAAAGTAGATAGTTTGACTCTTCATTCCCCTGTCTCCTAAATTTCACCTGGTTTTAAATTAATGCTGAAAAGAAAATTGTTACTCAACAAAACTTGGCCAAACTCTAATATCTGGCACATGGACTGAGAACTTTGAATAAACACTTAAATAGAAGTTTGAGGAACAAAAAATACCAGAAGGAAAAAAATCAGCCTGATAGCTTTATCATGAGGGCTTTACTGTTGCCTGAGTAGAATTTTGTCCTTGGCAGATCATCACGGATTATGGAAGCTTTGTTCACAGGCAAGTGGCTTCATTGATATACATAAGGCTATTTTTATTCATTTACCTTGTACAAAATAAGGACCCCTTGATCTTTAGCAAACAAGCTTTGCAAAGACTAGCAGACTATGACCCTAGTGAGTGGTCCACGATGGCCTTGGACTCTTTAACGCTCTAGCTTGATCTTGAACTATGAAAGGAGCATCTTGTGGAAGGCTGTGAGGCAGAAATTACATGAACAATGTGAATGGTATTAAAATGAAATAACGCAGAACCGAAAATATCTGAGTGGGAATTACTTTCTGTTGCCCACAAAGCAGACAGGAGAGAAAGGCATTTTTCTTGAGTGAAGCAGGAAGTCTGTGCTGCACCATCAAGTCTGAGAAAAGACGCATCGCCACAGGAAGCCTGTGCCCAGTAGACCTTGTTTTAGCTTAATGTCTTAGTTGGGATGTCTCTCTTGTTGTTATAAAACTTCATTCCCAGGGGCAACTTAGGGAGAAACATTTTTATATTGCTTCACACATTCCTATCACAACCCATCTTCAGAGGAAGTTAGGGAGAAACTCATTGCAGGAACTTGGAAGCAGGAACTGAACTGAGCCCATGGATGAACACTACCTACTGGCCAACTAAAACCTAGATTCTTGTTTGATTCTGGATCTCAGCTAGCAAAACCAGCCTACCTGTGGCCCCATCCACAATCAGCTGGCCCCTCAAGCAATAATCACCAGCTAACAAAATGCACCACGGGCTAGTGTGGAGAGGCTATTTACTTAATTGACGTGCCCTCTTCCTCAATAACCCTAGCTTGTGTCACATTGACATTAACAGTAACCACCATGGTTTGGTTATTAATCTTGGCATCAGACCTTAACTAATCCAAAGTAGAATAGCTTATAGCATGAGTGAAAATCTAAAATCTGAAACATTTATATGGAGGAAGAGAGGTTTCCTAAACGCCAAACAGAAATGTCTCCCAAGCTTTACGAATGAACAAATGAAAAACGTTGAACTGCACGAAGAGAAGTAATACATATGACATTTTTATCTTTGCCTAACTCTCAAGTCTGTCGTTTCTTGCTGACTTGGGTAGGAATATAAGATATATATTTTATTATGTTATTCAAAGGGTTGTGAGAGATTAATTTTATTTAGGTTTTCAATTCTGAGAGTTTTTTTTTTTTTTTTTATATTCACTTATCCCCAGAACAAGTCACATACCATACCTGCTCAGTCCTATGAGTACAGGATGAAAGGAACCAGGCCAAAAGGTGATGGATTAAGAGCATCCTAGGAGCAGACAACACAACTGACACTGTTACTATATGTGAAAGTAACAGAAGAACTAGGAGCAGACAACACAACTGACAGGGTTACTAAACATGAAAGTAACAGAAGAAAAAAGCTATGCTGAAAGGTAGCTCTTGTTAGATCATTGTAATTAAATGAGAGAATAAGGATGATAGGGGACAGCCTTTGGAAATGAGGCAAATCCTATTTTAATTTAAGATGAAGTTTGCTTATTTTCATTGAGTTTTCGAATTTGAAAGACAAGATGGGGTTGTATCCTTTGATTTACATTCATGAATGACAGGTAACAGTCTATGGGAAAGCACCATTGAAAGGTGCAAAGCCCATTTAAAGTACACATATTTCAATTAAACAATTATACAATTATATAAGAGAAAGGAAATAAAAACCTGCTCCTGCTTTCCTTTTTTTGGATTTTTCTTTTTTTCTTTTCTTTTTTGCTTGAATGATCTAATGGTGCTTAGTATGTTTTAATGAGTGGGAACTATAACAAAGTGCCATAGACTAAATGGCTTATAAAGAGTAAATGTATTTTGTACAGTAAAAGAGGCTGCTAAGTCATGATTGATGTAGGTGTAAGTAGAGTTTGTTTCTAGTGAGGGCATAGTTCCTGGGGGGGGGGGGCGCCCGGCGGGGGGGGGGGGGGGGGGGGGAGAGAGAGAGAGAGAGAGAGAGAGAGAGAGAGAGAGAGAGAGAGAGAGATGTCTTTTGGCTGTGTCCTCACAGTAGCTGGATGGGATGATGTAGCAAGATGGCAAAGACTTCTGTAACAGGGAGTCAGAGCTCCTGGAACTAGAGTGTCAAAGTTGTGAACTGCCAGGAGGCGCTGGGAACTGAACTCAGGTTCTCTGAAAGAGCCTCAAGCCAGTTCTCCAGCCTGGCCTTCTTGCCTTAAAAATAAATAAATACAATTTCCCTGGCAGTAAACCATCACATCTTTAAAAATAAATGTTTTACCTTTTTTGCTTTTTAAAAAGTAACTGCTATCCTTTGGTGGCTGTTTCCTAGTTAGGCATGACAGCTAGCGTTAGTGAAATGAGATGACAGCCTGTCCTAGAAGCTGTGTCTCCTAATGTCTGGGTACTGCTTTGTATTTAAACAATCCTTGGAGTCAAAATAGCTTCTTCCACTTAATTTATCAGACATTGAGGAAAAGCAAACTCTTTTCTATTGCACATGAATTCACTGACGAAGGGGCTGGGTCCCCCAAAGTCCCGTGCTTCATTTCACCATTTGAACTGAGTTTTGAACCCTTTTGTGAACTTTTCTAGAGAATCATAGGAAGAAATGTTTTAAAAGGGAGATCTATTTCATGAAGATTTGAGAAGGGAGAAAGGTCACCTTGACTACGGATGTGCCACCAATTTCACATGTAGCAAAACTCAGAACATACACTGTTGCTATTTCCGCTCTCAGAGAGCCCACTCTAACCTCCCTATAAAAGTCGTGGGGCACCAATAATTACCCAACTTCTGCACAGTTATTGAAATAAAATATGTCTGTTAAAAATTACATTAATTATGAGGCAATCTTAAATACGGGATCCATATCACCCGTTCAAGGCTGAAGGGGGTAGAAAAAATGTAAGAATTAGAAGATGGGAAATCATGAACTAAAACACTATTATGTGGGCATAGCATGACCATGTTATTCATGAATTCATAGCAGTGGCAGCTGCCTGCAGCAGATCTGGTTCTTAAATGATCAGACACAGTTAGGGAGGGACTGATGGGTCCAGCTTCACCCAGAAAAGCTTTTGGCAGTCAAGAGTTTCTGGGAGAATGAAATCATTGTATCCAGTGATACAGCAATTGGTGAGCACCAGTGAATGCACCAGTGGAAGATGTCACAACCATGCCGTTTTTGTGTTTACATGGGAATTCTCAGGTCTACAGCAGTTCCCTGCCAACAATTGTTTTTTGACAGGTCAGTAAAGAGCTGGTGGCTAATTGCTGGGCAGGGGTCAGAGGTGAGATTTCCAGGCAAGAAACACAGAGGGGAGACAGGTCAGTAAAGAATCCAGAAAAGTGGCCCCAGGGATTTGCCTCCTGGGGTTAGGGAGCAGATCAGCCTTTGAAATAGTAGATGTAGAAACTCACAGCCAACCATCAGACTGAGCCCAGGGACCCCAATAGAAGAGCTAGAGGAAAGACTGAAGGAGCTGAAGGGGTTTGCAACTCCATAGGAACCACATTATCAATGAACCAGACACCCCCCTCCGAGCTCCGAAGGACTAAACCAGCTACAAATGTAGCAGAGGATTGCCTTATCTGTCATCAATGCAAGGGGAGGCCATGGGTCCTGAGGAGGCTTATTGCCCCAGTGTACGGGGATGCTAGAGGGGTGAGGTGGGAATGGGTGGGTGGAACACCTTTTAGGATCAAAAGGGAGGGGAGAGAGAATGGGGGTTTGTAGAAGGGAAACCAGAAAGGGGGACATTTGAAATGTAAATAAATAAAATAACTAATAGTAAAAAAAAAAAAAAATTAAGCTGGTGTATGTGTGTGTGAGTGTGTGTGTGTGTGTGTGTGTGTGTGCGCGTGTGTGTCTGTCTGTCTGTCTGTCTGTCTGTCTGTCTGTCTGTCTGTCTGTCTGTCTGTCTGTGTGTCTTTCCTTCTTGAATCCAGAGCTCTTGAGCAGAGGCAGAGTGAGAGCATATTGCGGCATTTAACAATTTACCTCTATACCCAAGGCCCTGGTTAAACCTACAAGGAAAAAGAAAAAGACAAGACAAGAAAGTGAGAAGAGAAATTGGTATATGGGGGTGGTTAGGGTTTGAGGAGGCTAAAAGAAGACAGGATGAGTGTAATCATGATCCAATACATACATGTATGAAACTGACAAAGAATAAATTACAATTTAGAAAGTCCAGTAGTCGAGTGCTCAGGATGGCTCAGTGGATTAAGGCACTTATTGCCAAGCTTGACCACTTGAGTTTGATTCTCAGATATTTATGGCAGAAAGAGCAGAGTTCTCTAAGTCATACTCTGAAGTTTCAGTGTGTGCTGTGGCAAGCTTGTATCTACATACACAATAGTGAAAGAAAGAGAGGAAGGAAGGAAGGAAGGAAGGAAGGAAGGAAGGAAGGAAGGAAGGAAGGAAGGAAGGAAGGAAAGAAGTCCAGTAGTTACTGGAACCAGTTTTAAATCTAGATTTCTTCTTTTTCTACTTGCTGTCGTAACACAGTATCAAATCTTGGTAAGGTCAAACAGCTTCTAGAAACTGCAAATGTGCGATCATGCTGTCTATAAGCACTGCTGGGCTCTCCTGAAAGTCATTTTCCTTGGCTGCCTCTCCTAGTGCACTCACCTGATGTTTCATTGTGAACTGGTGCTGGAGTAAGATGTCTCTCTTCATCTTAGAAGTATGTTCGATTAAGATCTTATCCCTATGACTTTAACCTTTAAGAATTAACCTCAAGGTTAGTAGAGGCTAAGGGTAACCATAAGGTTGATTAGTTATCTTAATTGCTTCCTAAAAGGCTATATCATACAGCCAAAAGCATTTGCTTTGCCAAGGATTCCCACTTTGTTTTGATCATCATGTGAAAGGCAATAAAAAAATTTATAGTAATTCTATTTTAAAAATATTCTTACCTCATAAAAACTCCTTAGAAATACATTACTACAGTGATAAAATGTTTTGGGTGCTAAATTATGGAGGCTTGGTTTTTAATTCTAAAATGTTTATGAGGGAAAAAAATTCAGCTTTGTTAGATACAAAGTGTTATGTTCCATTAGTCAAGTTTTTGCTTTCTGTTTAGTGATTATATGTATCTGCAATAAGGAGTGCATGTTTGTGTTCAGAGTCCACAATTATGTCAAACAATCTTATCTACAAAAAAAAAAAAAAGGAAAAAAAGGAAAAAAAAAGAAATGGACATCATGTGGATGACCTGTATATATAAGACTAGGAGGAAACATTCTAAATCCACACAGTAAAATGATTAAATTAGCTGTCAATAAAATATGAATTAATTAAATTTTGGAAGCAATTTTAGACCTTGATGGGTTAAAAAAAAAAAAAGAAGATAGACATTGGAGTAGGTAGACAGAATGGTACTGGGAGGGCTTGAGAAAGTGAGAGACTCAGCTCAAATACATTGTACAAAATTCTCACATAACTAATAAAAAGGTGGAAAAAAAGCAATTTTAATATCAGATGAAAATCTTGAAGGTCACAGAATGATAAACTTTAAAAATCGCCTTTATACACCTCTTTTTATATTATAAAATAATAAGACTCATAAAAATTCATTAAAATGTTCATAACATGGACCATAGAAAACCTTTACCGGAAATGTTTTATAAAAATATTACTGTTAATTTTTTTCTCCATTTGAAAATAGAAAAAATTATCTGTAACCTAGAATACCCAAGATACAATTTGCAAAACACAAGAAAATCAAGAAGAAGGAAGAGCAACGTGTGGATACTTCATTCCTCCCTAGAATAGGGAAGAAAATACCCATGGAAGGAGTTACAGAGACAAAATTTGGGGCTAAGATGAAAGGATGGACCATCCAGAGACTGCCCCACCTGGAGGTCCATCCCATAATCAGCCACCAAACACAGACACTATTGAAAATGCCAGCAAGATTTTGCTGAAAGGACCCTGATATAGCTGTCTCTTGTGAGGCTATGCCAGTGCCTGGTAAATACAGAAGTGAATGCTCACAGTCATCTATTGGATGGAACACAGGGCCTCCAATGGAGGAGCTAGAGAAAGTACCCAAGGAGCTGAAGGGGGCTGCAACCCTATAGGTGGAACAACAATATGAACTACCCAGTACCCCAGAGCTCGTGTCTCTAACTGCATATGTACAGAAGATGGCGTAGTTGGCCATCATTGGGAAGAGAGGCCCCTTGGTCTTGCAAACTTTATATGCCCCAGTACAGGGTAAAACCAGGGTAAGAAGTGGGAGTGGGGGGGGGGGCGCAAGGGAGCAGGACACGGGGAGGGTATAGGGGACTTGTGGGATAGCATTTGGAATGTAAATGAAGAAAATATCTAAAAAAAAAAATATCTGTTTAAAAAGAAGTGCTGTGCAATTTTGTCTACATAAAATCCATGTGGTTAAGGTAACTCTTGGTCTTCCAAGCATGAAACTTTGAATTTGATCCCAGAATTTGCGAAAAAAAAAAAAAGGCTAAAAATCAGGTGTGATGATTCATGCTTATCATTCTAGCATTGAGAAGGCAGATACTAGGGAATTCCAGGGACTCACTGACCATCTAGATAATATATCCTACTTGGTGAATTCTAGTCCAGCCAGAGAACTTGTCTCAAAAAAGGGGGTGTGTGGTATCTGAAGAATAATACCTGAAGTTGTCTTCTAGTTTTCACATGCATATACATGCATGTGCACATGCAACTCCACGTGTATCTGTATCATTAACAACAAGAAAATGCACATGCACATGCACATTTATTATAAATTTATTTATAAATGAAATTTATTATAATATGATATGATGACTATTATAATATGATATGATTATGATATGATGACTATAGCAAATTAGAAATTATAATAAAAACTCAAAGTATGTAATTATTAAGGCCTAAAAATTATGAGAAATAAACTCATCGACTAGAGCTATCACTTAATCTTAGAGTCTGTCTGCATGTGCACATAAGCAAGAAAATACAGATGTAAACACAGGTGTATATAAATGCAAGGTTATTAATAATGTAGGGTTTTAGATGGGTCTTTTGCCTTTTTTCCTTCTTTTAATTTCCCCTTCTTTGTTATGTTTGTTTATTTATTTATTTATTTTAGTGCAGGATTTCACTACACACCCAAAGCTGCTTTAAATATCACTGTAGACGTTTAATAATCTTCCAGAGGACCCGGGTTCAATTCCTAGCACAACTGCCAATGACTCTGGTCCCAAGTCCCTCTCTTCTGGCTCTATGAGATAGCAGGCACACATGTAATGCACAGATATACATGCAGGCAAACACCCATACACATACATAATATAAAACATCCTTATGGAGCACAGGTATTCCTGGACCTCAAAAATCCATCTTTCTCAGCTTCATAAGTACTGGAGTTACAGCTGCGAGCCTGAAGCTATTTGGTCAACTATTATTCCATTTAATCTTACTATGTCCCATAAATAATAGAAAGACATGTAGAAATCAATATAACTAATGTAAGTAAAAATTAATTAGGTTTATTATATGATTGGTATATTTCATATTTTCAAGTTCAACATTTTTTTTCCTTCCATTTAGCTCTAACAACATCACTGGCAAAGTCAGTAAAACAGAAGAAAAGAAAACTTGGCTCGCTGAATACCTGAAAGTAATGTCTATGTCAAATTATATATTATCAGTTTTTATTAAAATAAATCCATTAATAAAATGTACCAATTCATATACTATAAGAGTAGAATTTTTACAGGGAGGTAAAAATGTGTTTATGCCTTAGAATACCCAAGACACATTTTGCAAAACACAAGAAAACCAAGAAGGAAGACCATAGTGTGAATACTTCATTCCTCCTTAGAATAAGGAACAAAACACCCGTGAAAGGATATAGGTACAGAGACAAAATTTAGAGCTAAGATGAAAGGATGGACTGTCCAGAGACTACCCCATCTGGGGATCCATCCAATCATCAGCCACCAAACCCAGATACTAATGCACATGCCAGCAAGATTCTGCTGAAGGGACCCTGATATAGCGGCCTCTTGTGAGGCTATGCCAGTGCCTGGCAAACACAAAAGTGGATGCTCACAGTCAGCTATTGGATGGAACACAGGGCCCCCAATGGAGGAGCTAGAGAAAGTACCCAAGGACCTGAAGGGGGCTGCAACCCTATAGAACAACAATGTGAACTAACCATTACTCCCTGAGCTCCTGTCTCTAGCTGCATATATAGCAGAAGATGGCCTAATCGGCCATCATTAGGAAGGGAGGCCCCTTGGTCTTGCAAACTTTATATAACCCAGCACAGGGGAATGCCAGGGCCAAGAAGTGGGAGTGGGTGGGTAGGGGAGCAGGGGCGGGGGGAGGGTATAGGGAACTTTCGGGATAGCATTTGAAATGTAAATAAAGAAAATATCTAATAAAAACATAAAAATATGTTTATGCATATCTAATAAATAATCTTATTTCATTACTTATTCTGTCAAAAGCCTCAGATTATGTGATAAATTGTAACAATGAATTTGCTTATATTTTGTAAGTAATATATGCATTACATTGGCTGTTAGCTTAGTAACATAATTAGGAGTATTTAAAATATTAATTCGTCTTAGATTTAAGACACTTTCACATTTTCTTCTGGATATGCTAAATAGATATCAATGAAAGAAGATAATCTTAAAATTTGGGTATTATAGGCATATAATAAGTATTTATATAATATTTATTTACTTATTTAAAGTATTTATATAATATTTACTTATTTAAAATTAGAACTTTATGAATGCACAGCACAGAATCTCCACTGAATAAGTAATAAGTAACAGTAGTGTGAATTCTACTTCACGCTAAATGCTTTATTGAATGAGTGTGTGAATAATGAATGTATGAATAAATCCTCTTTAGGTTTTCTCTTCCTTTGGAGATTACTCAGATTGTTTGTAAAGGAGTGGTCCCTGAACAGCAGCATCAACATCACCTATGGACTTAAGAGATATGCAGTTTTTAGCCCAGTCTAGATATTTGGGATTAGTTTTAAATTTAGCTTAAATTGACTAAATACTTCTTAAAGATGCAATGGATGCTTATATCTGAAATACCTATTGGTTGTTTCAATTGACATTACTTACACTGTGCACCCTACAGTCCATATTAAAAAAAACATAAAAATAATCACCTGGATCTAAAAATACATGCTCTAATGATATTACATTATGAAAATGGAAGATTTATAAAAAAAAGATAATGTAAGAAGAGATTATATAAAATTTCAGTGAATTAGTTAATAATATATCACCACTAATTCTAAAATATATAGTCTGATTTTTCAAGGAAGTAAAGAAAAAATTAAAAATTGTATATGGAAGTAGATTTTAAGAAAGATTTTTGTATTGTTTGATCAAAATGTTAATAAACTATACACCAGGTAAAAGCCTGAAAAATTAGTTTGTCTAATTTTTCTAATTTTCTAATTTCTTTCTAATGTGTTTTCATGGTAAGAAATTCTATACTCTGGGCATTTATAAAAAGAGGGGCGGGAGAAAGAAAGAGACAGAGAGAGGCAGAGAGACAGAAATAGACAGAGACAGAGAAATCAAATTTGTCATTCATTAGGGATCTCATACAAGGATGACTTGATAAGCACTCTGTTATGTGAAAATCTTCAGAATAAAAATGTCTTAAATCCACTTCTCCAGGGGATCTGTTTTCTAGATAAAAACAATACGTGTGTTCAGCGTAGGTAAGCATGCTGTCAAAAGTGATATCTTGATATTACATGTGAGCCTCGACAGAAATAAAGCCAAATGAAATACAATCAGTATAGGGAAGGAATTTATGTAGACATTTCTTGCAAAAACCACACAGGAAGCATTCATGAAATGCATGGAATTTAGATTAGGTTGTCTGTTCTTAAAGGATCACTTATGACACCACGCACCTTGGTTGCTGGTGATAAAGGAATAATATATTATACTCAAAGCAATAGAGATTACATATGTGTTTATTATGTGTATAATATTTTTAAAGTATATAAAAGTTATTTTTAAAAGTGAAGAAAGAATAATGTCCTCTTCCAAATTATCCAAAAGTCACAGATTGTCAAAATAAAAGCACAGTGCCACGTGAGGCATACTTCCTTCTTGTGGGTCAGAGGTGTCCCAAGCACTCCCAAAATAATCCAGATTGTTGCTTTTTTACTATTGTTTACCCATCAGAATTTAAAGGGTAGATTCTACTGCTGAAGATGTCACATATATTGATAACAGAATATGGAGAAATAAGGTTAACACTGACCAGGAGGTTCCTCTAAGCTGGCTAGATTTTCCAATGGAGAGAGTTCTGTTAGCTTTTGTTGTATGATTGGTGTGTGTGTGTGTGTGTGTGTGTGTGTGTGTGTGTGTGTGTGTGTGTAGTTATCAAGAGTCTTATCCAGCTCTGAAGCCAGTGAAGTAAAATAATGACCAAGATGACAAGAAAAAATTTGCCTGGTCTGGCATGCTGGCATGGCCCTAGTGCGGACAAAAGGACAAGCAAGGTTCCTTCTCCTGGGACATGACCATCAAGGGGGACTTGGGCCTCCAAGAGTGCTGAAGGCTAACTTAGGCATATGGCTTGTTTTTACAGTAATGCACATATTTTATATTCCTCCTTTAAGGAATGTTCTCACTGCTAATGTTAATGAGTCTAAGATAATAAGAGACAGCACAAGTCTGGAGGTGAAAGTGTGGCTAATGTCAGCAAAATGGTAAACTGTGGGACACTCAGGACAGCTCTTAAGGCTGTGTAAAAGAACTCTAAAAACGAGTTCAAAAATAAATATAATTTTTCTACTATGCAAAATACAAGGATGAATATGAATTAATATGAGTGGCTTCATAAATCTAAAGAAATAAAGGCAGCTGCATTAATGAGCCAACTTATCAGAAAGATACAAGGCAGGCAGATTCCTGAGTTCAAGGTTAGCCTGGGACACAGTGATTCCACACATAGGTATGGTATTCTAGGCCTAGAAATGGTCATTTC
Organism: Mus pahari; assembly: GCF_900095145.1. Taxonomy (NCBI): domain Eukaryota; kingdom Metazoa; phylum Chordata; class Mammalia; order Rodentia; family Muridae; genus Mus; species Mus pahari. The sequence continues at coordinate 39,185,481 of NC_034602.1, read as the reverse complement.
AGGACAGGGTCCCATCCAGATAGTTTATCCTTTGTGCTTAACAGAGACAGAAAAATCTCTTAATTTTTTTGCAATGTTAAAATAAAATGTGTGCTTGCTGTTTCCTAAGAATTAAGGGGGCAGCGTCACAGGATACTGATTCTTAAAGATTAAAGGAGTGGGGGTCACAGGATACTGATTCTTAATGGACAATATAAACCTCATATGTCTCCATTTAAGGAACCCATCAGATTCCATTTAAGGACCAGGCTTGATTAAAAAACAAAAACAAACAAACAAACAAAACCTTAAGGCACAAGCTCCAGGAATAAACCATTAGTCTCAGAAACTATGCCATAAGATATTAGCTCCAGAGACAGATCATAAAATCTAGAACATGATACCCCTCCCAACAACCTATGGATCATCACAAAAATGAGGAAATATCTTATCTCAAAATGGGCCATCTGTGCTGGTTAGCCCTATTTCATCCTCTTGTTAAACATTCATGACATAGGAATGCAGACCAATGACCACCTATGATCCCCTAGCATCCACCAATGAAATTTCAGATTACTTAATCCCTCTAGTGAGTTCCAGGGTTCCCTATAAGGAGGCCTTTATGGCTTTGTTTGAGGTCACCATTTTAAAAAAATGGTTGACTCCCATATGCAGGTTATTCTACAGAATAAACACTCTATTTTTTGGATACTATCTGACTCTGGGGTCCTTTCTTCAGGGATTGTTTGGGCCCTTACAATTCATAGGATAGTCGAAAGGAAACCTGAAGCAAATATCTGGATGGTTGTGTAAAATAAAAGACTGGGTTTATGATCTGCAAGAGATGAGCTATCCAGAGAAATTTTATAATAGCAAGAGAGAACTTGGAGAACTGTCTCAAGCAGAACAAAGAGAAGCTCCCTAGAGCTCTCCAGAGAAAGCATGTCAGAGAGAAAGAAAGCTGGAAAGTTGTCTCACCAGAACATAGACTGCGAGCTTCGACTTATATGGCTTTGAGTCATTTGTTTTTGCCACTCCCATACACCACTGCCTCAGAATCCCTCTCCAAGCTGAGTCTGATCCTTGGTATAAAATAGTCACAATCAGATTATGGAAGTAGCCAACCACTTTTTGATAGGCTTTAAGGCCTGCTCGTAGTAGAACACAAATAACTGGTACTCTAAATTTGGCCAAGAACCCATGGTCACAGAGCTCACACACACACACACACACACACACACACACACACACACACAGACTAGTACAGCTCTCGTACCCCACAAAATAATTCATTTTGTTTGTTTGCTTGTTTGTTTGTTTGTTTGTGTTTTGAAGTGGACGATGGTTAACATACTTACAATCCGTAACTTGGGACATAACTTACAACTTATAACATAACTTACAACTGATCAAAGTGCAGAGAACAAGTGCCAATAGAGTGGTCAGCCACAAATTGGACATCTACATTAAACATTTCCAAGGCCCAGGAACTATCATGGAAGAAAGGTTGAAATGACTGAATGACCCAGAGATTGGGAAGGACCAGAGTAGAACATTGTCTTCTGGATATGACAAGACTGACATTCATAAATCCACGGCAACTGTAGCTGACTGTACAAAACCTATAGAAGGGTCAAGCCAGTCAGAATTCCATCATGGAAAGGAAAGGGTACATGAGCAACCACCCTATGAATAGTTGGCTTCATGGAGAAAAGAGTCAATTTTTTCAAGGGGGTAGTATCTTATAGGTTGATCATGATCCAATGAATGGTCCCATACTCAGTAGTATACAGCCAACACTAACTGGACTGAATAGATTTAAAAAAAAAAAAAGAATTAGATGTGAATATGGAGGAGAGATGTTGGAGAGGATTTTGTAGGAGTTTGAGGAAAGAATGGTAGGTAAATATAATCAAACTACATTGCATAAAATCCTCAAAAATTAATAAAAGTACTTTAAGAAAAAGATTTCAGCTCATGTTTAGGCAATCCTGTTGGTTAGACTTTATAACTTCTGGTGTTACTAGGAAATAAAATCTCACAGAAAACTTCCTGTGTCTCTGGCTCTTACATTTTTTTCTCTCCCCCTTTTCACAATGATTTCTGAGTCTTCGATCTGTGAGTCCTATTATAAATTTATCAATTAAAACTTGGCACCACAACTCTGAAGTACTTTTTTTTTCAATTGTTAGTCTTTTATTTGCATTGTCCCTCCCAGTCCCCCTTCCCATAGTTCCTTATCACATTCCTCCTCCCCCTTGTCTCCAAGAGGTTGTTCCCCCTCCACTAAGCCTTCCCCTTCCCTGGGGCCTCAAGTCTTTCAAGGATTAAGCACATCTTCCACTAAGGCCTGACCAGGCAGACCTCTACTATACTTGGGCCAGGGTCCTCAAACTGGTCTGTGTATGCTTCCTGGTTGGTGACTCCTTTTCTGGGAGCTCCCTGGGGTCTGGATAAATTGAGACTGCTGGTCTTCCTATGGGGTTGCTCTCCCCCACAGCTTCTTCAGTCCTTCCCCTAATTCAATAATAGAGATCCCTACCTTCAGTTCAGTGGTTGGTGTAAGTATCTGTTTCTGTCTCAGCTGGTAGAGCCTTTGAGGGGACAGCCATTCCAGGGTCCTGTCTGTAAGCACATCATAGCATCATTAATAGTGTTTGGCCTTGGTACCCTCCCATGAGATGGATCCCATGTTGGGCCAGTCATTGGACCGCCTTTGCTTCTCCATTTTTGTCCCTGCAGTTCCTTTAGATAGGAACAGTTCTGGGTCAGAAATTATGACAGTGGGAATGACACCCCACTTAAGGCCCTGGCTATCTATTGGAGTTGGGCTCTTTTGAGTTCCCTCTGCCCACTGTTGAGCATTTTGGCTAAGGTCACCCCTATTTAGTCTGCAGAGTCTCTTACTGCCCTGGTCTCTGGTACTTTCTACAGGGTTCCCCTACCTGCCACCCTGCCATGGTGCTTATTTTCATTAATTCTTTGGCCCTCTGAGCTTCTGTCCTGTCCCCCCACACCAGATTTTGTTCCCCTGATCCCCTTTACCCGTCCTTCTCCCCTCTCTCACCCAGGTCCCTCCCTGCTTCTTCCTTCTGTGATTATTTCCTTTCCCCTTCCAAGCCTCACTTGAGGCTTTCTATTTATTATTCTTCTTACAATCTGTGGGTTGTATCCTAGATAGTCTGTACTTTTTGTCTAATAATCACTAATTAGTAGGAAGATGCCATGTATGTTCTTTTGTGTCTGAGTTACTGCACTCAGATCGATATTTTCTAGTTCCATCCATTTCTAGTTCAATCATTTTTAAATAGCTGATTAGTATTTCGTTGTGTAAATGAACCACATTTTCTTTATTCATTCTTCTGTCATGGGACATCTGGGTTGTTTCTAGCTCTGGCTATTACAAATAAGTTTGCTATGAACATGGTGGAGCATGTTCAAATGTTGTTCTTATGGGATGATGGAACATATTTTGGGTTATGTGCCCAAGAGTGGTATAGCTGGGTCTTTAGATAGAACTATTTCCAATTTTCTGAGGAATTGCCAGATTAATTTCCAGAGTGGTTGTACCAGATTGCAATGGAGGAGTGTTCCTCTTTCTCCAGATCCTTGCCAGCATGTGCTGCCACTTGATTTTTTTATCTTAGCCATTCTGATTCGTGCAAGGTGAAATCTTAGGGTTGTTTTGATTTGCATTTCTCTGATGACTAGGGGCTTTGAACATTTCTTTAAGTGTTTCTTGACCACTCAAATTTCTTCTGTTGTGAATTCTCTGTATAGCTCTGTAACCCATTTTTAATTGGCGTATTTGGTTTTTTTGGAGGTTAACTTCTTGAATTCTTTATGCGTCTTGTATATTAGCCCTTTTTCAGATGTAGGGTTAGTGAAGATTCCTTCCCAATCTATAGGTTGCTGGTTTGTAATATTGATGGTGTCTTTTGCCTTACAGAAGATTTTCAGTTTCATAAAGTCCCATTTATCAATTGTTGATCTTAGAGCCTGAGCGATTGGTGTTCTGTTCAGGAAGTTTCCCCTGTGCCAATGAGTTTGAGGCTCTTTCCCACTTTCTCTTTTTTTAGGTTCAGTGTTTCTGGTTTTATGTTGAGGTCCTTGATGCAATTGTACTCCCTCGATTGCCTTTTGTTGTCTAATTGCTCTGGCTAGAACTTCGAGTACTATATTGAATAGGCAGGGAGAAATTGGGCAACCTTGTCTTGTCCTGGATTTAGTGGGATTGCTTCTAGTTTCTCTCATATTTAATTTGATGCTGGCTATTGTTTTGCTTTATATTGATTTTATTACGTTTAGGAATGTGCCAATTCCTGATCTCTCCAGGACATCTTACATTTACATGAAGAGGTGTTGTATTTTGTCAAAGGCTGTTTCTTTCTCTCTCTCTCTCTCTCTCTCTCTCTCTCTCTCTCTCTCTCTCTCTCTCTCTATTTCATTTCTCTCTTTTTTTTTTGAGTGGAAGAAGAGGCCATTGAATTAAAAGTCAACAAGGAAGGCTATATGGGATAGCTATGAGGAAAGGGACAGGGTCATGATATAATTATATACAATCACAAAACATAAAAGAAATAATACAACACAACAAACAAAAATACTTCAGTGATTCCCAGAAATAACTCAAAATCTAATCAACTTTTCATAGCTAAACTAAGTCAGGGATTATGTTTAAAATATAACAACATGCAAAAAAATGTTATGTTTTCTCTCAGTGAGTAGGATAGGGATGTTAGACAGATTTTGCAATAGAAAGTTGGATGTGGTTTCCACGGGTGAAGAGACTTTCAGAAGATATTCTGAAGTGGGTAAAGGAAGTAAGAAGAGAATGAGCAATTATTGATGAGAACAGAGAGTGATATAAGTATAATAATGCCATCCCTAAAATTTGGGTAATCAGATTCCCAGACTGTGAAAAACTGTGACCTTTATGAAGAATCTAAACTGAAGAATGGAACTGATGGCTTTTAACATAGAATTTTAAAACAATGGTTCTCAACCTTCCTAGTATTACAACCCTTTAATACAGTTCCTCATTTTATGGTAACCCCCCAACCATAAAATTACTTTCATTGTTACTTCATAGCTTTAGTTTTGCTACTGTTACGAATCATAGTGTAAATATCTGTGTTTTCTGATGGGCTTAGTCAAACCAGTGAGGATTTAATCCAGGTTGAGAACCACAGTTTTAAAATGAAGACATTATTTTAAATCACCTGTCAGACAGCAAGAGAGTCAGAGAAGGCAAGAGAACAGACCCAAGTTCAGACAAATGTAAATGCTGTTTTTTGAAGATAAAGAAACTGATCAGTAACCATGAAAAACTGTGTGGTTGCCAGCAGATAGAAAAGCTGAAAAACTTTGGTAGTGTTCATAAAGAAACACAGACACCTTGATTTTAGACCAGTCAAATTCACCATGTTTCTAGCCACAACACTGATAATAAACATGTGAGATACTATCTTTAAGGTGATTTACCGGGACAGACACAGAAACCCAATGGACATAGACTATGAGAAATGACTGAGCCACTATATGTTCTGAAGGAATCAGGGTCATGAAAGAAAGTAGACTCATACAAGGGTGACAAGCCTGTTGACTTCCGGAGTGAGACAAGTTCAGTTGTAAAATGACAGATAAATCACTTGTAACTTTGAGTTGATAGGTTTCAGGACAGGAATGAGAAGTTGTTCAGATTTATTCTTAGTGAAGATAGAGACAGGAAACAGAGGCTCTCTTTTAGGGGTATGGGACTGAAAGCCAAGTCCAGGTAGAATGGATCCCAGTGAGACAGTGGTATCAAGAATACTAGGGTAATAATAAGTGTGGGCAGGCAGGTTTGAATATTACAAGCATTGTTTTACTACTGTATGTTGATTTTATGTTCTAAATGGAGTCAAAAGAAGCCAAAGTATCTGAGAAGCAAACAATGTGTGTGTGTGTGTGTGTGTGTGTGTGTGTGTGTGTACATTTTGTGTGCATGCTCACACATGCATGTGTGCATATATGAATGTGTGCATGTGTGTTGCATAAAATGAGAATATATGCATTTGTCTATATATATATATGTAAATATGGATAAATACATTTAAAGTCATTCATAGAATAGAGAATACAATACTGGTCTAACTTTTTTGTTGTCATTTTTGTTGTTGTTCTTTTTGTTTTCATTTGGAGACAGACGTTTCCTTTTGTAGCTTTGAATGTTCTTAAACTTTCTCTGTAGATCAGGCCAGCCTCAAACTCACAGAGATCCATCTGTCTCTGCCTCTTGAGTACTGGGACTCAAGGCTTGTACCACCACTGCCCAGTTTATCTTTATCTACATTTTAATACTTGGAAAAAAGAAACAAGTAATTTTTGGTTTGCTTTTTTTTTTTTTAACACATCAAGGGTTAAAAGATGTTCCACTGAACATTTATATTTTTCCATATTCAGAATGAGTTAGAAACTCTTTTCACTCAAGTCAATTCTTGTCTTAGTTTAGGTTTTTATTGCTGTGAAGAGACACCATTACCGATATAACTCTTATAAAGGGCAATATTAAACTGGGGCTGGATTACAGGTTCAGAGGTTCAGTCCCTTATCATCACAGTAGGAAACATCCAAATAGGCATGGTGCTGGAGGAGCTGAGAGTTCTATATCTTCATACAAAGGAAGCCAGGTGCAGACTGTCTTTCAGGCAGCTAGGAAGAAAAGCCTCAAAGCCCACTCCCAAAGTGACACATTCTCCAACAATATCATACCTACTCAAACAAGGCCACACCTCCTAATCAGGCCACTCCTCAGGTTAAGCGTATTTAAAACACCCTCTTCCATCCTTCTGTTCTTTCTCTTATCCTTCCTTTGTTCATTCCTTCCTTCCAAATGAAGATCATAGCTCAAAAATCAAAGTAGGCTATATTTTTCATCCTCCCTTGAAGTTAAGCTATGTCATAAGACTTTATACAACAAGACACAGGAGAGGTAACATAGAAAATTTTATGAAGCTTCAAGAGAATATTAAACTTACATTTCTTTTTCTGCTTTTAGAGTGAGGGAGGAAGCTTGAAGGAAACTGGGACGCAAAATGACTGAAAGAAAGAGAGATGAGTTCAGACTATATGAACAGCTTTGTGGAATAGTGGAATATCAGATCATTCCCAATCTTACTTTCAGAGCTAAACTTGCTATAACAATGACTAAAAGTGGATTTGCCAGCACTTTTAGTTATCTCTCTGTCTCTCTGTCTCTGTATCTCTGTCTCTGTCTCTCTGTCTATGTTTCTATGTTTCTCTCTGTCTCTCCATATATGTGTGTGTCTGTGTGTGTGTGTGTGTGTGTGTGTGTGTGTGTGTGTGTGACACACCATGAGCAAGGCAACTTTTATAAAGGACAATACTTAATTGGGGCTGTCTTACAGGATCAGATTATACGTGTGTGTGTGTGTGTGTGTGTGTGTGTGTGTGTGTGTGTGTGTGTGTTTCTGTAAATAATGTAACAGTGCTCCTTTGCAGATTCAAGCACAAGTAGTTATACACAGCAATTTATTTCTTTTAATTCAAAAATAACACCAAAATGGGAATCTAATATGTCAGAAATTCTTTGTACTGTATAAATAGACATAGAAGGAACATCTATGTCAACCATATCAAGAAGGCATAAACAAGAAATGGGGAAATGAAAGAAAAAAATCAAAGTAAATATGTATTGTAGTACAAATGAAGATACCTGCAAAATTCCGCATTTCCACATGTCAACAAAAGAGAATAGACATGGCCTGGGGTGTAGCTAAGTGAGGTTTTCCTAGCTCATGCAAGGTCTGGGTTTAATCTCTGGTCCTAAAAACAAGCAAACAAAGGATACACATGAATTCATAGTGTACATAGAGAAAACAATTGTCTACAACCGCAACCTGATACACAGTCTATGAATGGTACTTTTTGGATGACACTTCTGTAAGCCACCAAGCTCTATGGGGTTAAATGGGTAGCTTCTAGAGCAGTTATCTCTGGTCAAATTCTTCATCTAGTTTTATAACTTTTAGACTGAAGTATACTCATATCACCTCACAGCTCATTAGGCTAAGAGAAGGAATAATTTAGCTAATCATTATCTGGCCTTAATGATGCGTGGAAATGGGCTAAGCTCAGTGCCAGGCAAGCTGACCTATTCCAGAAGAGGGCAGCCAGGCCATGGCAGCTGCTGTTTGGCTCTGAACAGACCAACTTTAAGCCAACTGAAGGCACATGGCAGAATATGGGAAACAGCTCCATTCAGATTTGATATTTTAAATATTTCAGTAGGAAAAATGGCTCTATACATTGTAATACTATATAGGGTTGAGGTTAAAAGGCAATTGTATTTTTTGCCTGGTGCAGAAGAGAAACTTGTCTATTGTGAATTGCATAAATCTACAATAGAGAAAAGAAGGAATGAATCCCACTGGAGTTGTATAAAATAGATTCAATATTACCAGCTTTGCCCTTTGACCTTTTATTTGACTATCAGATCCCATTTCCTATGTATATCCCTTCATTCCCTCTATCAGAGGAAATTAAAAAATTAAATTAAAAAATTAATGTTTGTTGCTGGGCTGTCCTATATCATAGTTCTTATCATGCCTGCAACAACATTTTTTCTTGTTTATCTCCCCCATTGGACTTTACATTTCCTATGAGAAAGAAGTATGTCTCACTCCTGTAGTATTCTTTACCAAAAGTGGTCACTATAATAAAAGTACTACCTTGGGTTTCCACTGATAAATATTTGCAAACTTAAGGATCTTACAGTAGATCATGGCACAGACACTGAAAATTGAGCTTCATGTAGGGTACCTGAAACAATAGTTACTGGAGAGACAGAGCTAGGAGGCTTCAGCTAACCAGGCCAAATTGTTAAGCTTTAGTGAGAGACCCTGTCTCAAATATTATAGAAAGCAATAGAAGAAGGCAATTGATATCAATTTCTGACCTCCGTATGCATTTGCACACCATTGAATGAACACACATTCACATATACACAAAAACAAAATACATATACATATACATATATAAGCATGTATATGTATATGTATATGTATATGTATATGTATATGTATATGTATATGTATATGTATATGTATATGTATATGTATATGTATATGTATATGTATTCCCACCACACACACACACACACACACACACACACACACACTACAGACAATGTTTTAAATTGTGCTTGGTACATAAGGAGAGTATTGGGGATTTATACTGTTTTTGATTGCGATGTTTAAATGAATCTAAATCTAGTCCTTTTCACAAGGGGTTCTTATTTATTTATTTATTTATTTATTTATTTATTTATTTATTCTGATATAAATTCCAATGAATTAAAATTAAACTAATTAAAACTCTGTTTTCCACCAAACACGGTAAGTGTAGGTCCAGCCCCCAAGACTACTCTGGCAGCCAGGTCTGATCCCTTGAGGCACACAAGTAAAAGTAGCCAAGCCCTGACTTTGAAGAACTCCAACAACCAGGTTCTGCCCACAGGACAGACAGCAGTTGTGAGAAATAAAGACTAATAACACATCCCCTTGAGATACAAGCAGTCAAGCTCCACCTTAAACAGGGTGAAAACCTAAGTTGAAGTCTTGAACACCCACAAGTCCCTAAACTCAGATTCCAACCAATCCTTGAGCTTACCCCAAGATCAGACCACAGAATCACATCAATCCCCGATCTCAAACTTCCAGCAATCTCCGAGCTTGCCCCAAGATCAGACCATAGAATCCTACCAATCCTACCCACCCTGGAAACCTCCACCTACCCCAACCACAACAGCTCCTATTCCCTACTAAATACCCTGTATGAAAGCCTGTCTTCTGCTCAGTTCTAAGTTGTCTCTCACTTGAGCAGAGGCAGCCACCATCCTGTGAATAAATCTCTTGTGTGAGGCTTATTGTGTACTCTGAGTTTGTGGTAATCCTTGGCTCCCAGCCACTAAGATAACTTTCCCCTTAGAGCTATAATACAGTAAGACCCTCTGCTAAGACAGCACACATTTTGGCTGTAGGGCATATGAAAATCAATCTCAAACTGGCTGGAAAACTTTTTAATTGCTAGCTAGCTTTCATAAGGCTGGAAGATGCTGTGCAGGCTGCTGAGGGAGGAAAGATATAAATGGTCTTATAAAGTGTTGGACCATGCTTTCTAAATACTATCTTACTAGAAAGATGTGTCTATACTGGGCTAAAAGTGGAATGGTTGTTTTATGGTAACTAACTGATGTCAGATTTGGATGTGAAACCCATCTCAGTTGTATAACAGTTTGCTGTGAGACTGAACTATTTTACCTTGTGAAGAAACTCTTTACAAAGGAAAATTAAAAAAATATAGCTCAAAATATCTTCAGAAAGTTCCTGAAATTGACCAGATTCACTGGTCCTTGTGTTTGCTAGAGTAAACAATGAAAGCTGAGAGTTGCTCTCAGGAAAGACAAACTGCTGAGAAGACTTTTCAGATAACCCAAGATGCAAAGATGACTCTTGAGACTAGCCCAGCAGCTTAGAAGCCAAAAACAGCTGAGCTGCCTGGAAAAGGAACAGACAGACTGAGGCACCTGGGAAGAATATCTCCAACCTGTTGGGCTGCCTTCAATCTGTGAAATAGTCTCTAAGGTATAGCTGTTGGGATCTATCACCGTGGTGGACTGGCCTTTAGTAATGCAGCTGTCTTGAAATTATTTTTGCTCCTGTAAGTAACTTCTCACCCATATTTCTATAAGTAACCCGAGTAAAACCTGGTGGTTCACAAAATTTGGACTTTGGTGATGTGCATACTTTGATATGTCATGGATTCCCTATCCGGCGTAAGTAAACCAGTGTGTTACATCTCCCCAGGAAAAGTTTTGTCACACATGATCACTACTGTATGGATTATTGATGCCTGCTCCACAGAAGGAATTTTATACATAGTTCTGTAATCCTTGTCAAAAGCCCATGGCTGAGGATGTTATGGGTTCCAGGGTAGAAACTGCAATTATCATTTTGCTAAGTGTTCATTATGTCTAGGTGTGCTATAAATATTTATGATTATACTCACTATTCAGTGTTGCTCTCAACTTTGGTTAGAGAACTTTCTTTATGTAGTGGACAGTACACCTACTGATAGAGATGTGCATGGTCAAGGGGCTGAGCCAAAGAGTCTAAGTATTCAGCATTGAAAGGGATATCTCTATTAACCTCACCACCACCAAAGCTCAGAGAACATGGCAGAAGAGGAGGTAGAAAGATAGCAGAGCCACAGGAAGGGAGGAGTGCTATAGAATGCTGTCTCCTTGATGAGCTAGGCTATTGCCATTACAGGCTCAGAGCTGCTGAGATTCCCTGTACCACATCAAGGCTGACAATATTCCTACCTAGATGGGATCCCCCACATACTAAAGCAATGTTGGCAACAGACAGTTGCTGGAGACAGAAATTCACAATTTATTTATTTTGGAATATGTGGCCCTTTCTAGGCTTCCAACATTTCAGTGGATGATGGCCTCACATCCACGCCTAAATGGGTAGGTAGCATTAACTGAATTTATTGACTTGTCAAAAAAAAAAAAAGAGGATAGTATTTTATACCACTGTATACATTTGTACTGGATAGCTTTGTGTCAACTTGACACAGCTGGAGTTATCACAGAGAAAGGAGCCTCAGTTGGGGAAATGTCTCCATGAGATCCAGCTGTAAGGCATTTTCTCAATTAGTGATCAAGGGGGGAGGGCCCCTTGTGGGTGGTGCCATCTCTGGGCTGGTAGTCTTGGTTCTATAAGAGAGCAGGCTGAGCAAGCCATGGGAGGCAAGCCAGTAAAGAACATCCCTCCATGGCCTCTGCATCAGCTCCTGCTTTCTGACCTGCTTGAGTTCCAGTCCTGCATCCTTTGGTGATTAACAGCAGAATGGAAATGTAAGCCGAATAAACCCTTTCCTCCCCAACTTGCTTCTTGGTCATGATGTTTGTGCAGGAATAGGAACCCTGACTAAGACAACATTCATTATTTAAAAATGAGTTACTTGGCCACACTGGCCATGCTCCAAACACTCAACAGGGGCATGTGGTAATAGCACTACACCAGAGAGCACAGGGGAAGCAAACACCAGCATACCCTAATCAATACCGACTCTGAGCCAGACTGTTCTATTTCAGCTTTCCTAATACTGTCAGCTCATCAAACACCCCCTTCTCCTTCTCTCAAAAGAGAAGAACATGTCAACTTCACTGATCACTTCATTTGTTTGGTATGTGTACACCTGTGTGTGCAGGTATGGAGGACTGTAGAGGACATTTGGTGTCTTGCTCTATCTCTTTCTGATTTGCTCTCTTGAGATTAGCTCTCACCCTGGACTTGGAGCTAGTCTGGCAACTTGCATGCTCCAGAAACTGTCCCCTGAAAGCTCACCCCATCATCCGAGATGATTCATGAACGTTGTGCTACTGTTTACAACTGTACTATGTGCTAGTGAGTGCTCTCTCCCAGAGCCTCCTCTGACCTGAACAATTGTTTACTGCTTATCCAACCTCAGGATGTAGCTTCCTAAATCTTATAAATTTCACAAACTTTGTGAGTTTCATCACCCCTCTAGGAGAGAATGTCTCAATCCATAAGAAAAAACCTACATGGGACCCTGCTGTTAAAAAACAAAACAAACAAACAAACAAACAAACAAAAACTGCAACAATAAAACCATAGTTTTAAAATAAATCTCTAAATCTTCACAATTTTATGAGGCTTGGTGGAATTTCTCAAGCAGAGCAGTCAGTCATCAATTTTTGGGCTAATATATACGCAGTAGTAAGCTGATTGCTCCACTAAGTATTCAAAACTATTTGTCACGTGGATTGAATACTTTTACAAAATGTACTTGATTTAATAATCAAAAGGCAGTTTTGATTAAGTTATTCAAAAAGCATAACACATCCATACTTACCCTTATCTCACACTAAGTCATTACTTTATATGTGAATTATTACACACTTCTAGATTTTCTTTGTATTTTAGCTTGCTTAAAAATATAATAAAATTCTCAAGTATAACTAACAAAAATATCAAACATTAGGATAGCTTCTAGTATATGATATAAAATGAGAAATTGAAGATTCTATTTCTTTTTCTGTCAAATGTCTTCAGCTGATTGTTCTTGATAATTAATATGCAGGTTTTAAGTTGTAACTGGTTCCTACTTGATATGACTAAATATTTTCTCCATTGTGTGTATATGGGTGATGTGTTTGCATATGTATTTGCATATGTGTGGGCACATGTCTGTACGTACGTTCTTCATTTTTGAGAGACATTTAATGTTTTGGTTATTTTATTAAGTATTTATATGTATCGCTACCCTCTCTTCCATTCAAACTATTGCTAATGATTCTATCTTCCTCAAAAAACAATGTAGCATGACAATTGTGTCCAGCTCAAATTTACTAAATTAAGCAAGTATTCTTAATATGTTTTAATACCATATGTTATATAATTATCATGTTACTGATAAATACAAAATAAGTATATCTTTAAAATTGCACATTACATGTAATTGTTATTGTTCTAGTTTGCTTTCTGTTTATGTGGGAAAAAAACAGATCAAAATGCACTAAAAGTGGGAAGGTTTTATTTGACTTTCTGTTTACAGTTCATAATTAAGGACAGCCAAAACAGAATCTCAAGGCAGGAACCAGGAGGGAGAACCTGAAAGAATGACCACAGCAGATATCTGCGTACTGACTTATGTCTTTTGGTTGTTCTGCCTTTCTTATACAATCCATGCCCACTTCTTTAAGGCCCCCTAAAGTGGGCTTGTCCCTCATATGCTAAATAGCAACTAAGAAATATTTCATAGACATGACCACAGGCCTATCTGATGGAGGGAATTCCTTAATTGAGATTCTCTCTTCCAAGGTATATATAGGTTTGTGTCCAGTTGTCAAAACATTAATTAGCACAACATGTGCTATCTACCATTATATTCTTTTTTACTTTAGATATGAGTGTACTTTACCTTGATAAGACTCACCCTTCACTGTCTACCCAATTTTACTCAGCACCTCTTTCCTCGCCCACATTCACATTCCCTTGATTTTGACTAATGTATATACTGTCTTTAGCAATAGGGTCTTCTTGCTTTGGTAGGCAAAGAAGTACAATGGTTTCCATATGGATTTCAAATGTTCTAATGTAATTCATCCCTCCTCCCCTTCTTCCCTGTTATATGTTTCTATCTCCCTCCCCAGTTACTTCTCCTCTAATACTCTTATCTTTTCATTTGCTTATAGTGTAGTGTCTGAGGTATGCCTAAAACAACTTTTCTGATCACAAAGATATTGGAACTTATTATGGCCAGGAACATGGGAAAAGAAAGCATATAATAAAAATTATGAAATTTGTGTATAACCTCAATAGATGAGTTGGTTTAGAGTGTGGACTATGAATATTCTGGCACAAGAAGTTATGTGTGTGTGTGTGTGTGTGTGTGTGTATGTATGTATGATATATGTATGTATGCATATTCATACGGCTGCATCCCTAATACAATTGTGTCCAAAACGAAGAAAATTGTTAATTTTAATAATAAAAGAAACAATAACGGCAAAGTTGATGTCCTAGACAGTTATCATCTTCCACATGAAAAATAAATAACTTCATTCAGAAAACACTCAATATAATGTCAAGAACCCTGAACAGTAGAAAAGATGCTGAAAAAGCCCTGGGCTGAGTTTGAGTCACTTTCATTAACCATGAGCTCTCTGATGCTTTCTTGATGGGCTAAAACCAGAAATCTGGGTGGCATCCTTTGGATTTAGTGCTCCTTCAAACCTCTAACTCTTTAATCTTGCAAATACCTCATTCAGGTGCCCTGCTAAAGCCAGTTCAATTGTGGATCATCATCTAATCCAATTGTCACCACCTGAGCAGCAGGGCTAGGTGATACCTGACTCACAGGTAGTGTGCTAACTCATCTTGTTTATTGATGCTGCCACACTCCTTTAAAGTGTCTACCATTTTCCAGTAGGGTAGAAGTCCAAACAAAACTTCTCCTCACCCAGGTCTCTTGTTTACCAACCAGAAAGGTTTTCTTTGTTCTATACAACCATGTTAGTATTATTTTCATTACATAATTCATCATAGGATCATGGCTTTTCCAATCTGCTTGACCAGGCCAAGCCACCCTGTCTGTCACAGCTTGTAGAGGACTATGTCTATCGCATTCACAAAGTTTCTTCCAGTTATAAGAATCGACTTGCTTGTAAGATTATTCAATAAATGTTTGTTTCCCACAGAGATGATATAAAGAGATGATATAAAGAAAGAATGAATATTAAACCTAAATTGATTTTTGTGTCTGAATGTTTTCCTTAAGGAGTTCACATTGGATTGATAGCTTGACTTATAGGCATCATTATGTTGAGTTATGAAAAAAAAAAGGTAAACAAAAATGTTTATTTAAGAAAGAGCAATGAAGTTTCTAATGTTATTAAGCTATAGAAAAATTCAAAATAGACTTAAAGTTTTCAGCTAAGTCTGAAAGAATGGAGAAGAGATCACTGGGGAAGATATAATAAGGGAGCATAGAACATCATATGAATGAATCATCATAGAGAATGGGGTCTCACAGTAAGATGGCTGGTATGGGGAGCTCAGTGTCTTAATGTTTTTATTACTGTGAAGTGACACCATGACCAAAGCAATTCTTACAAAGGACAACATTTAATCAGGGGCTGGCTTACAGGTTCTAAGGTTCAGTCCATTATCATCAAGGCGGAAGCATAAGAGTATACTGGCAGGCATGATCCTGGAGGAGCTAAGAGTTCTACATCTAGTTCCTTCTGAAGGTAAGCAGAAGAATTCCATCCTTTTCAGGTAACTGGAAGGAAGCTCTCAAATGCCCCCCCCACACACACACACAATGACACACCTACTCCAACAAGGCCATACCTCTAATAGTGCCACTTCCTAGGCCAAGCTTATTCAAACCACCACACTCACCTCCTGAGGAAGCGCACATAGGAGGCTAAATGCCACTCAGAAGCTGTAGAATAAAAGCAAAGGTAGGCAGTTCATAGGACAGCATAAAGTGTGCTGCTGTTAAAAATTTACTCTTAACTTACAAAGTGAAATTTCTCAGCAAAGTAAACCAAATATGTTTTAAAAAATTGTTTCTTGGCATTATTTTTCCTAGAAAAACTTCTAATCAGAATATCCATTTTATGAAATAATGTACATTTCATTGTTTGCTTTCTTCACTGTGAAAGAAACACACACCAAAAACAACTTGAGGGAGGAAAGTGATTGACTCACCTTACAGCTTTTGAACAAGGAGGAGAACCCAGGGGAGAAACTAGAGATTGTACCTGGAGGCAGGAGCTGTAGCAGCGCCACTGGAGGCCAGCTGCTTGTGCACTTTTTCTCATGGCTTGCACAGCCTGCTTTTCTTTGCTTTTCCTTTCTTTTCTTTTCTTCTTTTTTTCTTTTCTTCTTTTCTTTTTTCAATAATTTATTTTTTTACTCCTTAACATTTCAGAGTCCCATCCTTCCTCTCTTCCCATTCTTGCCTTTACAAATCCTTGCCCCATTGCCCCTTCCCCTTCTTTTCAGTAAAATGGAATCCCCCATTGGATACCACCCCAACCTGGGACACATTCTTCCTTCAGGACTAGGCATACCCTCTCCAACTGAGGCCCAAGGAGGCAGTCCAGGTAGGGGGAATGGGATCCAATCACAGGGAACAGAGACAAAGACAGCTTCCAGTCTATTGGTTAAGGGACCCACATGAAGACAAAGCTGCACACATACTACAAATGAGTAAAGGGTCTATGTTCAGGCCCTGCATGCTCCGTGGTTGATTGTTCAGTCTCTGTGACCACCTCCATATGGCCCCAAGTTAGTTGACTCTGTAGGTCTTTTGTGGTGTCCTTGGGTCCTCCAGATTGCTCAATTCTACCCTTACTCTTCTGTAAGACTCTCCACACTCCAACTGATGTTTTGCTGTGAGTCTCTCTGTATACTGCTGGATGAAGCCTCTCAGAAGACATTTATGCTAGGTTCCTGTCTGCAAGCATAGCAGAGTGTCTTGGGTTGGCTCTCTCACACTGAATGGACCTAAAGTTGGGGCAGACATTGGTGGATTTTCCCTCAGTCTCTGCTTCATTTTTATCCCTATAAGTTTTACAAGCAAGACACCATACAATGGAAAAAAGGAAGCAACTTCAGCAAATAGTGCTGATCTAATAGGATGTCTGCATGTACAAGAATGTAAACAGATCCATATTTATCACCCAACACAAAACTGAAGTCCAGGTGAATCAAAGACCTCAACATAAAACCTAATTTAAGTAGGGAATAGCCTTGAACACATTGGCACAGAAGACAACTTCCTGAACAGAACACCAAGGGCTCAGGCTGTAACATCAACAATTGATATATGGTACCTCAAGAAACTGAAAAGCTTCTGTAAGGCAAAGGACACTGTCAATAGGACAAAATGGCAGCCTATAGATTGGGAAATCATCTTCACTAACCCTACATCTGATAGAATGCTACTATCCAAAATACATAAAGAACTTAAGAAGTTAGAAACCAGCAAACCTAATAACTGAATTTAAAAAGTTGAGTGCAGAGCTATACATAGAATTCTCAACAGAGAAATTCCAAATGGCAGATAAGGACTTAAAGAAATGTTCCTTAATCATCAAGGAAATGCAAATGGCAATGACTCTGAGATTCCATCTTATACCCTTCAGGATGGTTAAGATAAAGTCAAGTAACAGCACACATTGGCAAGGATGTGGAGGAAGGGGACCACTCCTCCATTGCTGATTGAAGTGCAAACTTGTACAACCATTCTGGAAATCAATTTGGAGGTTTCTCTGAAAACTGGGAATAATCCTACCTCAAGACCCAGCTATACCACTCCTCTGTTTACTCCCAAAAGATAACCCGCTATACCAGAGGAACAGTTGCTTAACTATGTTCAATGCTCCTTTATTTATAAGAGCCAGAAACTGGAAACAATGTAGATGCCCCTCAACTGAAAGAATGATAAAGAAATTGTGGAACATCTATACAATGGAATACTATTCAGCTATTAAAAACAAAAGCACCATGAAATTTGAGGCAAATGGTTGGAACTCAAGAATGTCATCCTGAGTGAGGTAACCCTTACTCAAAAAGGCATATACAGTATGTATTCATTTATAAGTGGACATTAGCCATAAATTGCAGGATTCATGCTACACTCCACAGATTCATAGAAACTGCTAAGAAGGAGGTCCTACAGAAGGGACACTTAGAAGAGGAAACTAAATCATCATCAGAGGTAGATAGAGAGGGAACTAGGTAGGATAGGGGCTGAGGGGGGTTACTGGGAGGGCAATCAGGCATGAGGAGGGGGCTGACAATTAGAATGGAAATTTATTAGGGCATCTCTGGGACTAGCTGGGAATTTATCGGGATGACTTAAACTCAGATTACTACCATAGGGGATATACATACTAAAGTGGCTACCACCTATAACCAGAGGACTTCCAGAGGAGGGAGGGAGAGATAAACCTACCCACAAAACCTTAAATACTGTGATAATTTATACATGCTTGGCCCAAGGAATGTCACTATTTGAAGGTGTGGCTTTGTTGGAGTAGGTGTGGCCTTGTTGGAGGTTGTATCATTGTGGGAGTGCGCTGTAATAACCTAGTCCTAGCTAGCTGCCTGGAAATCAGTATTCTGCTAGCAGCCTTCAGATGAAGATGGAGAACTCTCAGCTCAGCCTGCACCATGCCTGTGTGAATGCTGTCATGCTCTCACCTTCATGATAATGGACAGAATATCTGAACCTGCAAGGCAGCCCCAACTAAATGGTTTTGTTTTGTTTTGTTTTTAATTTTTATTAGATACTTTCTTCATTTACATTTCAAATGCTATCCCTAAAGCCCCCTATACCCTCCCACACTCTGCTCCCCAACCCACCCACTCCTGCTTCCTGGCCCTGGCATTCCCCTGTATTGGGGCATATGATCTTCGCAAGACCAAGGGCCTCTGCTCTCATTGATGGCCGACTAGGCCATTTTCTGCTACATATGTAACTAGAGACACAGCTCTGGGGGGTACTGGGTAGTTCATATTGTTGCTCCTCCTATAGATTTATAGACCCCTTTAGCTCCTTGGGTACTTTCTCTAGCTCCTTCACTAGGGGCCCTGTTTTCCATCCAATAGATGACTGTGAGCATCCCCTTCTGTATTTGCCAGGTATTGGCATAGCCTCACAAGAGAGAGCTATATCAGGGTCCTGTCACCAAAATCTAAACCTAAGACAAATATATATATATATATATATATATATATATATATATATATATATTACACACACATATATGTTACTTTACATTCCTCTTTGAGGAATGTCCTCTCTGCCAAGGTTAATGACTCCATGATAATACAAGCCCTGGTGGTGTCTCTCTCAGCAAAATAGTAAAATGCTGTGACCTTCAGAACAGTCATTAAGGCTGTGGGAAAGAACACTGAAAACATGAGTTCAAAAATGTATAATTTCTCAACTATGAAAAATGTAAGGATGCAATATTAATTGTATAAGCTTCACAGATCTAAAGGAACAAAGGTAGCTGCACTATATGTCAGCTTGTCAGAAAGATACTAAGGAAGAAAACAAAGAGACTTAGTGAGTAGTGATTGCAAGGCAAGATCCCACCCAGCTCACCCAGCTATGGTTTTGGTTTTGGTTTTGGTTCTGTTTTTCTTCTTCTTTTTTAAAATATTATTACAAAGGCAAATGGATTCATGGGTTCAAGGTCAGTCTGTGACTGAACTAATTGAGATCCAGGATTGATTGATTGATCAAAATGGTAATCTCAGGTTTGGGTACCACCCAGCTATCTTAATGTTCGTTCATGTGCTTGCTGTCTTTGTCCAAGAATCAGGGGCCTGGGGACATGGGATGCTGATTCATGGGATAATCAAAGGAAAATCTGGGATAATTAATGACTGAATTGATATGTAAAATTAAAAAATGGGCTTTTGACCTGGAAGAGGAGAGCTATCCAGAGAATTTTTAGAATAGCAAGACAGAATTACCTAAAGTGGAGCAGAACACATAGAGCAGTCTGAAAAGCAGACTCAAGCAGAGCACAGAGAGCAGAATCTGAAATGCTGTCTCGAGAACATAGGGAGTCAGCCTGGACCCACGATTTGATTTCATCAGGTGATTTGTTTCCCTGCTCCCAGACTCTCCTTCCCTCAGAAACCCTCTGAGGCCATTCATGTTCCATTTAGAAAATAAATTTCGGTTATATATTTTCTAGATAATAATTTTGCTTATAGATTTGGATATTTTGTTTTACTTTAGTGTTACTTTGGCTACTCTTAGTTCAAAGTATATAAAATGATAACATTTTAAAGCATTTCATTATCATAAAAATTAATTTAGATTTTATACTCTTGAACTAAATTTTATTTCAAATGACAGTTTAAATATGTTTTTAGATTATTTCGTGCCATATTATAGTTGTAGTATATGAAATAAAATGAGTTTTAACTGGATTAATCTGCTGGGTAGTAATGGCTCAATTTTTTCATACGGATTAACATTTCAGTAATAATAACTGGTTTAAGTTTGCATTCTCATTTCCTCAAATGATTTCTATTAGCAACCTTGTGCTGAGTTCATGATAGGCAAAAATAGCATTCACGTTTTCTTTATTTGAATGGCTTGACTCTTACATTTACAGAAAGATAATATAAAAAGCATTTGATCTTAATGAGTTCTGATCAGTCTTGAGCAATCAAACTTACAATGCTTTAGTCATTTGCATAATAATGTGACTTGGAAGAAAATAGTCTAATTTCTACTAGAAGAATTTTATTGTATAATATAGACAGCTGAACTCTCTAATAAGATAATCTTAAAACAATATGATTATCATTCCAATTGTATTCTGGATAACAGTGTTGAGTAAGCTACTTAAACCTAGGAAATATTTATTTTTATCTATAAAATAGTTAAGTGATTATTCTCTTTTAGTATTGCAGGAGTACCACACAAAATTTGAAATAGTTAAATAATAAACAACAGGGCTAGAAAGTGCTCTAGTGGTTAATCCCGTCCTTGCAGAGATCCAGAATTCAATTCCTAGCATTAGAACTAGATGAAGCAAAAGTGACTAGTATATACACACAAATACCAACACACACATACAGTTGAAAGTAAAATTTTATGTTTAAAAATAGTAAACACGGGGAGCTGAGGCTGTTCCACAGCCCTCTGTGCACAGGTCCCACCAGGAGAGAGCTGTTCCCCCAGAAGTGCCTTCTCTAGAGCTCAGAGGTGAGAGAGCCACTTTGTCTCCAGTAACTGTCTGGAGCAGGCCAGTGAAGAGCACATGGGGTGCAGGAACAGTGGAGAGACTGGGGCAGATCCTTCCAGTCCACCATCTGTCCCCAGGAGCTGAGGCTGTTCCACAGCCCTCTGTGCACAGGTCCCACCAGGAGAGAGCTGTTCCCCCAGAAGTGCCTTCTCTAGAGCTCAGAGGTGAGAGAGCCACTTTGTCTCCAGTAACTGTCTGGAGCAGGCCAGTGAAGAGCACATGGGGTGCAGGAAAGGTGGAGCAACTGGGACAGGATCCTTCTGGTCCCCATCTGTACCCAGAGCTTGGGCTGTTCCAGAGCCCTTTGGATAGAAGTTCCACCATGAGAGAGTTGGTCTCCCAGGAGTGCTAACCAAAGCTTACAGACCCACAGGAGGGACAAGCTACAGACAGAGACAGCAAGACCATCTAACACCACAGATAACTAGATGATGAAAGATGAACCCAAGAATCTTGGCAACAGAAACCAAGGCAACTTGGTATCCTGGGCATATACCCAGAATTTGCTCCAATACTTAATAAGGATGCATGCTCCACTATGTTCACAGCAGCTTTATTTATAACAGTCAGAAGCTGGAAAGATACCAGATGTCCTTCAATAGAGGAATAGATACAGAAAATGTGGTATATTTATACAATGGAGTACTACTCAGCTATTTCAAAAATGAATTTATGAAAATTCTTAGGCAAATGGGTGGAACTAGAAAATATCATCCTGAGTGAGACAATACAATTACAAAAGAACACACATGGTATGCACTCACTGACAAGTGGATATTAGCCCAGAATCTTGGAATACCCAAGATACAATTCACAGACCACATGAAGCTTAAGAAGAAGGAAGACCAAAGTGTGGATACTCGGTCCTTCTTAGAAGGGGGAACGAAATATCCATGGAAGGAGTTACAGAGACAAAGTTTGGAGCAGAGACTGAAGCAAAGGCCATTCAAAGACTATCCCACCTGAGGATCCATCCCATATACAGTCACCAAACCCAGACACTATTGTGGATGCCAACATATGCTTGCTGACACAAGCCTAATATAGCTGTCTCCTGAGAGGCTTTACCAGTACCTGACAAATACAGAGGTGAATTTTATCAGCCAACAATTGGACTAAGCACAGGGTCCCCAGTGGAAGAGCTAGAAAAGGGCTCAAGGAGCTAAAGGGTTTTGTAGCCCCATAGGAGGAACAACAATATGAACTAACCAGTATCCCCAGAGCTCTCAGGGACTAAACCACATGCCAAAGAGTACACATGGAGGGACCCATAGCTGCAGCTGCATATGTAGCAGAGGATGGCCTTGTTGGTCATCAATTGGAGAAGAGGCCCCTGGTCCTGTGAAGGCTCTATGCCCAAATGTAGGGGAATGCCAGGGCCAGGAATTGGGAGTGGGTGTGTTGGTGACTAGGGGAAGTGGGGAATTGATAGAGGCTTTTTGGAGGGGGAACCAGGAAAGGGAATAACACTTGAAATGTAAATAAAGAAAATATCTAATAAAAATAATAAATACTAGTTATTTTTCAAATTAGTTTAATGATAATTGCACAGTATAATAGAAATATATTAAGTGGTTTTCTTTCACTCTGAGGAATTTTATTTCTCAGACACAAGTAAATATCACATACCAGGGGAACTTAATATTTCTAATAGTTTTGTTTCCTAAACTATTTTCTTGGAACTGCTATTTATATTCACTGTAAAATTTTATACTTGTTTTCTTCTGTGATGTCTTTTTCTCAACTCTGTGTTTTCCTATAACTGCTCTAACTTGAAAAAAGCTTAACCAATGCAGAAATGTTATTTTTGCTGACTAAAGCAATTTTCTTTAAAATAAACCCAAACTTCATAGAAAACACAGAGTCCTCTTTGTGTGCAGTCAGAAAATGCTTGCCATGTGGTTAGTTGAAACAGTTTAGGAACAAAGCCATAGAAACAAAATTTTCTGAGCTTTGAACGGTTAACAATGTAACATGGGAAGCCAGGCTCCCACTGCCTTGTAGAACAACTCTTGGTTAAATGTGGTTTAAAGTGGACTGACATCTCTTGTCAGACAGATGCTGTAGTTAAGTAAGTGTGTCATGCATAGCCATATTGAAATAAGACAGTGGTGAACATCCCTCAACATTTGTTTGTACAATGGCTTAGCAGTCCCCCTTTTTCTAGGAAATTACATAACTTACTTTAGTAAATGGTTTGACCTATTCCAGTCTAAGATTCATGTGGTTCTGATCCTGAAGCCAGACTCCTGTGCTACCCTGGACAACTACAGGGTTAGAAGTCTAAACTATGTTTATCCAATTACAATTCTATTCCATATCAACATATGTGATACACACATCCACCAACACATACACAAGCACACATGCAAACACTGAAATTATTCTTGTTTCTAGACTCTCTAAGATTATATGAAGTTTCCTGTAGCCACCATGTTCTTTGTCCCCTGCAATGGTAAAATTAATATGAACAAAGAGAAAACCAGAAGTTATTCAAGGGCTTATTTTGTTAGTTAGTCTTCATCCAGCTACTTACTATATACCTAAGGTTATTAGAAGTCAATTTGAGTGTGTGGGATACATCAATAAATACAATAAACAAAAGTGCTTGCTCTCATGGTGAGTTAATAAGAAAGAAAGGCAGAATATATTTATTAAACACAAGCAAAATCTAGTTACATATCAGAAAGCTAAAATACTATAAAATTGGCCAGGTTCAGGTCTTATTCTGGAACAGAATAGCCAGGATTAAGACATAATGACAAGATAAAGTCTGAACAAAGGCTTGAGAAACAGTGATGGCATTGCACATATAGATGTGGTTATATTGAGAGAATCTTCAGAGAGAATGAAGTGTCCCATATAAACAAAAGTAAGAGATATACTTTGAGGAGTAGGAAACAGTAAAAGACGATATCGGAGAGTCAGCTAAGAAACAGGTAATACAGGGTTTCAGGCATTTTCTGATGCTGATAAAAGTATCATAATAAGATGTTGACAACACAACACAGAAATTATGAGACAAACTCCCAAAACACCAGAGTCAGTGAATAGAAAGCTCATTTAAACCACATAGGACATGTATTTCATAATGACTATGAACATAGAATAATTGGAAAGCATTTCAATACTCTTTTAACATATCTATGTTAATAACATATAGATAGATATTTCATATAAATAAATATATTTTCCTATTTATTACACCCAAAGTGATAATACAGGGAAATACTATTTCTCCTTAAACTGTCTTGATAAAGTAAGACATTCACAGCTTCCGTTTTCATAATAGAAGATTATTGGAAAGAGACATCTCGAGGTTTGTGAAGACCATGAGCTATGGAGCTGCTGTTACTGTACTCAAATACCAGAAGAGATGATAATAATTTTGAAGTTACTTTATCTCTGTTAATATAAGATTGAAATCAGTACAGTACCTGGCTCGCCACACTACAGTGAGTATATTCTGTGAAGATGCTTATAAGGCACCTGAAAGCAAGTAGGAATATCACAAATCCTGGCCGCTGTTGTCTTGAAGAAACTCTGGTAATAACGATCAGAAAGCAGCCATGTGATCAGGAAAGAAATTATTCGTCATGACTACAAGTGACTTGATTCAGTAACTTTATGCTTTATTATTGTACCAAATAGATAAAGATGGTTAAATTATACACATATTGAAATAATGGGGCTAGAGATTATATCCACCATGAGATTGTTACTCTTTGTCAAGAGGAAGGTGAAGCCAAATTCCCTTTCTTCTCAGTCATTATAAGACTTTATACCTGAGAATTTGTCTTCTTTTTGCTTAAATTGTTTTGTTGCTGCAATATCTGTAGAATACTTGGGTCTTTTTGAGAGGAATCTAACCTCTTCAAATCGTACTCATTAAAAAAAAAAAAAAAACGTATCACTTTGCAACACAGAATATCACAATGTAAATTTTATGTTCTCACCCCCCTCCCATCTCCACATGTTTCACCCCCAGTCCTCTCATCTCACTATGTAGTCCAAGCTAACCTTGAACTTGCTTGCAGTTCTCTAGTACTCCTGTCTTGGTGTACTCTGTACATGGACTTTTGAATTTCAACACCTATAATTTTCATAATAATGACTCAGGTTCCTCAGTCTGCAATGTTTTCCCTGTAAGTTCAGCCTAATCTTTGAAAATCAGGACACAGTCATTCCATTCAGTAAACATGAGTATTTTGTATACCAAATACCAGAAAGCTAAAATAGAAACTAAATGGTACTTGTTCCAAAGTGTGGCCTTCATATTCAGGGTTTGACTGTCACTCTTCCATGGGATAACTCAATGTATGCATTCATATCAGCCTGTTTGCTTCAGTGCCTGTCAAGATTTCCTGATACACAGCACATTTTCAAAGACTGGTAATTAGTGAGAAGGTTAGAGATTATGAAAATGATGGTAACAGGGAATAAGAACAACCATTTCTCCATAGAAAGAATTAATGCTATTACTAAAGGCACTAGGTATGTGACATCAGCTTGGAATGTTAACAATTTCAATGGCAGATTTTAAGGTTTCTAGAACCCTCGCATGACAGCCTCTGTTATGGTTTGTAGCGGACCTTCTCCCAACTGGCTCATGTTTCAACCCCTTATCTCAGGCTTGTAGCACTGTCTTGAACCTTCAGCAGCCGTTGAGTAGATCCTCATTGGAAGAAGTCATTTCCTAGTAAAAGGTCTTTGAGAGTCCAAACAGTTCCTGTTGCTGGCCTTGAACTCAGAAAATCCCCCTGCCTCTGCCTCCCAAGTGCTGGGATGAAAGGCATGAGCCACCACTGCCCAACAACAGTTCCTGTTTTATTGGCTGCTTCTTGGTTCACTACATAGGAGGAGTCTGTCTCAGGCTCAGGCTATCATGAACACTAAGATGCCTTTTTAGCCATGACACACTGAAATCCCACTGAAACTGTGAGTGAAAACAAACTTTCTCCCTTGAATTTGGTCCTGCCTGGTATTTTCATCATGATGAACAGCACTACCATATTTTATGATACTGAATAGAGTGGCTTTTAGTTTGTTTGCTTTTTTAAATCTATTCTGTATTGTGTAATATGTGGACTCTTCTACGTGTCTCCAAAGTTTAAAAGTTATAAAGCTGTTTATATCAGGTTTACAGTTGCCTATCAGAAAACCATCTGCCTCCATCATATCAAATGACCTCATTTCGGATGCATATATGCAAGTATTTTGTAGTCTCTATTTGTGCAGAACAATACAAATCTCAGAAAAGTATGTGTGTTCTGAGAAGAACATATTCTGCATAAGCATTTGTAAATGTTTGCTATGTATGGATACCCTGTCTCAGGACTATTCCAACATGTAGGTATTTCATCATAAGTAAGTTCAAGTTTCTCCGACCACTGAAGACTCTCTCTGAAATACATTCAAATTCTTACCCATAGAAGGAGATTTCATTCTGTGCTATCTCTTGGTTTTCAAATAAAACATTGAATTTAATTTCCTATGAATTAAGTAGCCTCCCAAATCATTTCAGGAATTGTGGCTGTCATCATTCCTTTCCCTCAAGTGAAGAAAGTATTATTTCATTTAAGGTATCCAAGATATCCTAAAATACATCATATACAGATTACAGAAATCGTAAATTCACAGAGCAAGAAGAAGCAGAGCTCTCAAGCAACAAAAATAATCCACACTTGCTATTTATGTTGCTTTTTTGATACATTCAAAAAGCATCTGCTTTATCCGATGAGGTTTTATTATTCTCCTCTCTTTCCTTCTTCTGAGAAAATGTAATATGACATAAGTATCAATCCCCTTCATCATCCACAAATACATTGTAATCAAATATATTTAATCCCTGTGAATTAGAAAGACTAGGAAGTTCTTGGTACATCATCTGACTGGAGACGACTGAGGAAACCAGACAAGTAAGATTGAAGCTACTGTGAAATCTTTGTACACTGCAAAGGAGTTTGAATGCAGACAACTGGGCAATCACCTCATCTTAATTTCTAAAACGAGATAACACCGAGCAGGAGGCTGAGACTTCCAGATTCTAGTTCCAGAAAGGCACTCTGGAAGGGAACATTCTTTGACTTGGCAACACACATCTTCCTTTAAAGCCCTAAAATGTACATTTTTGCTCAGCTCTGTGAAAAAAAAAAAGTCATGGAAGGTGAAGTTCCATCCATCTACTCACATGATAGCCTGTGTCATCCTTATCTGGTGCAGGCATGATTTTTAAAGGCCAGAAAGCTTAGAATTGGCAAAGCCCAGTACTTCTATAACTGTCACAGATAAAGTTTTGCCTAACCACAAAGAAGGAAAACTACTGCTTTTCTCACAAAGTTGTAGACATAAACCAAAAGTTTTTTTTTTCTGTCTTTTGCCACTACTTCTGAGGCCAATAACAAAAACTTTAATATAAGCATAAAAGCCCAGTTGGCACAGCAACATATTTTTCTCCTTAAATTTAAGTCAAATCTCAGCCCATAAATAGTTTTTTTTGTTTGTTTGTTTCAAGTTACAGACACAGGAGGAGTCAAAACTTCCCCACAGCCATTATATATAGCACAGCATATTCCCTGGGGGCAGTTCCTTCAAGAAATTACAGACATTTTAATATGATATGCTTTTAGTCTGTATAATGTGTCTGATGCAAATCACACTTTTAAAGCTGGGCAGAGCTAAATAATTCACTTAGAGAATTCAGTAAGACATAATGGGAATGGGAAGAAAGAATTCAGAGATTGAAGCTAGACAGAGCTTTGAAAACCTGTGGTTGTTAATAAAAGAAGTAATTCTGGCAAAGCAAAGAATTAATATAGAACAAAGCAGTTGCTAAATATGGAAGTGCATGGAGATATGAGATATTATCATAAATTTAATATTTCTTATCTAAGTAGCAACATGGCCAACGTGATGTAAAACAAAATATAATGAACGTTAATATAAGAAAAAATATTTCAGAGGCAAAACTTGAGGAGTTGGCATGACTTTACAGACACAATATAAATGGCTTTTCCCGTCTTTCTGAATCCTAGATGTGCTGGACTTAGGAGATGCTAACAGTAATGGAATATCTGCTATCTCACATAATAATGGATGATGGCAACACAAATTGTTTGAGGTACTGTCATAGTTCAAAGACAGAGAGAGGATTTGGATCCCAAATGAACCTAACTTGGTTCTAATTTAGATTGCATCACTTATTAATCCCTGGAAGAGAGAGACTGAGCCTCAGAGTTTTTTGGTTTTTTTTCTCTAAAAAATGCTTCCTGTAACACATCAGTAGAGAAGACAAATTAATTTGGAAATAATCTGGAGTAAATTCTATTGTTAGCCACTCTTGTGATTTTTTCCGCTGGGCTCTTGAGACACAATGTTCTTTGTTCATTTATTATTGCATTCATTCAATGTATATTTATTTAGATTGTTAAATTTTCCTTAGACTCTTAGCTTTGTTTAATATGTAGTGTTGAACTCCTTCCATACACTGATGAGCAAGAAAGACATTAAAGAAAGAAAGAAATCACATCATTCTAATATGGTACTTCATAGGAGTTATAAAAACAAATGTATTAAAAGAACTATAGTTGCTGACTTTAGTGTCTGGAGGTAACGCATCATTCTTTTGTGGTGCCATTGAAGGTGAAATATGACTATTTAGGAATTTGCTATTATTAGGACAATAGGCTGAAGCAATTTTAGGCATGTAAAAAACATAAGAGGGGGTCTTGAAGGCAAACAGAGACAGGAGCACATGAGAAGTTGAGAGGTGATTTGGGATCAGATGGAGTGGTATTTGCTGCACATTCTCTGGGCTCTGAGCATCCATGCTTCTTTCTAACCCATACTGTACACTGAAGAATAAGTGTCTTGTTTACATGTGAACCCCTTCTACTGAGTGAAGTCCTCATCTCTAAGAGTCCATGCTGCCAACAAGAACATATTTAGGTATTCCATAAATTCTTGTTTAACCAATGAAGGCACAATTGTCCTAGGCATGGGTCCAGGAAGAACAAATTGATAATTGGTGGAAAAAAATTAAAAGACAATTTAAATTCCTGGTTTTCAAGCACATACTTCTCGCCAGTGTATCAAAAATATACCATATAACTGGTAGCATGCTAGACCTAGGTATACACACAGAGAAGAACTGGCATGAATTTTGTCTCTTTGATTTCAGAATATGGAAAAGGTAAGAATTAGTAACTGAACCATGAGAGTGTGCTAGGCTTCATACCAACATGATAGAAGAATAGTAAGCCAAGGGCATCCCGAAAACTTCCTAGGAATAATCAATATTTAGGCTCTAAACTAGACAAGTCAATTCTACATGGCAATTATGTTTGTATAATATTTAGATGTGTATAGAGCAAAATGGTAAGGGCAACACTATTACAGACATACTGATGTCATAATATTATGAGGGCATCTATACATAATTCTAAAACAGTCCATCAATATGTCACAAAATTTGTTAGAATGATGACAGAAAAGAATGCTTCGGACTATTATATACAAGCCTTCATGGAACCAGAGGAGTAGCATTGATGCAGGAATATGACAGAAAAAGGATTCTTGAAAAGACAAGGAGAACCAAGAAGACATGTCGCAGAGGTGGTGTAGTAAATAGTTGATTTAGCAGGCTGTCCATATTCAAAGAAGGAAAAGTACCTTAAGTGTTAATATTGATTGAGTCTCAAAGAGCTAAAACATGAAGTTCTGTCCATAGATTGAATGAAGTAAGAAAGTTAAATTGTTTAACATGAAATCTTACGCTGCTTTTACAGGAATGGCTAGGGATTTCTGATAAATTACCTTGGGTAGATTGAATCCTAAGCAGGAATCTGCAAAAGGCAGCTCTAAACCACAGCTGCAAACAGTTCCATGTCCTACATTTCATTCACCCAACTCTGATTATTCTGCTTTTCTTCAGGCATTTCTTCCACTGGTAATAAGGAAATTTAATAGACAGGTATTGTATGTAACAAATTATGCCCCTTCCAGATTTATATAGAAAAGTCAACCCCGATAGAGTTATATTTGGAATTAGAGTTGATTTGGGAGATAATTATGGGCTGAGGCCATAATGATGGGGCCCTAATCTGATGGGACTGGTGTCCTTTGAAGAAAAGATAAACATTAGCAGTGTCTTCCCCCCTGCCCCCAAGCTTAAAAGAATGGCTGTATGCAGACAGTGAGGAGTCAGCCAGCTGACAGCATCTCAAAGAGATTTGTTTACAGAGAAAGATGCTGGTCTTGGACTTCTTGCCTCCAGAAAGAAGTCTAAGCTACTTCTTTGTCTAAGATACTCAGGTTTTCTAATTTCGTTATGGCAGCTCAAGCAGATTAGGCTGGTTAAAGAGTTTGCTAGCAGTTTGTTCTTGTTTTGTTGTTTTTGTTTTTGTTTTGTTTTGTTTTTAATGACAGAAGGGTGTTATAGTACAGGTAAAGTACAGTGAGATGTTTTTATCTTTTTGACACATTAGACTGATGGATGGAATGTAGCTACAGTCTAAAGATATACTCCAAGATAAAGAGATACAGTTCTCACTCAACTTTTTGAGAGTCCTCACACTGGGTCTTGGTCTGAACCACCTGGGACAAATATCTGTCCTTTGATTCAGAATTCCTGGGTCTTTCTAGAAAAGATGTGTGGGGAAGATTGGTAAACTATTTTACAAATAAAAAGTCTGAAGAAAAAGAAGAAAATGCCTGAGGTCCAGAGCCAGTGGTTTAAACAGACTTCCATAACTGTCTCTTTGCCTTTTTGGTGTTAGCTACAGACACCTAGGGTTGGTCTTAGACTCTGATAGTGAGTGGAAGCTTTCTACTCTTTCTTCCTCGTGATAACAGGAGATACACATGTCTACAAGATTTCTAGGCATTAAACAGATGAACATGATCTAACAGAAAATCATATTTTCAGAGTGAATAGGGATGATTAAATCATAGACATTGGATTTATATCTAAGCAGAGAGCACAGACATTGATTCCATACTTCATCAAAGATCTAAGTGTAGAAACCGAGGCCACAGAAGTGATCTGACTCTTCTGGGATCGAAGAACTTCATAGAGAAATCAAAGTAATATCTGCTCACTGAGAGGAAAGAAATCTCAAAGAAGAGGGGCAAGAACCTATTTATTCAGTTTTGACATTAACAATCATAAATAACATCCAATGAGTAAATCTCAGGGAGTCAAATTCTACTAAGAGTTTTTTAAGTGCCCTACAAACATTTGATGGGCAGAAATGCATGGGCAAACAAGCAGTTTGATACAAACCCAGATATAAAGCCTATATAATTATAGAAAGTTATTCTGGATGTTCTGTGGACATACCTATAGACTTGCTTCCCCTACTCACAACGCTCACCCTCTCTCCAGTCTTGTAGCCATTGCAACTTTATTGCTTCATTTTGTAACCCTCATTGCATAAATTGTTGGATGTAAAGCCTGCCTTAATTTAAAGTGCATGCTTTTACATTTCCCTCTAGCTTCCAATTTGGCAATTCTTTTCTAATTATACCCCCACCCTGCAGGATGTTTTCCAAGAAACCCCTGTTGCAGATTGCCCATTTTTTTCTACTTTGGCTAACACATACCCAAAGTTTGTCTTATTTCCTTGTTATTGTAGCTGAAATACTGAGAGTGAATTTACTATGCTGCCAAACAGCATCCCCATGGGTATGGGGAGAAGAAAAGTCTACTCACCAAGATTATCCTTTAGGGATAATTCATATGCTTTCTTTCCAGAGGAGTTGGGTGGGGACAGGTGTGGGGAATGTTGGAGGAAGAGAAACAATAGGCTTCTAATATCAGGACTTGTATCAAAAGCCAGCATTATAAATTTGTGTTTCTCTCACTTGATGGAAAAAATCTAACCTCACAGAACCCAAACCCTCACCTCAGTGGCCTCTAAAGTAAACCATTCCTGTTGCTCACTGCAGGGGAGCAAAAATTGCTGGAGTATGGTTTAGTGTTCCCCGGCAGGAAAGGGGTCAACACAGTGACCCCTTAACAGTGGCCTCAATCAACTGGACACAAAGTTCTGATTTCAAGAAAAGAAAAATCCTAAATGTGTTTGTGTTTGTTTCAGTGTTTGTGTTGTGCTTGCATGCAATTTTGCTTGAGGAAAGAAAATCCCCCAATCTTCTCACTGTTAGTTGTGACAATTTGACATCTAATGTCCTTATTAGACCAAAGAAAGAAAACATTAAGCAAAACCATGAGCTGACACTAAGCTCCAATGTTTCTCTGTACACTAATGCTATCTTTCCAAGAACATTCCCAGAAACAATGTGCTAATGACTCTCTTATCTTCCTTCATCAAATTGATTTCCTGAGGATTTTGGATGATGGCCTACATCAGTATAATGAATCTTTATATATGTCTAAAAATATCCTGTGAATAATTATTATCCATTACTCTGTTATCTATGACTCAGAAGTTTATTTTTCTACAAAAATTATTAATCATTTTTATCTTAGTGATTAAATAGTGTGTGCCCTAGATTGGGGATTCTCCAACATATACATACACATACACATGGATGCACACACACACACACACTCAACAACACTGCTCTCCCATCCTCAGCTGAGATATTGTACAGGTAGTTTGGACACATTTTCAGTTTTCATAACTTCAGACATGCTCCATCTTGGGGATGGAGGCCAGACATATGCTAAGTAACCACAATGGCAACTTCATTACTCGCTATCCCTCCCCCCCCCCCCCCCCACATTTTTAGACTTTGAAATGTTCCAGGTACTTGGATTGAGCAATTCTGGGCTATTTTATGTTTATATCCTTTAAGACTCGGTTACTCATGTCCTTTCCTGCTAATTTAAGCATTTGGTTCTCCAGAGAAAGATTGAAATGAATTCTTTTACAAGAAGAAAG
>NC_034602.1:39092613-39152184 GCF_900095145.1 Mus pahari | reverse complement strand
TTGGGGATGGAGGCCAGACATATGCTAAGTAACCACAATGGCAACTTCATTACTCGCTATCCCTCCCCCCCCCCCCCCCACACACATTTTTAGACTTTGAAATGTCAAAGGTACTTAGATTGAGAAATTGTGGACTACTTTATGTTTTTGTCCTTTAAGACTCGGTTACTCATGTCCTTTCCTGCTAATTTAAGCATTTGGTTCTCCAGAGAAAGATTGAAATGAATTCTTTTACAAGAAGAAAGAATTCCTTTACATACAAGAAAAAGTAAAGATAAAAATAAAGAAAAAAGTTACTGCAGTCTTGGGTGTGCTAGAATCCAGGAATCCCAGACAGGATTCTCTTCCAATCCTACAGTTTAGTGAAGAAGACAGATGTTGAAAGAAATCTAACCTCCAAAGCCAGTACATAAGCTCATATAAGATGATTTAATTTGAGGATCATAAAATTTTGTCTTGAGAAATTGGTTCTTCCAAAATGTTCTCATAGATGTAGAACCCTGAAAAAAAAATACATTATTATATGTCAAAGTGTACAATCAGGAAAGTGCTGGGCAGGCAAGAAAACTTTGGACTGGGTGCTGTGGTGAAGTCTCTGGTGGAAGCCACCTTGCCATCAATAGTATTCTGACTCTTTTGGAGAAAAATAGATATCAAAGCTAACATTTGAAGTCTGGGTCACTGAGTGAATTAGTGACTTTTTCTCAGTGTCATGACAAAAATCAGACTGTGGAAGGAACTGTTTATTTGGGCTCACATTTTAGGGAATAGCCAATCAGGGACAGCAGGATTGAGAGGAGGGGGGAGAATCTGGTTCTATCAAACCCGCAGTCAAGGATCACAGACCAGTGATTCCTGGTGCTCAGCAAGCAGCTCAGAAACCCAAACCACTGAATAGTACCATCCCCAGGTAAGGTAGGTCCTCTAACATTAATTGAACTAATCTAGAAAATCTCTTACAGATGTGCTCGGAGGTTTGTTCCTTAGGTGATTCTGGATCCCATCAAATTGATAATCGAGATTAACCATCATTCTGTAACTATGAAGGAAAAAAAAAAATTGAGACATTTCAGTTCAAGGCAACAGTATGGTTTGTTGGAAGATTGGCAAGGAGTTTATCAGATCATTTGTGTGCAGTCAAAGGAGAGATAAAAATCTAAAGGGAGTGGGCATTCTGCTTTCCTGGGTTTTTGAAACCCTGTTTGAGTATGTGGCTGGTTTAAAATGCTGTTTAATTTGACTTCAGCATATGTGTGAGATTGCTAAGAAGCCCACCTTTGTAACTTGAAAGAATACAAAGGAGTCTTTTACCCAAGGCCCATGTAGACTTTGTCCCAGCAGGACTCTCCATTTGATTGATGAGAAGGGATCATAGCAAGTCCTTTTCCAATCCCCTCTGTGCTGCTTTTCTCTTCACTCCCTTTATTACTGATTGAACTTCCCCTGTGTCAAGCTCCATTTCTGTGAAAAGTCCCAATTCCCTTTAGCCTTCAGGTTTTACCACCTTCACTCAATCCCAGCTTTTCAGAGCCCAGTGGCTTTTTGATTGCTAGTGTTCTTACAACACTTTGGCAAATCACTCAGCACTTCCCACGCACAGCCAGCTCTTCATGAACAACAGGAGTGCACAAAATTCAATTCACAACACCTGCAGCTTACACATTCCAACCTCACCATCAAGATAAGCCCGCCAATTAATGATCTCCCTCTGTAATTGCTTTCCCTTGCCTTCCCATTTTGCTTTTGATCATGTTCTGTTACAAATTCCCTCACCTGCTCACAGTGAGTTTTTTTTTTTTNTTTTTTTTTTTTTTTTTAGTTTAAAGGGAACCTGTAGGAACAGAAAGAGTGAGCAGAAGACCTGAATGCCCAGTGAGATCTTTAGAGTTGAATGTTTGGCTTGGTATCTTCTAGTGTAATCATCCTTTACTTTTTATAGCATATCTACTTGTGGTTTTTCTGCCTTGAATTTTTGACTAAGTTATGACTACAAGTTATTTTCCTTTATATCACATATTAACTTTTAAAGAAACTGTTTTTGAAAGAAATTAATCTCAGTCTGATGTCTCATGGTTGTTTACAAGAAATGCTAAGGGAAAAAATTAGTCTGATGGGTTATTTCCCTAGAAACAATGCAACAACCATGTTAACTATCATGTCTTCTTCATTTGTTGATATATTGAGACTCCCTATGCACACAAAAGGAATTAAGTAAATATTCATTAGTTTATAGCTAGATAGCTCATAAAACCGTTACACTTAAGAATTCTTTTAAAGATAAATATGGGATATTAAAAAACCAGAAAAATTAGTGGATCAAAAAGAAATAAGTGATTTCCAGGACAGCCAGGGCTATACAGAGAAACCCTGTCTCAAAACAAACAAACGAACAAACAAAACAAAAACAAAGAAGGCCTCACCTATTCCAACAAGGCCACATATCCCAATAGTGCCACTCTTTATGAGCCTATGGGAACCATTTTTCTTTCAAACCATTACACCATCCATCTGACTTTGATGCAGATGGCAGCAGAAACTCTTTCAAATCCTGGGAGGAACACTTGTGTAAGCAAACAATGAAAAACAACCAAGCCCTGAATCACAAAACTAGGGTTTAGCACCTAAGGTTCTAGTTAATTCCCACCAGTTGCTTCTAGATAACAAACTTCATTGAGTATATTGCTATGAGAGTTCTTGCCTGTGAATAATATAGGAACAGTATGTCTCTTAGCTAAGAATGTGGATTATCACATCAATATAGCAGAGAAAACAATTCACAAAACAAACAGTTAGGTACAGATACCATGAAGGTGGATAATCTCATGAAAATAGCAGATAAAACAATTCACACAATAACCAATTAGTTACAGGAACTTAAAATGCAAAAGACACAGATAATAAGCATTCTCTTTTCATTTCTGTTATGACGATAAAATATCCTGACCATAGGCAACTTAAGTGTTTATTTGGCACATAATTCCAGGTTCCAGTCCCTCATTGAGGGGAAGTCAAGGTAAAAACACAAGGAGTTAATCCTATCACATCTAGAGTCAAGAACAGAGAGGAAGAAATGCATGTAGACCTACTTGCTTGCTTATTTACCTCGAGTGTGCTTATAATGTCCAAGATCCTCTAGCCTAGAAACAGTGCTGCCCAAAGTGGGCTAGGTTCTCTATGTCAGTTACACAATCAGAACATTCCCCCACATACATCCTTTCAGACCAACTTGCCCTAAATAATTTCTCATTATGATTATCTTTCCAGGTGATTCTACCTTGTGCCAAGTTGACAAGACTAGCACGATAAGCAAAAAGAATGTGATGGTAAACTGAAACTGATTCACTAATTATTATTATTATTATTGTTATTATTATTATTATTAGTAGTAGTAGTAGTAGTATACATATTCACTTTACATTCTGCTCACTGCTCTTCCACAGTTCTTATCCCACCCCCCTCCACTTCTCCTCTGAGCAGGTGGGCCCCTCCATAACTATCCCCCTACCCTGGCACATTAAATCTCTGTGAGACTAGAGGCTTCCAATCCCACTGAGTCCAAGTAAGCCAATCCAGCTAGAAGAACATATCCCACACACAGGCAACAGCTTTTGAGATAGCCCCCATTCCAGTTCTTTGGAACCCACATGAAGGCCAAGCTGCATATCAGCTACTTATGTGGTGGGGTGGCAGGGTGGCTAGGTCCATCCTGTGTATGTTCTTTTGCTGGTGGTTCAGTCTCTGAGAGCCTCAAGGGTCCAGGTTAATTCTCTCTGTTGGTCTTCCTACAGAGTTCCTATCTTCTTTTTAGCCCACACTCTTTACCCCAACTCTTCCAGAAGAGTCCCTAAGCTCCATCCACTGTTTGACTGTGGGAGTTTACACAGCTGTCTGAGTCAGCTGCTAGGTGGAGCCTCTCAGAAAACAGCCATGCTAGACTCCTGTTTGCAAAGCCTAACAGAGTATCATTTAGAGTGTCAAGGATTGGTGTTGCTCTTGGGATGTGTCTCAACTTGGGCCAGTTATTGGTTGGCCATTCTCTCAGTTTCTACTCCATCCCCAATCCCTGTACTTCTATAGACAGCATAAATTTTGGGTCAAAAGATTTGTGGGCAGGTTGGTGTCCCTCTTGCTCCCCTGGGGTACTTGACTGGCTACAGGAGGTGGCCTCTTCAGGTTTCATATCCCCAATTCTGTGAGTCACAGCTAAGGACATCCCCCCATTGATTCTTGAGCACCTCCCTTATTGCAGGTCCGTCTCTTCATGGAGATGCCCCCTACCTCCCTACCCCTATCAGTTGTAGATTTCCATTCATTCTCATGGCTATCTGACTATCCCACCTGACCCTCCCTACACTTAATCCTGACCCAACCATCCTCCTCATTTTTAGTGTGTACAGTAAGTACCTTTCTATGGTCTTACTCGCTTATGGAAGGTAATAATACCATTATAAAACAGTGTGTATGTCAGAACAGTCTTAGTTAATACTCCTTTGAATCAGCATGCCACAAACTCAAGTGCATTACACACTTCCATCTGCAGGTTAATGGGACGTTAAGTCTATTAAACGTGATGCAAAATCTTCATAAAATGAACTGTATAAGTGAGTAAAAGCCATTGAAGACGGAGTCTAAAGAGTACTGAACTGAACTCACCCTAATAACTATGGTTTTCTTCTCATGAGAGTATAATTATCCCTGACAAAAGTTTTTCCTAAACACTTTATTAAAGCAACACAAGGAGGTTAAGAAAAAGTGTCCTTGTTTACCGTTTGCCTACTTAACTGTTGAATTGTCACAATCGGGAGCTGAAACTTTCTATAGAGGACTTAAGTTTGGCAAAAAATGAATCCAACAGTTGTTCAAAGGCCAACTGGATATCATTTGAAATTTTTTAGTCCAAAGCAATCATTCTTAACAAGCAAATTATTGAATACTTTCAGTTATCTATACCACAAGGATGAGTGTCACAAAATGGGGAAGCTCTGGTTTTTGTCCTCTAGGCAGGGGCTTCACAACTTTGACAAATACACAGAATAAGAGATTTATATGCTTTTTCTGGCCAAAAGCTAACCCTCCCTTAATGAACTTAACATTGAAGAGAGAGCTGAAATTCTCAAATAGCATCATTTGAGAGATAATAAAACAAAACAAAAAATGAATAAAATGGGGAAGGGTCTAAGAGGATCTCAGCAAAGATATGAAGCATGATGAACGTGACTCTCCCAGGAATTTTAAGTCTGTAACACTGAAAAGATTTGACCTTCCTGATTCTTCTCACAGCCACTATATGTAGATTATCAGATCTATAGGCAGGCCTATCCCTTCCAGGTAATTTGCCTAGGGTTTCTTGGCCAAGTTATCCTAGCAATAACTTTCCACTGGCCACATCATTCATATATATATACATATATATATATATATATATATATATATATATATATATATATAAATAATTTGTAACTATATGTCAAAGACTGCTTTTCCTCACTGTCTACCACCATTTATAACACATCCATAGTGACAGATGTCTCTTCTGAATCATATTAACACAGTTTAGAAAGTGAAAGAGAATGAAGGAGGAGGAGCATTTTAATTAAAATAATTCTGAATTCTTCTGCTTCTGCAGCTGAGACAGGAAATGATCTTCTTGAATCCCAGCACTTGGGAGGCAGAAGCAGGCAGATTTCTGAGTTTGAGGCCACCCTGGTCTACAGAGTGAGTTCCAGGACAGCCAGGAGCTACCTGGCTCAAAACAAAACAAAACAAAACAAAACAAAACAAAAACAAACAAAAAACCCAACAACGACAAAAGAGAAATCATTCTCAGTCTTAAATGAATCCAAAATCACCCTTCTGTCCTTCTAAGGAAACTCTGCTCATTATATTCTATGTCATTGATTTGTCTATCTAATGTCTTTCTCTTAGCAGGTGTCATTCTCTTAGTTGACATCTTGGATGATATTCTAGCTTATTTCTCTTCTTTTCACAGGGCTGAGCATCATGCTTCTAACACGTTCTATAGAAGGCTATAATAAAATGTGAGATGGCGGGATGAAAGTGAAATATCCTGAGAGAACTTTATCTTGATAGCTGAAATGTTCCATGTCAGAATGCCTCAAAAAGTGTTTCTGCCTATTAATAATTGTGTAGAACAGTTTCTTCCTCTTAACATCCATCATCACAACGGTTACTGTTGCTTCCCTTCACACTGGAGAGGCTCATTGAGCAAACTCTGGAACCAATTTGGTCAAGTTTGCAATTCCAGATAACAGTTCACTGTAGCTTCATTAACGTGCCAGTAACCTAATTTAAAAAAAAAAAAAAAAAAAAAAAAAAAAAAAAAAAAAAAAAAAAAAAAAAAAAAAAAAAAAAAAAAAAAAAAAAACTTAAAAGGAAGAAGTAAGATCAACTATGGAACTTGAAGTAGCCTGCCACTTCAGATGAGTGATGCCATCAATAACCTTGAAGGTCACATCAGCTATTATTAAAGTGTCATGTATCACAGTGTCAAAATTAAATTAGACAAACTATTACCTCATGATTATGCTAACAAATCTCAAGCTTATCTGAATTAATATTACATGGACTGGGAACTTCCTTAACCAGTTTACTAATACTGAACAGATTTGAACTATTTAAACAATCCATTAGATCCAGTCCTAACTGGAGAAGGAAAACACAAAACATTGTTCAAAGGTACTTGTAGTCATGGTAAAGTTATGAGCAGTCCTGAGTCTAAATTACCAGTTGGCATTTAATTTTAATGCAATGTGTTGAAGAAAAGTCACTGCCTATTGATTTTATACTAGAATCCTTTTACTTGAATGTCAGATTTTCTAAGATATAATAAAATAAATTTATAGTTTATATAAAGAAAATACATGGATTTGAAAGCATCACAGTTTTAAGACAGGTTTAGAAATCAAAGAGCATCCTACTCAATGTCTTGTTGAAAAGGTTATCATCCAATGAATACACTAAAATATGTTATATGAGATGTGATGGACAGAGCTGAAATTGTGGCTTAGCTGGTTTATGTAATGGCCAAGAAAGAGCTAAGGCTATCTTGCCTCCATCTTATACGTATTAAGTCTTCTAACAATGGTTTTGAAAAACACATTGGAAACATTAGTCTTGAGAATCTTACTGTTCCATGAGTGATGAAATCAGTGCCTACTCAAGCAGTTTAGTCAGAATTACAAAGCTTAAAACTCCCTCAGGATACAGAGCCAAAGATGAAAGCCTGAGATGGCACAGGAAATACTTCCCACCCAGTTGCTATCTCTACAAATCTATCAAAAGCAAATCTATTCAAAGTTGAGCAATAGATTGCATGCTATGGGTAACAGAAAAGAAAAAGTGGAGTCTTGATTAATTGTCTTCAAAAACTTAATTTTACCACTTCATAAAGATGTTCTTTATGTTTATCTTAATCCTAGAATTCTTATCAGGAACCAGAAAATCCAAACCAATGAGAGATATAACTTTGTGCAAAATTTATAACTGTTTAATATTAACACAAGTATGCATTTCTTTTCCATGTCTCTTAAAATAGTAGTAAAAAGAAATAAAAACCAACATTACATTTTTGTAATTAAATCTTTTTTGTTGTTTGTTTGTTTGTTTGTTTTTTCAAGGCAGGGTTTCTCTGTAGTTCTGGCTGTCCTGGAACTCACTTTGTAGACCAGGCTGGCCTTGAACTCAGAAATTCACCTGCCTCTGCCTCCCAAGTGCTGGGATTAAAGGCATGTGCCACCACCGCCTGGCTATTAAATCTATTTTTGTGAACATCCCAGCACAGACTGTTGGGTGATAAGTAATACCACCTTAAGATAGTTTGGGACAATACTTTGTGACTTTTCTACAGCAAGGACAAAATTCAATATATGAAGGTGAATTTACAGTAGCCATTTTTTTAATGTACAAAGGAAAACCATGATTGAAATACAGTTAAGGAGAAATACTGTTCTACGCTTACAAGTGTGCTAACAAATGAAGCAAAATATTGTTGAAATTATGTTAAGTATATGTTTTAAAGAGGCCTATAAAATAGGTTTTTCAGAACCCATGGTCCAGAAACCATGAGAAAAATGAATATAGAGAAGAGGAGTAAGAGGTTTCTTAACCCCCCCCCCCCATTCTACTGAATAGCATAGCATAGCTGTGTGGAGGTACAATGCAAACCACAGTGACAATGATAACGAAGAGAGCACTGATACTTAGAGAACACAAAGCTGGGGTGACAGCACCCAAAGTACCAACTAAAATAAACATATATCAGGTTTCAAAGATAGATGCCTTCAAATGGGGAGTATTTGGCTTCTGGACCATTGCAGTGGATAAAATGATACATCCCGTTTCCCCTTGACCTCCAAAGGGGATAGAGTTTTGTACTGACTTTGGCATGTCGTAGTTTTAAGTAAAGCTGGATTTGAAGACAATGACTGTACATACTTAGACAAATTACAGTACTCATCTAGGTTTTTAATTTTCTCTTTGAATGGTAGTAGCCATAGAAACACAGGTCCTAAGCACATTAATTCTGGATCCATGTGCACTTTGGTGGCCTCACTATTAATGAATAAGATAAGGGTTAATTTTTAAAAACTGAATTCACATAGAAATTCTGAAAATAGCTTTTTCCTGTGCTGGACACAGAGGATAGAATCTGAGAACCTTTTCTTTTCTTTATTCTCTCTTCCCTCTTCTCTCCTCTTTCTTCTTCTTTTTCTTCTTCTTTTTTGTGATATACTATCATGCTCCAAAGTTATTTCAAGATCCTGAACCAAACCACCTGCTGATTAGATTGATAAGTAAGAAAATCTCAGGTAACCATGGAGAAAAACCTATAAGGGTAAAAACTCATTTCTGGGTTGACCCCAAGAATGTCACATCCCTATATGGTCTCATGCCTCACACCCACCTACCTTTGCCTCTGCAACCCTCCTGACAGAAGCCAACACTTGCTTCACTGTGACTCTTTTATCCTACTAGAGCAGATGTCCTTAATGTTCATGTGGGATGTTGTACTCATGTGGTATAGACTACTAATACTAGACTATTTAGTATTTACCTATTAAGTATTTAAGAAGCTTATTTAACCCACGTGAAAATAATGATTTTTAAATCCCTAATATATGGGTTGACAAAGGAAGCACTAGTTATTTGAAATATTTAAAGAATGCATGTTTTTGTTAACATGTATATACACAAGCATATACAGATTATGTGTCTATATGTACACACACACACACATGTCCATATATACATGCTAGTATGCATATTGTGTACTTGTGATATTAAACACTAAAATTACTATTAAAATGTTTGCATCATAATCAACTTGCCTCAGTATTTACCTGCAAAGCACTTTCTTAGATGTGTATATAAGCTTCTGAACTTTATGATGTGTTGTATTGAAATATGTATATTTTTACCTGTTCTTCAATACCAATGTTTTATGACTTTTGATATTTTACAGTAAATCTAAGATTCAGTTAACATACTCTGTTTGGAGCATAGCCTGAATGTCCTTGCACTCACAGACCTCCAGAGAAATAAGGAATGTTAAGTACACAGTATTGTCTTTCCAATGGGAAAGATAAAAAAGAGCTCGTGTCTCTAGCTGCATATATAGCAGAAGATGGCCTAGTCAGCCATCATTGGGAAGAGATGCCCCTTGGTCTTGCAAACTTTATGTGCCCCATACAGGGGAACGCCAGGGCCAAGAAGTGGAAGTGGGTAGGCAGGGGAGCAGGGTTGGGGGAGGATATAGGGGACATTTGGGATAGCATTTGAAATGTAAATGAAGAAAATATCTAATAAAATAAGTTTAAAAAAATCCTGGTCTTCCATCCAGAAAGCTAAGAATTGGAACTGATTAAAGCTAGGTGATCTATATTATTGGTTGAGCCAGGCCAATTAAAGCTCCTACAACCAGGACCAGAGGTGGGTGGTAATCTAAATGACTCTTAAGTGTCAGAGGCTCCCCAAATCTTGCACAACCAGGATCAGAGGTAGCTAACAGTCCAAATAACCTCTATGTTATATATGTGCCTGAGGCCAGGCCAGACTGTAAGGCCCTTAAGCTAGTAGAGGTATCCTATCTTTAGAATTTATCTTCTTGGAAGAAATGACATATACCCAGAGTTGAGTTTCAATGTAATCATGCTTCCTTGTGCAATTACGGTTATATCAAGACAGGGCTTTTTTTTTTTTTTAAACAAATTATTCATTGGGAATAAAGTTTACCTGTTATTAAATTCCCCAAGTCTGATCCAGGTTGACAAAGTCAATCTGTTCTGTTCTGGGATTTTACTCCCACACTCTTTCCGGCTACAGTTTGGCCTCTGCAACACAGAGCTAATCCCCAGTGCTTTCTTGATCCTGATGGACTAAAATCCCTTAAGGCCATGATTTAAAACGAATCTTCCATTATTTATGTTGTTTCTATAAGGCACTCTAACCACACCAAGGAAAAGGTTTTTCCATCAGAGTGTTTGTTGTTAGAAAGTCAGGACAATAATTACTCCTTATTATTTTATATCTTCCTGTACAAGATACACCAGTGAATATTTTGTGTCCATTTGAAATGAATTTGTAATCTTTGTTGTCGGATATATAATATCATGATGTTAATGTCAAATATATCAAGCAATTCTTGATCACCAACACCCACCTGGTTAAGCAATACTTGATGTTGTATCTTCTATTTTTCTATGTTTTTCGTTTAATTTTTTTCCTTCATGTGTTGAATGTGATTGTTACACACTAGATGTGTAAACTCTTTCAGTGGTGCTGGGGAGATGGCTCCATCAGTGAAGTCCCTTCTGAGCAAGCTTGAGGACCCAAGTACAGATCCCCAGTAGTCACATGGTAGCATATGCCTGTGATATTAGCAGTGGGGGAGGGTAGAGAGAGAAAAATCATTGGGGACTGCTGGCTAACCAGTGGGGCTGACTCGGTGAGCTCTGGGTTTAATTAGAGAACTTGTCTCAAAAAATAAGGTGCAGATTATATTGGTCACTTTCTGCTGCTTTGATAAGACATCATGATCAAGTCAATTTAAAGAAGGAAGAATCCATTTGCTCTTAAAGTTGCAGGAAAGTCCATAGTGGTGGGAGGGGCATGGCAGCAGGAGCAGGAAGCCACTTGATTACATTGTCATCTGAAAACACAAGGCAGAGAGAGTCAACTGGGAATGGGGCGAGGAT
This sequence comes from Mus pahari, assembly GCF_900095145.1. NCBI lineage: Eukaryota > Metazoa > Chordata > Mammalia > Rodentia > Muridae > Mus > Mus pahari. The sequence continues at coordinate 39,140,971 of NC_034602.1, read as the reverse complement.
ATGAAGCCTTATATCCCACCCTCTATTACCATGCTTCCTTTAGTGAGACTGCGCCCCCTAATGTTTCCTTATCATCCCCCAGACACTGCAACCTACTGCTCAATTAAGTGGGAGGCACTTCTGATTCAGATCACCACAGAGAGAAAGCCAATTGACACAGACCTGTGACGCCCATACACTTACATTCACATATGCATGTGTGCCCTCTTCACGCATGTGCACACAAACAAGTATAAAAATGTACACATGCATATATTGTACATATACAGACCAATAACTCCTAGTATGTTTGTGGAGCTTACCAGCTTTTTAATTATGTTTGTTATTTCACATGATTTGGTACTTCTACTACATTCGTAAAAGCGAGTTAACTGCATTATAACATAATGACTATTATGTTGGAGTTGTAAATTTCTATTTAATTTCATCTCTTTTATTTTTTAATTTGATTTTGTTTTCTTATTTATTCTGTACAATTTACTTCAGCACTTTTATAGCAGCTTTTTGTTCTTCAGAAGGTATGACAGGCAGAAGCTGAGATGGCCTGCTGATCTCTGACACCATATTCATAATTGCATATAACTTTCTATCTCCCTGATAATAGCTGGATTTTGTAACCATTTTTCCCATGTGTCTGCTTTTTAAATTAGATATTTTCTTCATTTACCTTTCAAATTCTATCCCGAAAGTCCCCTATACCCTTCCCCCACCCTGCTCCCCAACCCACCCACTCATGCATGCTTCCTGGCCCTGGCATTCCTCTGTACTGGGGCATATGATCCTCACAAGACCAAGGGCCTCTCCTCCCATTGATGGCCGACGAAGTCATCCTCTGCTACATATACAACTAGATACATAGTTCTGGGGGGTAGTGGATAGCTCATATTGTTGATCCTCCTATAGGGTTGCAGACCCCTTTAGCTCCTTGGGTATTTTCTCTAGCTCCTTCTTTAGGGGCCCTGTAACTTTTTAAAGCAAATGCAAATCACCAGTAATTTAGAATTACATAGTTATAATTATATGACTACAGGAAATTTTAACTCATTTCTCTAGAAATTATATTTCTTTTGCTGACTTTAGGAGCAAACTCACATGAATTCCAATGTACAAGAAAATGAATTTTGTCCCATTCATAAGGGAGAGTGAAAGCAAATATTTCCTCAGCAAGCTGTTGGTAGAAACCCAATTCCAGACAAGCTCTGTTGCAACCAAACTCCTGATCAGTTTATAAGATTTGCTTGATCTCCTGATCTACAGAAATGAAGCTTTGGTTTTAACTCTTGACTGCTTTCCAACTGCCTACATTATACCCCCATTTATTGACAGTAGCTACCTTAAATGTTTAGGCTACTGAGATCTTTGTATATTTTACCTTGCTGGGACTTATTAGTATATGCATTATTTGTTTGACTCATAATGTTATCTTTACTGAGATTCCAGTAAGATACAATAAGGGGCAAACTGATATCTTTTTTTTTTTCGCGTGTTTTATATTTTATTAAACTGAGGCATGGAATAAGTAAATAAGTGCATATGAAATATGATGAACAGTGACATGATCAATCTAGAAATATAAATCAAGAAACATGCCCTCACACTTTAAAAGGGATACTGAGCATTCTGTAGCATAAACAGGGCTTTGCTGATATTATATATCTTTGCCCCAAATTAAAAGTTTTAATAGATCCACTTTATTGTGGCATCTGCCTAATACTGGATAACAGAAGTCTCAGTAACTGTTAATTAAATGTATTACTATTATTTAGTCTCAAAAATAATTATCTGTGTTAGGCACCATCATTCTCCCATTTTTTTAACGGTGCTAAGGTTAAAGTGCTGAGGAATGGAAATACCATGTTCTATCGCAGCCTTTATAAAGAACAAGATTTCAGTACATGTATGTCTGGCTTCACTGAGCCTGAATTATTAGCCGATGTGTTATGGAGTTTATTGAATTCTAGATATTTTCTTACACCTTCTAGTAAGTAACAGAAATGCCCACATTGCTATTTGGTGTGAAAACAAATGACCAATATTTTATATCTATTGTGTTTCTGGATGGTCATTCCTTCAGTCTCTGCTCCAAACTTTGTCTCTGTAACTCCTTCCATGAGTATTTTGTTCCCTATTCTAAGGAGGATGGAAGTATCCACACTATGGTCTTCCTTCTTGAGTTTCATGTGTTTTGCAAATTGTATCTTGGGTATTCTGAGTATCTGGGCTAATATCCACTTAGGGGATCCAGCCCATAAACAGTCACCAAACCCAGACACTATTGCAGATGCCAACAAGATTTTGTTGACATGAGCCTGATATAGCTGTCTCCTGTGAGGCTCTGCAATCAGAAGTGGATGCTCACAGTCATCCATTGCACGGAGCACAGAGTCCCCAATGAAGGAGCTAGAGAAAGTACCCAAGGAGCTGAAGGCATTTGCAGCCCCATAGGAGGAACAACAATATGAACCAACCAGTAACCCCAGAGCTACCTGGGACTCAACCACCAATAAAAGAAAACACATGGTGGGACACATGGTTCCAGCTGCATATGTAGCAGAGGATGACCTAGTCAGTCATCAATGGGAGGAGATGCCCTAGGTTCTGTGAAGGTTCTATGCCCTAGTATAGGGGAATGCCATGGCCAGGAAGCAGGAATGGTTGGGTTGGGGAGCAGGGGGAGAGGGGGAAGGGATAGGGGGTTTTCATGGAGGAAACTAGGAAAGGGGATGACATTTGAAAGGTAAATAAAGAAAATATCTAATAAAAAAAGAAATCTATTGTGTTTTAGATGTTTGTAAGAGATTCAGTTGCATGGCAGATACAACATTGGGGAGGAGGATGTTTATCATTATTTGTAAGGCAAAATGCCATGTGAGCTAATGAGGAAGTTTAGGTGCTAGCATAATATACAGCCAACAACATATTAAATCCCAATAAAATAAGAATGGTAAAGAAAATTTCCCTTTCCTGTATTTGTATGAAAAGCACTTTAAGCAACACATCACATATTCAGCAGAGAAATGCCCTAAGGATCAACTTCCATTCTAAAGAGCAGAGTCTTTTTCTTCTCTAAACCAAAATTTCCACATAATGTTTTGATACAAAGATATCTCCTTAATTTTTATTTCCTTGAATGATCTGCATTTTGTGAAAACATAAACACTGACCCTAAAATACATTATTTAATCACCCCACATTTGCCGTTCATGTTTAGTTCCAAAACATTCCCAGTTGTCTAACACCATGTGTAATCCATACTGCATAAATAGGGGCTGAAGTGGTTCTGCAGCCTACAGCTTGGCGCAAGAAGCAAGGGAAAAAAGAAGGCCTGTCACTTATTAGGGGTGAATTTTGGCTATAGTCAAACTCTTGACCTTTTCAGTAATGGGTACAGAGGAAATTGCAAGTCAGATAACCGTTGTTTTAAACAGAACTAAAACTAACATGTGTAATTAAGTTATGACCCAAGGCACAGGCTAATAGGGTGTGGCAGAGCAGACATAGCAGGAATACAGGAGGTCTTATCCAGGGCAGCAGTTCTCAGTGAGCCGGGGGGAAGCGCTTCTCTCTCATCAACACCATAGTCTTTTGCTTTGTTTTGTTTTTGAAATTACTAATACCAACATGTATAACTAGATGTTCCTGAGAAATAAGAATCACAAGAATCAACGGCTGCTTATATCGGTAGCTATCAACGACAAATACAAGTGCATTTTGATGTGCATTCATGCATGGCATAACTCATGCCTTTGTATTTGAGAGTCTGTCCTAAAGCTTGAGGACTATGCGACTGAGTGCCTGCCAGTCTGTTACTGCATTACTTAGACTGTTTTTTTTTTTAAATTTCTGTGACACAATACTTTATATAAGCATGTAAAAAGAAAATGATTTGTTTAAGCTAACTGTGTAAGAAAGGGTATATTCTATTATGACAGGAAGACACAGTGGTGAACACATGCGACAGCTAGTTACAGTATCCCTGAATTTTGAAATACCAAGAGATGAGTGCCAGTCTTCAGTCTCCATCTCATTAGTTCTACTTTCTGTTCAGTCTAGGACAGAAGCCAACGGGATGAGGGGAGGATTTCCTCTCTCATTCAAACTTTGCTGTAAACGTATTCAAAGATAAACTCACTGATGCATCTTTTAAGTGATTCCCAATTCAAACAATTGACATTAAATATTAACTGTTACAAGTCAAGTTCTAAACAATAGGACAGTATTCTCTCCCTCTGTTTCGCCCAAGGAACCTTCATGAGGCAAAATGCTCACCTTCAAAAGATGCCATGGTATTTTTGTTTTGACACTGTTTAAAAAAAAAAAAAAGCCTCTTATGCTATTTCTTATGCTATTCAAGATGCCCTCTTATTTATGAATCCATCTAAAATTAAAAAAAAAAAATAACTGATATATTTCAAATGCACAACAGCTCAGGGCTGAGAGAGGTCTCAATGGTTAAACATGCATGCTGTTCTTGCAGAAGGACTAGTTAGGTACAGTTCCAAGTAACCACACGGTGGCTCACAACTACTTGTTACAATGGATTCAATGAACTTTTCTGAATTCTGAGGGCTCCTACATGCATGTGCTACAATAAATGCACTAAGACACACATACAGCCATGTACACACACACACATATGTGTGTGTACATGTGTGTATGTGTGTATCTCAGAATAAAATTAATATTCTCACTCCAAAACAGTATTGATAACCATCAGGGAAACACTACATTCTGACTCTGCCACCTGCATTTATAGTCTTGGTAGCATCAGTTTTGATAGTTCTACCACTCCAGTTCTGCCGTATATAAGATACATGTGCTCTCTACTCAGTGGGTTTCAGTTCATGCTTGTAGCTGTTCTTGCCAGACACCCTATTGTCCTGGCATCTCCAACATTCTGTATTCTCCAATGCAACTCAGACTTCATCTACAGCTTGTGTAGTGACTTCTTAGAGCCTCTTTACTGAGAAGCCACACATTGCCCACTGTCAATGGCTTGTTTTTCATGCCAGCCAGACAAGAATCATGTAGATAAGGCCACTGAGAATTGCTCTGAGCTTAAGATGTGATCGGCCCTACTTATGCTAGTGCTTTAGCATGCCTGGTGCTTTAGCAGCTGAACATGAAAAAGTTCCCAAGATGCTCATTTGTAAGTAGGAAATCCCATTTGCTAGCATTCTCAGTTCATTCTTTTTTTCTTTCTAACAAATTGCACTTTTACAATCTGGAGTCTTTCTGGATAGTGTCTCGCCTTCAAGTTACCTTTCCCATTGTTCTACTGAGGGGCTCCAGGTTCCTTTTTCATATCATTAATCTCTTTAACAATCTCAAATACTATGATCTATACCACTCAATAATTTAGTCTGTTAATTTTGAATGTAGCCTCACCAGTATTTTCCTAGCATATACAGCAGGAGACTTGACAATAATGTAGCTCTGATGGCCTGTTGAGTTCCCATTCCTGACTGAATCCTCCTGACCTGGGATTACAGCCTCTGCATTTCTACCAGCCTGCTGATTTGTTAAATTCTCATTAGAACAACAACTAAGGGTTTCTCTGGTCAATAAGACTAAATTCTTCTGAATTCTCCTCATAAAGCAACTCCAAACACTTATATCACACAATTATATATTTACATGAATAGCTTGTCTTCTTGGTACCAGTATTCCAGTATTTTATATTAATTATTTCTCTTATTACTGCATGATCACACACACACACACACACACACACACACAAACTAAACAACACAAATCCCTAGCAGAAACAACTTAAGGAAACAGTTTACTTTGGCTCACAGTGTAAGTTGTAACAAAGCCCCTCATAGCTGGAAGGCACCACAGTGGGAGGGGTGTTAATGGTCACATTGCAACCACAGTCAGGAAGCAGAGAATGAAATGGATTTCTGGTGCCATGTAGTGTCTACCTTTCCCCCTTTTCATTCATTCTTTGAACTGAACCACAAGATGGTGCCATCCACATTTAAACTATGTTCTCCCTTAGATCAGCCTCTCTATAATCACTCTCAATGATATACCCAGAAGTCTATTACTCAGATGATTCTAAATGTAGTCTGGTTGACAATGAGCATTACATAATATAGTAATCAAATAATAATTATGATTTTAATAATTCTCAGTTATGTACTATCAATGTCATTGTCTCTCTCTTACCGTGCTGTCAGAACTTTAACTCCCTACTTTTATTGTGTCTAGTGTAACTAATGAACTTCCAAAGATACACTAAAGATGTGCTAAGTAGTCTTTTTCTAATGCTTAAAATCTAATTCACACAGGTTTTGATGGCTACTCCAATATCATTGTAAAGTTCACTGCCTGTTCTCTTTTTCTGCATAACTCTTTGACATCTGTCACTTCAAACTCCCAACACTTCTATCTTCATTCATTCTCACTTGATGGTACAGAATCCTATTTCACTGACAAAGTAGAAACTGCCAGAAGTTAAGTCCCTGTCCAAGATTCATGTCTGGTGCTATGATGAAATAATCTGACAAAAAAAAAGCAACTTAGGGGAAGAAAAGCTGGATTTGAATTTACAGTTACAGGTTATGGCCCCATCATTTTAGGAAAACCAAGGTAGGAAATTCAAAACCCTGGCCCCATTGTATCTGCAGTCAAGAGCAAAGATAAATGAATGCATGATGCATTTGCTGCTTGTGCTCAGCTTGCTTGCTCCACTCACACACACAGAGCTCTCTGACCAGTGCCTTCCACACTGAGCTGCATCTTCTCACATCAACTAACTTTATTAAGACAATACCGCAGGTCAACCCAACTTGGGCAAGCTCATAATGAGACTCTCTACCTGGGTGATTGTGGGTGCCAGAGAGTTGATAATTAAATTGCACAATATAGTCCTTATGCTCTTATCAAAACTGTATTCACAACACTGTTGCTTTTGCCCTCACAGTGCATGTGTTCATTCTAGACTGTTGCACTCCTATTTAATACCAATATCAACTAAGAAATTGTAGAAAAAAATTTTAATTACGCAAAGTCATGTTTGTTCTGGAATCCTGACATCATCACCATTTATACTTTACTGAATTACACTCATTAGTTTATAAGCATCTTATAATAACTCTCAACTTAAAAACCATCAAGAATTCTCTTTTGACTATTACCTCAACTAGATTCATTCACTTATTCATTCATTCTTCTTCCCGTGTAATTTAAATTGTTTTTGAGAATTTCATGTATTAGAATTGTATTTTCATAATTTCTACTCTCTAAACCTTATGTACTCTATACTCCCTATAAATTCATGACCACATTCTTCTAGTTTAAAGATTATTGCTTTGAATGGGCATGCACATATACATTCACACGTGTGCGCACACACACACACACACACACACACACACACACACACACACACACACACACACACACACACACACACACACACACACACACACACACACAGAGTCGTATATAGATTGTGGAGGTATATAAAATGCCTCTTGCCTTAATACGGGAAACAAGTGTGTTTTGTAACCTGAAATCTACAAGTGCCTTCAACCACTTTAGAAAACCATCTCTACAATTTGTTTCCAGTTTTAACAACTATTGAAATCCATGGTCTCCTTTTATCATTAATTGTTGTTATGTGTGTGTGTGTGTATATATATATATATATATATATATATATATATATATATATATATATACCTAAATAAAGCTCAGGTATCATTTCAGAAAAAAAGAATGCCAAGACTGTAGGAGCCAGAGAATCAGAAAATTTGCTATCAGATTGTCTCCTAGGAATATCAGAAGCTACACCCATAAAGTATCGCCAACATGATTGCATAAACAGAAGCTGAATAAGGACAACTATAATAGTGGATGAGCTCCATCATACAAGAGCTACAGACAAAGCAGGAGTACTAGCACTCCCTAAGGAAATGCATAGCATCTAGTTATCCAATATCATATGGTCAGTCCTGAAAACACAAGTAAAATTTTACATGCTTTTCCATTTAAAATTCTTTAGGTGAGTGTGGTAACTTACATCTTTAATACAAGACCTCTGGAGACAGAATCAGACAGATCTCTGTGAATTCTAGGCCATCCTCATGTACATAACTATTTCCAGGACAGCCAGGGCTCCATAGGGATATCCTGTATCAAAATATAATAAATAATAAATTAACCATATAAATGAATAGAATAATAGTAAGGTGGCATATAATAAAATTATCTTAAGATATAGTATACTGTTCTAATCATTCCAAGAACTATACATAGTGATATAACCCCTGCCATGGTCCAGAAACAAAGTATTTTAATTACCCTGGTCATTCCTTTCTGCTGCACTTTCATTAATGAACACAAAACCTCAAACCTCTATGGACGTTCTTAAGAGAAGCCATATAAATGGAACCTCCAAGTCTGTACAGTTTGATACCACTCTCATTTGTCTCGCACATGTCTCTAAGATCCATTCAAATGTTATATATCAAAGTTTTGTTTCTTTATATTGTGGAAAGGTGTTCCATTGCATGGGTGTATATTTTTACTAGGTAAAAGGCATGTGCATACAGACTGAAAATAAAGGAGTTGCAAGCATTTATGCAATGCTTTTTCTAGGGATTCTACATGTAAATATATTCTTTAGATATTTCTTACATTAACTATCTTTTTGTATTAAGGCCAAATAACATTCTATCTGCATGTTTGCCACCTGTATCTCCTTTTCTCTCATTTATTCTTTGAAATTTTCATGTGTATATATAATGTAATATATACACATTACTTTTGAAATTTTCATATGGATATTAATTATGTATGACTTTTTTCTCATATATTATATATATTACATACATGCATGAGACCAGAAGAGAACATTGATACATACATACTGAAGACCAGAAGAGAACATTGAATCCTCAGAGACTGGAGTTACAAGAGAGTGGTGAGCTGCCAAGTAGGTGCTAGTCACTAAACCTTAATCCTCTGGAGGAACAGCCAGTGCTCTTAATCTTATAGCCTCTTCTCTAGAGCCTGAACAATGTTTTCTGGTCATATATATGTCTCATCTCCACTCTTCTAGTGTATCCAGAACTCCCTTTCATTATATTTTCCCCAACTTCATGTCTTTATTTTATAATTTATTCATTCTTATTTTTGAGTGTTTAATCTATGGAGAGAATTACTATAGAAATATTCCATTAAAACTCAGAGAACACTGCAAACCTAAAAAAGGATTATGTGAGTTCATTTCACAATCAAGAAGAGAGGGGCTCCTGATGCTTAACCCCTGGCTGAAGCCCCAATAGCAGTTGGTGGTTACTAGGTAAAGAAGAGTCAATTCTATATAGAATTGTCACCACTGGAAAGTTGTGTATTCTCGAGTGGATAACCACAGACAAGCCTGTTCATACAATTATCAGTAAATATATGTCTTCGTTGGTGTGACTCTGTTAAAATAATCTACCCACACTTACTTTATTGTTAAACATTATGAGTTCATACATTTACATATTCTGTTTGTAAGGTTTTTTTGTGGGGTATGAGACTACAAATGTTCTTGTTTATAGTTTGTTTTTATTTTATTTCTTTTTGTTGTTGTTGTTGCTGCTGCTGTTTTGTTTGCTGTAAATATAGAAGCTCATTATGTAGTCCAGCCTAGCCTTAAACTCACAATCCCTTGATTCAACCTCCCAACTGTTGACATTATATTTACAGCTCACCTCTGTGTAGCCCCTGAGAGTTTTTAATTTTGATGACATTCAAATAGGATTTCTATTATTTTGTATGTCTAGTCTCATAATGAAAAAACTCAGCTAAATCCAGACCAGAGATTTGTCTCTTATATATTCTTCTAAAACTATTGAATTTTTATATTTAGATTAGGATCCAGGTTGGTATATAATGGAAGTATAAGGTGAATGACTTGCCTTGCTGTTTCTGCAGATGAATGAAGAACTGATTCAACACAATTTATTGAAAAAGAATTCTTTCTCTTTTCAGTAGTCTTTGTAGTTTTGTCAACTGTCAGTTGGTGATGTTTCTGTGGGTCTATCCTGGGAATGTCTGCTCTGTTGCATTGATACGTGTTTCAGGTCTTTCATTTATATCAACATTAACTCCAGTACTTTAAATCACACGAGGAGCCCAGTGGTAGAGATAACAGACGCATTTTCATTGAGCCACAGTTCCCTTTGGCACTTACAGTCCTGCTTAATGTTCTCTTGGCTTGGTTACATAGTATAGGTCCTAAAAGACATGATAAGTCATTTTAATCTCTATAAAGTTTGTTATATACAAATACAGCTTTCAACAAAGATAAATATTAATATTAAAATTGCTGGTATAAGTGCTTGATATCCAATTCCAAATACTCTTCTTAAATATTTGAAAAGTTTTAGATAATAAATCCAGCTTGGTGAAAATAAATGGAGTATTTTAAACCAGTGTATACAAATCTTTTCTTGAGTTACTAATAAAAAGTAAGAATTCTCCCCTTTAATCTCTTCTTTGCGAGGCTAATGCAATCTGTCTGAAGTATCTTACATTTTATAGAGCAGGGGGTTATTAGAAGCATTGATTATCCTCTTGAAGGTTGTTTTGAAGGAAGGATCTGTAGACTCTTAAACAAAAATTATACAGCAGATGCCCTTGAACTACAGAATGTCAGGGTAAAAGACCTGTTTAGATTTGAAAATATTATCTTTCAGTTTATAGTATAGGATTTCGATGTAGTTTTCTGGCATAAACAACCTCAGCTGTAAGATATCAGACTGAAGTGAAAATGGAAGTAACCCATTACTTGCAACTCAATGTCCTTTGTGCAGGATCCTGAAGACTCCTGCCCATGCTTCTTCAGGATAACTCACTTTACTGTCATGCCAGGCCAGTCTCAAAGCTGCTAACCTATCCAAAACAATTTAAGATCTCTGAAAAAGACAGGAGGTTTGATTATTATAAATGGGCTAAATGAAGCAAAGGTAGATAAAGGCAGACATCCCTCGAGGAAGCAGCAAAGCTTCCACCCAGACTCAGAAAATCCGACTCCAGATACGACTGACTTCTGATTAACAGCCGTTATACAAAGTAAAGAGAAAACTCCATCATGAACCCTAAGTCAGTAAACCAATACGCAGAAGCTCTTCATGGGACATGATAGAATTTTATAATATATGCAATGTATTTAAATTGTATCCTAAGAAAAATAAAAAGGGAAATTCATTAATTAAAATACTGATTTTAATTTTTTTCACATAGAAGCACACACATTTAACACTTTTAAAACTGTGGATATTATTCCCCCCTTTCCTCTAAGGCTAAGCTCTTTCTAACCTCCAATATATCCTTTATACCTTGAAAATTGATCTTTTTTTTTTTTTTTTTTTAGATCCTAGGGTAAAAATTTTACAGTGACCTAACGTATCAACTCTAGGACAAATACACATTACTCACAAACTGACACTTGAAACATTGGTGAGACTGAATGAAAATTACAAATCATACCTGACGTGAATCATATTTAACTCATGTGAACAAGGTGGCCAGGAAATAAAATTTAGGTCAACATGGAACCGTGTCCAGATAACCTCAATGTTCTTAGTTCATAACAAACATCAATCGTGCCAGAATGAGTCCTGAATCCATCAGACAGCTTGCTGCTCAGGAGATCTGTGTCCAACATAGCACAAAGTGTTTGACCAAGCTCTGTGACAAGACACTGCTCCCTGTAGAGGAAGACTAAAAGAGAGAAAGGAATAGTTTAAAAATGCCTTTTCCAGTACACTAAGAAATAAGTCTTAAAGGAGAGGAGGACTCTGAGATCTGAATGTTCATGATAATATGCTGATTTACTAGGTTACCGAAGCTCACAGTTTAGGTTTGTACTGATTCTCTTACCTGTAAGAGACATACACAGAAATCTTATCACTCCAGATCACCTACCTTTTGGACCCTTTTTCTACTGTTGATGAAGAATAAGATTCACCAAATAAAATATTTCTGGACACTGAAATTTTTACTTTGAAAAATATATATTTTGCCAATGTAGAAAACATTCTGAAATAAATTAAGCAGAGCCAAGATGATGACTATAAAATTGAGGTCTAGAGCCAGATATAAAAATCTGAAAACAATAAAGAATTCAGTTAAGTGTCAAAAACAGGATGAATCAAATTAAGAGATGAAGTGTAATTAGCTTACAGCCCTGGTCACAAATGTTTAGTAATGGTGATAAAACAAAGACACCTAAACGGGAAAATACAATGCATTTAGTTGTAAAATTAGTTTCATCAAGGCAGAGTGAAAATGGTATCTTCACTTTTAGAGCAGCAAATTGAATATTAGGAAAGGGGCTGTTACCTCTTGCTTAGGAAGATTCATATCAATATTTGTGTCTCAGTGTGGCCATGTGCATCAAATTGGCCATGGTAGCAAATCTCTGCAGTCCTAACCCTGAGGAGGCTCAGGAAGGGAGGGAGGGTTCCAGTTTGAGACGAACCTGGGTCAAATACCCAGATTCTGTCTTAACAAAAGAAAAAACCAAAAGCTGCAGAGACACACACACACACACACACACACACACACACACAGAGAGAGAGAGACAGAGACAGAGACAGAGACAGAGACACAGAGGTTGCAAGTGCAGGGAGATATTTTGTCAGTGAATAATCTTTTCTTATTTATACAAGAGATTTTTATAGAGATAAAAACCCAAGGGTTTGTACCTCATTAAATAGAAGATTCAGAAGGTAAATAGCTTCTCATCTAAATCACAATTTTAGTGCCATTTGCTTAATTCTTTTTAAAAATAATTTTATTAATTCTTTGAGAATGCCACACAATGTATTTTTTACCATGGTCATCTCAGCTCCTCACTTAACCTCCCCTAGATCTCCCCCAGCTCCCTTACTGTTGTGGTTAATAAACTATTGAGTCCAGCATGTGTGCTGTCTGTATATGCTTGGAGGTGTGGCCATCGCCTAGAATGTGGATAACCTACAAGGACTACATACTTTAAAAAAGCCTCACTCTCATTCTTCCAGTAACTGTAGATTGCCAATAGCTCCTCAGTTGTTGAAAATAGTTAACTATAAGGGTCAGAGAGCACAGCACCAATATGGATCTCCAATATGAGTCAGCGCAAAGTAAATAATGATATCATCTATTACATAACCCAAGTGTCATTATTAGATGATTCTGTATACATATGACCTTAAAGTCAGAGGCCTGATCATTATTCTTAGCTTCACCTTACCATCCAGCCTGTATACATCTTATTATATGTCTATGTGCCTACCTTCATGTGGTCTGTGCCTTGATCTCTCTGTGTGTATGCATTTGGATGCCTGTGTGTGACCCATATATACTGGAATGTGTGGGCATCTGCCTGAATATCCACCAGCATTATTTTACCTATTGTCTTTTGTGTGAAATGAATAAAAAAATATGTCTTATCTCTATAGGGTACCTCCCAATCCCTTTAACCTCCCAGATTCCCAAGACCATCTTCCATTCCTGGCAATGGAGCAAGGACCTCACAGAACCTCTACCCTCTATGGTATTATGTTGTTTGGTTTGATCTTATATAAATCTTGTGCATGCTGTCATAACCATGACATGCTGTGGATTCAAATGTGCAACTTCCCTGTTGTGCCTGTAAATAAATAATCTATCTATTTCCTTTTCTCAAGGCATTGCCAGGACAAAGCTTTTAAGCACCAGGAGCTATTACTGGTGACTTGGAGAAGTAGAAGTCAGGCAAAGGGGTGATGCAAAGTGATTAAAAGACAGGAGTAAATTCATTGAAGTTGCAAGTTGAAACACATTGATCACGCATGCCTGCACCTTGCCGTACACCTCATTGTGCACCCTCCAAGTCTCCTTCTCTCTTGCTCTTAGCTCTTAATCTCCTTGAGGCCTAGAGGAAACTAGCCTCAAACCTTCTTCTTGTGAGATCTAATGTGGCTCTTTCTAGACATTTATTAATAAAAAGTAGCTTACAATATGTATAGTTAAAGGACAATTCTACATGTTTTTACCTTGGCATAGAAAACTTGTATGGAAAACTGTGAATTAATATAACCCTTATTCACATCACCACTGGCTTTGTGAATGAATGTGTTTTATATATCGGCATAAACATAATGACAAATATGATCAAATTCAGATAACAGAAAGAGAAACAAGACAGTTTTAGAGACTGTTTAGACTAAGAGTGTTCTAAGCCTTGATGCCAAACACTAACTATGAGTCATCCTATAAAACATGCACAGATCGCTTCACACAGGCTGATCTCAGAGAGTAACACAGGTTTTAATATTAGTAAGCAGGGGCAGAAACACAGTTATTTATTTGCTACCAGAGGTACTATTGCTTACACTATGCTATGCTCCTTCCCATGTCACTGTATTTACAAACTCTTAAAAATCAGTTTGTCCCAATTCTATTTCTGACAACACTATTCAAGGAGAATGTCTGGCTGTCTTTAACCCTGTGACATACTACAATCCAGAAGGGATGAGTGGATGACCTTCATATCAGGGAATTATGGCAAGGGAAACATACATCTTAGTAACCATACATTGAAAGAAGTCTGAGTTCAAATGGATGTTTAGTTGAGCTGTAAACAAACCATGATGAATGAATAAAGGACTCAAATATTTTGTTATTATTATGTGTAATGGGAAAAGCTTTAAAAGTAAATAAACTATCTAGAAATAAAGAATAGATGAAAACCACAGAAAGAGCAATAGACAATAGATTTAGATATTTAAATCAGACTATATTTAATTTTCTACATCAAACAATACAAATAATTTTTCTACAGCAATATAAATTCAAAAATATAACATTCCTCTAATGTCTTTGTTAGTGCAAGGTATAGGAAGGGAACAGATGCAGAGACCCACAGCCATACAGTGGAAACAGGGGAACCCTGTAGTAGAGGGACAGGAAGGATTTTAGGAGACGAAAAGCATCACGTAAAATACTGAGGAATTTAATTTTGTAGTAACTGGTAATGGCTAACATATGCATCCAAATCACATAGTGGTAACTCATGAAAATATATCACAGGATACACCCGGAGCCCTGATTTTTTTCTTTTTTTAAATTAAATAATTTATTTACATTTCAAATGTTATCCCCTTTCTTGGTTTCCCCTCCAGAAAACCCTTCCCCCTGCTTACCAACCCACTCATTCCTCCTTCCTGGCCCTGGAATTCTCCTATACTAGGGCATAGAGCTTTCACAGGACCAAGAGCCTCTCCTCCCATTGATGACCAACTAAGCCATCCTCTGCTGCATATGCAAATGAAGCCATGAGTCCCACTATGTGTTTTCTTTGACTGGTGGTTTAGTCCCAGGGAGCTCTGGGAGTACTGGTTAGTTCATATTGTTGTTCCCCCTATGGGGCTGCAAAACCCTTCAGCTCCTTGGATACTTTGTTTAGCTCCTTCATTGGGGACCCAGTTCTCAATTCAATGGATGGCTGTGAGCATTCACTTCTGTATTTGTCAGGCACTGACAGAGCCTCTCAGGAGACAGCTATATCAGGCTCCTGTGAGCAAGCACTTGTTGACATCCACAATAGTGTCTGGGTTCGGTGGTTGTATATGGGATGGAGCCCCAGGTGGGGATGTTACTATAGTGTCTTATGATTAAAGTCTTACTCTTACATTTTGACAATTTTGTATTCTATTATTTTTTATAATATGACTCCACATACTTGTGAAGACATTTGAAGGATTTTTGATTATTTAAAGATCACTCAAGAACTTATTCTTTCTGAATCATTTCTCACAAATCCATAATTAACTTTTCTTTTTATATTTATTTTAATTTTATTTACTTAATCCTTTAGTGTGTGTGTGTGTGTGTGTGTGTGTGTGTGTGTGAGTGAGCGAATACATGTGTGTACACATGCTAGTAGACACCAAGGCACATGTACATGTCAGAGAACAATTTGCATGAGTTACATTTAGGGTGTCAGCATTATGTAGTGTCTTATTCTTTACAACATGACCAGTGTGGGTTTCTCTATTAAGAGATTACCATCTATTGCATAAAGAAGTTTCCCTGGTGAGGGTTGACTAGTGTATATGTATAGCAATAAATCCATTTAGCATAGAAACATTAGTCATTTCTCTCCTTGAATGAACAACACGTCTAGCCAGAGGTTATTGACACATAATAGTGTCATGTATGAGTTTAAATTTGGAAATATATAATGGGGCCTTGAATTTGATCAGAGAGTAGTTGTTGGCTCCCATGACGTTAGTACCACTATTGCATTACTGAGCATGTCTTGTGAGGTTGATCACTCAGGTATCTTGAAGGATACACTCCTGAGTAAGACCAGTGATTCCCCCTTTCCTCCAGTAGCATACATAGCATCTTTCAGTACTCTATCAGCTAGTGAGTAGGGATAAACCATCTTGGTGAGTATCAGCCTGATGTTTTAGGACTCAGGTGTGTGCTGTCTAGAACAATAAGGTATCACTCTCAAATTCTAGAGGGTAGTGAAGAGCCTTGGTTACAGCATAGTATATAAGGGTATAAGGAACCTCATTTTCTAACATCAAAAGAGATAACCCTTTCCTGGCACTGGGCTTTGTACTTGTTGTCCCGTGATAACCAGTTGGGTCATTGTTGCATTGTTATGTCATAAATTCAACTAAACTCTTTCTAGGCATGTGTATGTATATATGGTTTTAGAATCTTCGAGAGTAGTAGCTTTCCATATAAATGTTTCCTAATATCTTTAATACTAGTTAGCCCTTTCCATATCTGTGCATCTACCTACCCTCTCATTAAACCCTTCCTGACCTGTTTCTCAAAGTGGTATGTTTTGGCTGAGAACTTTACATTTGGAGGTTGGAAACTAAGAATGGTCCTCTCTTAATGTAATGTACTGAGTAATGCCATCTGCATCATATCATTGAAAACTGTACAAACAACAATTTTACTTCATATTAGTTAATCACAAGAATTCACTGGTAATAGATTAATTTAATATATGTTAAAATGTTAAGGATCATCATTTGTTTGTATTGTTTATTTGTTTGTTTGTTTGTTTTTTAACAAAGCTAGGCCTTTGTAGGTCTCCTCTCAGTAGGATAACTCAAGATTTGCCACTAGACTCTTACAATGAAGGGTGGTGATATGTTCCACAGCTCTGCAGGCCTTTTGAATGTTACTTAACTTATTGTCCAGCTATCTCTTGTAGAAATCTTGAAAGTACACAATTCTTTCTATAAAACACACACACACACACACACACACACACACGCAAGTGCGTGTGTGTGTGTGTGTGTGTGTGTGTGTGCATATGCACACGCATGTACAAAAGGCAGGCTAGTGCCACAGCATACATGATACATGTGAAGATAAGAGAACCCCTTTCAGGAATCAGTTCTCCCCTTCTACCACGTAGGTCCTGGGGATCCAACTCCAGTCATCAGGCTTGAAAAGAAGTGCTTTTATTGAGGGAGCAATGCAGCCATCCTGAATTCACATAAATTTTAATGCTGTTTTAGTTAGGCCTGAGCATCCGGTAATGGTTTATTCATGTAAATTTATTGAAGATATAGTTTGTGATATTACCTATTGTTTACTTTTGTGAATATATGTATTTGATAAGGAGATTCTGGACTATTCTAAATAGCATGCTAACAACTGTTATGCAAAAAAATATATTTGTAACTACTACTACTACCACATACAAAATTTAATTAAAAGTAAAGTAAAATAAAAATCTTTCCTTATCCACCAGGTTGTATGTATACACATGAAATAATATTTGGAATTGTTTGTCTATAGACATTTTAAAGATAAATGCAACTTAAACATTTTTCTAGGTATACATCAAGATTTTTTAAGTTTTATTCTATTTGTATGTCCCTAAGTAGTATGTACTCATGTTCAAAATGTTAATTTCACTAAGTGTTTAAAAACAAACTCCTATAATTGAGCTACATTAGGTTAAATGTAGAGCTCAAGATTTGAATGTTTCATATTCCCTGAAACCATGAAGTTTTTAAGGTTTATTCTTATATTAGCTCAAATTAAATTATTGGTTAATTCCGTTCCTTGTTTGAGTTTGAAAACTTCATTAAAGTAGCTTCTCTGAGACTCCAAAGACGAAAACACACACCATTTATAATATGAAGCATTCCCTGAGTGTCCCATTTTCTCAATGCACCAGTTTTTATGTCAAGTAATAGTCGAAAATTTGATATAAGTTATAAAAGATCATCTTATTGGTTCTTAACATTAGTAATGTGGATTTATTAACTGGAGTTACATACTCTGCAGTGTAGCTACAGTACAAGACTGTCATCACAATTCAACTGTTAAAATGGTTTAGTATGTGCCATTCTGTATAAGCCAATAAAAGCCAAGTTTAAAAATACAAAAAGGTTTACCAAAAACATCAACTTGAAAGTAGAAGCTGGATATTTTGCTTTTTAATCTTCAGTTACAGAAAACTCCTCCCCAGTTTGCAGAAAAGGCCATTTATCTGTAAGATAACACATATGATTTAGCTCAGCTGCACTCTGATCATGTGTCCTGTGGCTGAATTAAAGATGCAAGATTACATTTTAATCATTTGAAACGTTTTTAGATTCACAGAATACAGCTGGAAAGAGATTATGTTGAATTCTAGGAAAAGCCTAGATTATTCTCTTCCTGGTACTTAAAGAAAAGCCAGGGGAATCAGATTTCAATTTGGGTTCTATAAATCAAAACATGCAAACCTCATGTAGCTTTGCTCTCAAAGACCCTTCTTGGAGGAATCTTTATGTTTAAAGTTGGACAGACTCCTGTGGTTTCCCTATCTGGTGTTAGTGCTCAGTTTGGCATTTTCTAGAAGTAAATGCTTAAAGTTGTGACCTGAAAGAGGAATTTCAGTTCAGGTTGTTTCCTAAATGTTTAGAGAAGATATATTTGCAATCTAGGCCAGAGAAATATAGAGGAAAAGCAAGGAGAGAAATATCTATGTTTGTGTAATAATGATAAAGTCAGGACATAGAAACCTGACAACATCTCATCAATACAATTCCCGCCCCACCCCCTAAATTCGCTCAAGCCAAAATTCCATTTAACTATCCATAAACTTGTAATTTATCTTTGAAAGATCTCTTAGGATCCTAGAGTTACTATCACCAAATTCAAGTAGATTTTCTAAGAGTCATTTTAAAATAAATAATACATTGACCGTTGCAAATAGCCCACACATAAATAAAATGAATCTTTGCTTAAAGTTAAGACCATGTATAACATTGCAATGTGAGGTCTATTTTATAAGGATAATAATGTGACAAAAATGAGTAGTAAATGATGAAAATATATATACTGATTATATCTAAAGACTGAATCTAGATATCTAATGAAAATGTCAATATTGGGCTAATTTCAATCAAAAACATGGAAAACTTTCTCAGGAACTCAAAATAGTAATGACACTAACATTTTGTATTATAAAACACACATTGTTAAGAATGGAAGCCCCAAATATTACCCACATCCCCAAATTTGTGATAATTTCCTTAAAGTAGCATCAGACTGAAGATTTATAATGAATTGCTATCCAACTCCCTCTTTAACTCAGCCTTGTGCTTCTAACACCTGCCTTTCTGGACTGCAGACCCTTGACTGTCTAATGTTTGAGTGCCCTGTAAAGTTATTGGTCAAAATTTCATTTTGTCCAAATAAAATAGATCTTTAAATAGGGATCTTTAAAATAAATGTCTAAAATTATTGGTTGAAATTCCATTTTGGTTTGATTCAAGACAGAGTTTCTCTGTGTAGTCCTGGAA
This sequence comes from Mus pahari, assembly GCF_900095145.1. Taxonomy (NCBI): domain Eukaryota; kingdom Metazoa; phylum Chordata; class Mammalia; order Rodentia; family Muridae; genus Mus; species Mus pahari. The sequence goes on along the minus strand of NC_034602.1, from coordinate 39,121,163 downwards.
CTCACTCTGTAGACCAAGCTAGCCTCAAACTCAGAGATCTACTTGCCTCTGCCTTCTAAGTGCTGGGGTTGAAAGTGTGTACTATTACTCTAGATTGTCAGTTGCATGAGAGCAGGGACATTTTATCCACAGTGTAAAGCACACATGAAACATGTTTTTCTTTGAACAATATATAAAAGGAAACTGGAATAATCTGTTTGGAGGATAAATGACAATAGAAATAAAAAGACCCCCCAAAGGGATGGAGAGAAAGAGAGAGAGAGAGAGAGAGAGAGAGAGAGAGAGAGAGAGAGAGAGAGAGAGAGAGAGAGAGAGAGAGAGAGAGAGAGAGAGGAGAGATTCCATTTTGTACCCATAAAACAGATTTCCCATTGTAATGTCAAAATTGTCCCTGATTTTAAGCACAGCATTCTTCTTATTTATCTGAAGATTATTTGCAATGTTCAGTAAATGATTAGTTTTAAAAAGTATCAAAGTAAAGCTAATTAACTGAGGAGAGAACACCATTGGGACTCTAGGGGAATCTTTCAAAGATAAGTCGCTTCAGTTTTGATGTTCTTGGGAGGAGGGCCTTGGGAGAAGTCAGTGGTACCTAGAAGATCTTCCTTCATGAACAGTTAATCGCCACTCAAGTTGTTGAAAGAGCAGAGTTTTCCTCTTCCTTCGTTAGAGAGCACAGCATGAAGGTAACCTTTCTCTGAACCAATAAATAGTCCTTCAAGGCCACTGAGTCTGCTGGTGCTTCCAGCTTGGACATGACTCCTGGACTTTGAGAAACAGAAATTCGTCTGTGTTCTCACTGCTCAGTTGGTGCTGACTTTTTATAGCACTTCCAAGTAACACAGGTCATCACATGTGAGTTTTCAAAATGAATAATAACTTGCTTTCTTTCTCCTAAACTGAAACTCTTCTAAGTATTCTCTGTCAGCCAATGTCACCACCTATCTAGCCTTCCCATGGAAGAGCACAGAGCTGGTTATTCCCCATATTTCTCATCAGTTCATCAGTCTTGTTTTCAAGCTCATATCTGCTCCCAAGTTCAAGTTTGCCTCACTTCTCAATGAATTATCAAAATAACTTCTTAATCAAATTTTTGTTTCTCATACCTCCTTGAGCTATCATAATTCAACACAGAAAGTCACATTTTAAAGACTCTTTTCCCAAATACTTTATAAACGTCTTATTTGCAAATAAATAATACATGTCTATCACACCTAAACATTGAGACATTAGTAACTCAAAAACATAAAAATCAAACTCAGTATTGTACATAGCCAAAGAATGAAGCTTCTTAGAATTTCAAGAGTATCAAAGCTCACATGTGGGTTCCTTCAGTTGTTTTGTTTTCTTCTTAGATGCTTAATCTTGGTGAGGAGAATGATGTTTGTTTATTTGTTTGTTTAAGTCCTTTAAGTGTTCTTTAAAATGTCCTTTAAATATTCCTTTTAACATTTTTTGGTTGTTATTATTCTTTAATCTTTTTTACAGTCCAGTTGTTATCCCCCTCCCTGCCTACCCTCCGACAGTTCCTTATCCCATTCCTCCTCCCCTGTTTCCAAGAGGATGTACACACACCTCTACCCCCACCCTACCAGACCTCCCCACTCCCTGGGGTCTCAAGTCTCTCAAGGGTTAGGTGCATCTTCTTTCACTGAAGAAAGACCAGATAGGCACTCCTCTGCTGTCCATGTGTCAGGGGCCTCAGATCAGCCGGTGGGTACTGCCTGGCTGGTGGATCAGTGTCTGAGAGATCTCTTGTAGGTAGACTCTACAAGTTCTTTCATTTGTTTTGTTTCTACTTAGATGCTTAAGCTTGGGAGGAGAGAGAATGATGTTTGTTTGTTAAAATCTTTTAAATGCCCTTTTGTAATGTCCTTTAAATGTTCCTTTTTAATGTCCTTCTTAAATGTCCTTTTAGCACAAAACTATCCATCAAGACATATTTAAATTGTATATTCCATGGACATATTATGTGAGGGGAAAACTACTTTTATTAAATAAAAAAATCACAAAATATATTAAAAATTACTGAAGAGAATATTCACAAAATCAAGAAGCCTAATTCAAAGCAAGATAATCATGTTGTCCAAAGCCTGTCTATGTTTTTTTTCTAAATACATATAATGGGTAAATTAAACAAAGTAAATATATAAAAGATAATAAATTAGTCTGTGTAACTCTTCATCAGATTCATTTGCTAAACTATATTTGTATATTTTTATTGTTTGATTTCTATTTAGCACATTTTTTTTTAAGAAAGAAGGGTTTATTTGGGCATACAGTTCCAGAGGAGTAAGACTCCTCATGGCACGGAAGACAGCAGTAGGCGCAGGAAGCTGATAGCTCATATCCTCAACTGCAAGAATAGAGCAGGGTCAGCCAATAAGGAGGGCAAGGGTATAAAAGCTCAAAGCCCACTCCTGGTGACAGAACTTTCTCCAGTCAGGCTGTATTTTCTATACCATCTCAAAGAGCATCATCAATTGGAGACCAAGCATTTAAATATTAGGGCGGGGGGGAACATCTACTCTCTCAGAAGAGAAGGGGAGGAAGAATGGGGGAAGGGACTGTTGGGAGGGGGATGTGGAGGAAGAACAGTAGTCAAGGTGAAAACACATACATAGGTACATACATGCATACAACCATTGAACATGACAAAAGTATAATAAGATGAAGCAAACACTAATATTGAAGTTGGACATGGTAATACAACAGAAGGAAAAGAGTCTCAAGAGCAGGCAAAAGAGACAGAGACCCACGCATTCTCAGTCAGAGATCCCACAGAATGCTAGGCTAAGGGAGATAATGTATAGAGCAAAGGCCTGGTGTAGATATAAGCCCTATAATTTCTGCTTCAGTCTCTGTGAGTTCTTATGTGTCTTGCTTGGTTGATTTAGAGGGCCTTGTCCTCCATCCCCTCTGGCTATTACAATCTTCCTACTTCCTCTTCCAGAGAATTCCATGAGCTCTAAGATGTGGGATTTAACGGAGGTCTCCAATTTAAACTCTATTTAGTAAATTTTAATAATCTTGAAAATCACACCTATCAGTACTTAATAAAGCATATATATTCTTAATATATTATTAACATATAAATAAGAATTAAAAATGTAATAAAATATATTCTATACTTGCATATAAATTATATAATTTATATTTATGCAAATAATATATTTATAGCTATACATAATTATAAAATATAATTTATTTGTATATTATATCTAGTTTATAATTAATATATAGTCATCAAGCTAAAACAGTATATCTCCAGTTTTCATGATATAAGCTAAGAAATGCAAAGCCACATTTTTGTCTGCATCTAATTTATCATTACTGTTCTATAAATATTGGATATATATTCATTTTTACTTCCTTCTATAAACTCTGTTTCATTCATGTTTATGCCTGTACACTCAAAATCTGTATTTTAATTTTTTACCAGCTTTGCATAATTTCTTAAACCTATATCATCTTTTTTACACTTTAATAACCTTGAATTTGCTGAATTGCATCCGAGAGCAGTAACTATAGAAGGTAAGTGGTACAGTTTTGGGGTCTATGCATCTCTAATGTCTGTCTAGCTAGAACCTGCTCTTGAAAGTTTGGCACAGAATAACATTTTCCTTTACAACTTAGAAAAACGAAATTCTTTCCACTGTCACATTCAGGTTTGATGATAAAATGTCAGAAACCATTCCAAGTCTTTTTCTTTTTTGTAACTAACTAGTTTGCTGCACTTCTCTGGTGATTTAGTGATCTTGTTTACATCATTCATGTTCTAAAATGTCACTGGGAGGTACCTAAGTAGTGATATTCCATTTTCTCTGCTCAGTCCTTGAACATGGTTATTCCGAAGCATCACAGTATGAGAAAGCCCTACTGTTTCCTATTTACTATGAGTGTCTTTTAAAAATCTACTAAAGCTCTAATATAACAATAGCAAATTTTAAAATATCCTTCAACCTATGAGACTTGGAATCAATTCATCTGGACTTGTAACATTGTTAGTATTTGTGTCATGTTGTACAAATTGCTTCACAGGTTGTTGAAGCTATGTGTGCTTCGGTGACCAAATCTATAAGATAGAAGAATAGTTCTGAAAATATAAAAGAAGGTGTTACCATGGATGTAAAAATATCTTAGATATATATCTGACACATCAAATTTTCAGGGTTTAAAATAAAAGATGCCATAATATTTTTGTAAGATAATAGCATTTTTATATATTACAAAATGATAATTATATAAAATATCTCTCAGAAAGTATCAGACACTAAATACAGAAACAATGTACATGTAGTTTACTTTTCGGTTATATATTTGTAAATATTAGAATGCCAATATAGCAATGGACTTATTTTCTATGTCTTCAGATCCATTGTAATTCCTTCCCCTTTGCACAGGACATTGTGAAAAAAGACATTTGTTTATATATATGTATACATACTCTCTCACACACATTCACACACAGACATAGACATACACATACGTACACATCTAGATATATACACAGAGACGCCCACTTACGTATGCACATGAACAAAACATGCAATAATTCAACATCTCTTAAAATAAAGCATTTTCTATATTAGTTCCAAAATATGAATTTCCACTTAGTGAATCTCTTCTCTATTTTGAAATTCAGTTTCCAGAATTATCCTTATTTTGTAAAAGTATAATGTCACCATCTTTTGTGATAAATAGAACATTTAAATCAGGAATTCTGGGTGCTTCAGTTTATAAACTGGTGTTATAAATGATATGGGTAGCACCTCTGCACTCACAGTTAACTGTGAACATGAAAATACTTTAAATACTTTAAACTTGATTGCAAGAGAAACCGCTCATTGATGAAAGAACAAAAAAACTGAACCAGAACATAAGCCTTAAATCTGTATCTGCTTCAATAAGTCATTAATGACTGTGATATATATGATGTCCATTTCAGTTGTATATTGTATACTCACATTGTTCTTTATTTCACACTCTTTAGTAGGCTCTCATGATCCATTTTGATCAATTTTAAGTTGCAATAATGGATAAGATATATGAAATGTTTGGTCTCTCATGTCAAAATTACTATCACTCTTTAACTGTTAGGGATACTTACTTTTTTTTTTTTTTTACAGAATAAGAGTGTTGAGAGCACATGTTTTACTCATAAAAAAAACTACTAATTGCTTTTTCTCAATAAAGAATTTAAAATTTTAGTTACATGACTTATAGAAAACAAAATATTTGTCAGGCTTCTGTTAATAATGATTAATTTCAGATGCCATCACCCTTAAAATATTAAAAATCTCAAAATATTAAGAAATTATAACTTTAATGCAAAATTCTCAAAAGAAGAGTCACCACTGGCATGCATAGTTAATGTCCCGAGAAAGGCCTTTAAACTGCCGCTGAAGGAAACAGTCAAAACCCACTAACAGTGTGCCGCTCCATTCTGGAATCATGCCTAGCTCTTGCAAGGCAATTCACAGAAGGCCATTCTTTCTACTGTAATCTTCCTACTTGCTGATCACTCCTTTATTTTAAAGCCTGTGGGGAGAACCAGATAGCAACTACATGCAATGTTCTGATGAATAAGGCAGTGTTCACAAACAAGTGGAAAGATGGGAATATGGGGGGGGGGGTGAAGCCTGGGAAAGACACAGAAAAGCAAAGCCCAGTACTATTCCACGTGCCATTCACTCGTGACACCCATAGAGATTAGTCACTTTATTGATGTGATGAGGCATTGGATAGCTCCTCTATGAAGACAGTCTCGCTGCACTAACTGTTCCCATCAAATTTCCAACACAATTCTTTGCAGAATTGAAAGAAAAATGTTCAACTTCATATGGAAAAACAAAAAACTCAGGATAGCTGAAACAATCCTGTACAATAAAAGAACTTATGGAGGTATCATTATCCCTGATCCCAAGCTGTACTTCAGAGCAATAGTTAAAAATCCTGCATGGTCTTAATATAGAAACAGACAGGTAGGTCAATGGAATCAAATCCAAGACCCAGAAATAAACTCATACAAGTATGTGGGCACTTGATTTTTGACTAAGAAGACAAAATGATCCAAAAATATACATTAATACAGGAGACAACTTCCTGAACAGAATGCCAATACCTAAGGCAGTAAGATACCAAAAATTAATAAACAGGACCTCATGAAATTGAAAAGCTTCTGTAAGGCAAAAGACACTATCAATAGGACAAAATGCAGCCTAAAACAATGGAGAAAGATCTTCACTGACCATATATCCAACAAAGGACTAATATCCAAAATATGTAGAGAACTCAAGAAGTTAGAAAACAACAAACCAAATAACCCCATTTAAAAAATGGGGTAGAGAGCTAAACTGATAATTTACAACATAAGACTCTCTAATGGTCCTAGCATTTATATACCCTCTGAAAAGTCCCCAGAATTCTAAATGTCACACAATTTCAAAAAATTTCTCCAGCTGGCAAAATCATACCCCTGCTTGGGGCTAATTATAGTCAGCTGCTGTGAACAATCTGAAGTAGTACCATATTCACACCTTATATTAAAATGAAAATTTTATATATATATATATATATATATATATATATATATATATATATATAGTGTTTTCCAAAGAAACCAAAATTCCCACTACAGAAGGATACTTGTGATGGACTTGAACTAACTTACAGGATCTGGGTCTGGGATAACCTCCATTTCAAAATCCTGAGTTTAATGTCATACACACACACACACACACACACACACACACACACACACACACACATATATATATATATAAAGTACAAAAATTAGATTCCATCAATCATTCAGATGAAGTTTGATTAAGTACATGTACTTGTCACATTTATAGACCTGTTTTGTGGTAAGATGAGACTTGTGACACTGTCTTGCATTATCCTGTAAGGAAATTAAATTAAAAATATTTTTCTATATTTAATATCTAATACTTGTTTGTCTGAGTCTAGCTTTGAGCAAATACATACATACATACATACATATATACATACATATATGAATACCATGATAAAAATAGAGTAAAGTGTATACATAAATCAAGGCATCATAGAGTACCATATAAATACATATAAATTCTTGTAGTTATTTATGTATTAAAATTAATTTTAAATTAATTATTAATTTAAAATTAATTTTAAATTAATAATTATTAAAGAAAGTGAGACAAACTTTTACATAATAATAGATTACTAAGTCCATAATGACATGTATGTTTTCACAGGAATCTAAAGATCTAATGGGATGTATTATCACTTGGATTTTCTGCTTTGTTCATAGAGATTATAGAAAAAACAGATCTGTACTTCTCTCTCTCTCTCTCTCTCTCTCTCTCTCTCTCTCTCTCTCTCTCCTCTCTTTCTCTCTTTCTCTCTCTCTCTCTCTTGTCTGATATGGTTTTATAAGGTGACCATGCACTCATGATACCCCTGTTTCAGCCTTCCCCGTACTGTGTGTTCCACAGTTGCCAGCACAAGGGTTTTGGCTAAAGTGATAGGATATTTGTAACCACTATAATTGATACATTAATTAATCTTAAATGTGTTGTACTAATTCTATAATGGAATCCTAGAGGATTTTAGTATGTGATGGTGATGTTATACATTATGTATTCAAAGAATCTGAGGTCCTATGTATAGGTCTCTAGAAGATCTGCTAACTAAATAATCGCCTATATTTTTGACATCTTACACTTTAAATCACACTTGAATATATTTGATCTCCAGGAGTTTTATTTTCTGAAGATTGTTATTGCTAAAGCTACTGAAGTGAATTTTCCACATGAACTAAAAATACAAGTCATGAGAAACAAACTTCATTCTGACTAAATTATATAAGCAGTGTTTCTCTTCTTTTATGTAAACTATTGCAATGATTGAGTGCTTAAATTAACTAAAACATGTTGAGGCTGATGAGATTATAAAATAGCAATTCATACAAACGTAATAATATAGATTATTTTCCCATATTACACTGGATCTTGATATAGAAACAATGCCAAATAAATGCAAGCCTCAGATAATTTGTGTGAAACAGCATATAAGTGCAAAATGACTAGAATAGATTGCATTATGAAACCTTTCCATGTTCCATAGACATATCAGAGTTCTCACATTGGGTTTCATTTCTAAAGTTTACTTTAATTATTACATACCTGCCTCATGAACTCTAATGTTGGAGGGAACTTAGCAAAGTGAGAAGGTACCCTGAAAGTTATTAGAATAAATATACAAGTCTGAGTTTAACCCCTTCTACTAGTAGCTGTAAAACTAAAAGTTCATACATTTCCAAAGAGAGCATAATTCTCCCTCTATACAGTGGAAGTATTATCCATAAAACTTGGCTTTAATTGATTCTGAGGACTTAATTCCTTCCAAGCCATAGCATGCTTATTACACAAAATCAACCAAAGAAACACCATTGAGCACAACAATTAGCATAGAAAACATTCTTTAAGTTCCAGAGAACACAAAGAAGAATATAATCGTTTATTTAGAGAGACTGAGATAGAGAGACTGGGAGAGAGGAAGAAAGAGGAGGGAAGGGAAGAGAAAGAGAGACAAAGATAGAAACAGCTATACAGAGGGGCAGAGAAACACCAAGGAGCAATAACACAATGTAGAGTTACACAGGAGAAAAGGACAGAACAAGACCCCAAGTGAAGCCCTAAGATAACTCTTCTCTACATCTGATTCTCAGTAAATACAAATAAACTTTAACAGAGTATTTTCCTCTACAAAAGAAATTCCAAAGGGGATGTGGTCACATAAGTCAGTCTGATGTTCAGATTATTCATCAGAATTTTGGTGACTGGATTCCAGCATATGTGTGTGTGTGTGTATCTTCCCTTGGTGTGATGGACCTATACACGGCCTTCCAGCATTAAGATTTTTCTTCTAAATGAGTTAAAGAAAGATTTACATAGAGAAATATACCTATTGTATGTTCTAAAAACTCGAGACGTAGTTATCAACCTGGACCCAAACCGTACCTAAGAACTTTGCTGACATCTAATTGGCAATTTGGGAACTTGTGTCATACTTGTCAATGTGTACAGTGTGAAAAACAAAAAATAAGCCATATTCTCAGTTCAGAAACAAGTCAGAGTGAAGCAAACACTGGGGTGGAGGCAATGGGTAAATTATTTTATTCATCTACACTGTTCAGCTAAGAATGACAATCCCAGCACTGTAGTGTTGAGCTTGTTTTATGCATCTACAGAATTCCATACACATTATTATAAGCAGATAAGCTTATTGTTCATATCCCATGCCAGTAGTAGTCAATAAAAGCAAGGCTATGTAGGAGTTTTGACAATTTTCTTTGACAGGCATTTTAATCTCAAAGATTATTGTCAGGCACGTTTTGTAAGTTTAGATATCTGCCGGCCAAGTTAGTGACCTAATCTACTTCCGTTCAAGCAAATGGCTCCAGGAGCCCTAGACCTGTTCTCTCATTCAGAAGAAAGGCAATGGAAAATTGACTTCAGTGGAACACGCAGCTACGCCCAAAGTCTTTTCTTCCAGTCATGGCACAGATTCCATATAAATCTGAGCAATTCACTCTGCAGGAAAATTTATTGTACATAGTGTCTGTCAACGAAAGTGACAAATTGATGCGGCTGGGGAAACTTGTTTCTTTTCTACTGGTAATAAATTAAAAACACAAGGCATGAATTCATCCATCTCACCACCCCCTCCCAACTAAATTTTGAGCATATAATTTATTATAAGCAACTCCGCTGCTCTCTATGCAAATATATACCCATATATAGCAATACTGAGATATATAAACTTTAATTATCTTTAAAGCAATTCAGTTTCATTTTATGACCTTCTTAGAAACATTTTTCTTGGGGAAAAGAGTATGACCTCAATATTAAAAACATTCTGGTTTTTGGTACTACAATACAATGTTTCTTTTCCTTTGAGAAACATATTTTATATCACATCACTTATGGGAACTGAAGGTCATCTTGCCTAAAGCCCCATTGCTGTTTTGTATTTCTGAAGCCAGATAGCAGAGTTTATCCTCAGAAAATCATAGTAGAATAGAAACACTTTATTTGATAACATTAACTGAGATGTTTCTCTTACAAATGGTTCTTTTGCATATATTTTCTTGATTATAATCACAGTCATAAGAGAATTGTGTTTTAACCAGTGAGTAAATTTATTAAATTCATTCTTTCAAACCACCCAAATTTAGAAAGAAGTCACCTATCTGCTCATGTCTTTTGTAAATATATATATATATATATATATATATATATATATATATATATATATATATATATATATGAAATCAATATGTCTGTACATATTGTAAGCTTATTCATTATGAGGTATTTGTTTGGTTTTGTTTGTTTGTTTGTTTGTTTGTTTGTTTCAAGACATGATTTTGCTGTACAGCCCTGGCTATCTTCTAACTCACTCTGAAGACCAGCTTGGCCTCAAACTCACAGAAATCTACCTGCCTTTGCCTCCTGAGTGTTGGAAAGAAAGGCATGGGCCACCACTGCCAGGCAAGATTAGCAAGACATCTAAAGGGAGGAAAAAGTATCAACTAGGAGTGGTTACTTAGTCTTTCTTTTGGAGCTCAGCTCAGAAATCTTACTAAGGAAAATGTCCTCTCAATGTTCTGTGGAGGAAAATCACTGCTGGCTAATTTTGTGTCATTTTGACACAAGCTATGGAAGTTGAGAGTATGACCATGCCAGACCAGCTTGTGGCACATTTCTTTGATTGATGTTTGATATGGTGGGCCCAGCTCACTATAGGCAGTGCCACCCTATAGCACCTTGGGTGATATAAGAAAACACAACAAACCATGGACAACAAGCTAGTAAGTAACACTTGTCCACGGCCTCTACATCAGCTTCTGCCTCCAGTTTCCTTCCCTGATTTCCCTGAACGATGGATTACAAGCTTTAAAATGAAATAAATTTGTTCCTCCTTAAGTGGCATTATATCAGGATGTTCTATCACAGTAATAAAGAACCAAACTAAGGCAACAATCTTATAGCCATTAATTAATTTAGATTCTTCTTCATGTCACATGAAAACAATGCTCAGAACTTAATATGACTACAGCAACCACAAACAACTAAGTTTTTGTGAAACTATTTTTTTAAACCTTTAAATAGTGAGTGTTGATATTTCTCCCAAGGAAATATTCATATAATGAGTAGTAGTATATGATGACAAGAAGCATTTATTATTCAGTGGAAAGCAGAAATTCTAATTATGACTTTAGCTGTGACTCAAGAATCCATTCTCATGCTCAAATACCTTTCCTAAAGAGTCCTCTAACACCCTGCTGGAGAAGAATGAAAGAATGGAAGGATAGTAAAATCAGATATGAGAGAGAAGGAAGAAAGATGCTAACGAAGGGGGAGAGAAAGAGAAGGGGGAGTAAGGAATGGAGTGTGTGATTGTTTGCATATGCTTGCCTCAGGGAGTGGCATTCTTAGGAGCTGAAGCCTGGATGGAGTAGACATGGCCCTGTTGGAATAGGTGTGTCACTGTTGGTCATTTCTTATTTACCTTTGGATGCAGAACGCTAAGCTCTTCTTGCACCATGCCTGCCCAAATGCTGCCATGCTCCCACCTTGATGATAACACATAAGCCAGACCCCAATTAAATGTTGTCCTTGTAAGAACTGCCTTGGTCACGGTGTCTAATCACAGCAGTAAAACCCTAGGACAGATAAGAATATAAGGGCTGATGTTCATTTCAAAATGATGTGTAATTTTGAGATTACAATGTTGCTATTCTTCAAAGAAAAAAATTAAAAATATGTGACATGGGGGAGCAGATGAATGCCAATAATAAATGATATTTGTGAGAAGCTGTTACTTAAGGATTTAAATATTGATATCACCTATTCAACAGCTGTGCCTTAGATAAAAGCCCAAGAAAAGGAAAATATTACTTAATCCTCCATTAAGCAAGATGAGAAACAACCCACAAGCAATTGTTCCAAAACATAATTAGACATTTGAAATATGACTATTATTTTATTTTAATTGGGTGGGAATTCTACATCTTGAATTGTAAGGATATGTAAATGTTTTACTCTATGTCAACTCAGTGTGAACACACAGCATTACACCCTCCTGTATGAATGAAGATGTGAAACCCATCCTTCCTCCATGCAGTTAGATGTTCCTCCTGATTGAGCAGGAAGCAGCCTACAGTACTGTAAGGCAGCTAGGAGCCAGTTTTCCTCATGCCCTTCAAGGAACAGCTAACATGTAAGTAGAAACCATCTGCTTTGAATACCTGTGGAATTTACCTTGTCAAAAATTGCTGCTGCTGCTTCTTCTTCTTCTTCTTCTTCTTCTTCTTCTTCTTCTTCTTCTTCTTCTTCTTCTTCTTCTTCTTCTTCTTCTTCTTCTTCTTCTTCTTCTTTAATAAGAACTGACATTGTTTACTACAAAAAAAAGTCTTGCTTAAGATGTTTCCACAGATGGGATCCTGTATATTCAGTCTAAAGAATGGCTTCCACCATATATTTACAATGCAAACAGATCACCTGACATGTAACAATCGGACATTGTCTTTATTCTAAACCAGTGATTCCCAAACTTTCTAATGCTGTGACCCTTTAATACAGTTCCTCATGTTGTGGTTACCCCCTCCCCAACCACAAAATTATTTTTGTTGTTACTCTGTAACTGTAATTTTGCTACTGTTTATGAGTCATAATATAAATCTCTTTTTTTTCCCCGGTAGACTTCAGAGACCCTTGTGAAAGTATTGTTCAACCACAATGAAGTCACTGTTCAGAGGCTGAAAGTGGCTGCTCTAAATAGTAGCCATTTACTGTTATCAGAGTTCCAAGGAAACTAAACAAGAGTCTCAGATATTCAAGAGCTTGTAGAATAGAAGAGTCACAATAATTTTCTTGTATCCTCTCTTTCAGTCATTTTAATATTGGTCATGATTTCTCAGTTTACATATTTGAAATCACAATCTTCCAGTATCTGAAAGCTTTAGGAATACTTGAAACAAGATGAAGAAACATCCCTACTGTGTTATGACACTTAGATGGACACTACTGTGACACATGTATATTACTTTCTACTCTAGAATAACTGTTTATAGTAGAAAGTGTATTATTTTCGTATAATTTGGATTCACTAACATTTTCAAGTAACTCATACATGAAAAAGGTTTTTCCCTTTTGCCTAAAGTGAATCTTATTTATAAGTCATTAATGTTGTTATCTCATTAATGAGGATATATGAAAGCTACGGTCAAATTTCTAACGTTATGTGATTATTCACCTTTTGTTGCAAAAGAAACGGATTCTACACAGAACTTTTAATGTTGAAGTTAGTATTACAGAAATACTATTTCAATATAATTCTATACATCAAATCCTGTGAACATAGTATACACACGTTGGGAGTAGGACACACAATAGGTTGGTATAAACGATAATTTGAATAGACTACCAGGTAGCTCACAAAGTATAGTGACTTCTACTGTGTCTGACATCCCAGGGATTTTAAGCCTATTCTCCTTTGTCTTCTGTGAATAGAGTTATCATTATCATTCTTTTCCCTTTGCTTTATAGTACTTTTACCATTTATGTTACCAAAAGATAGACTGATAAGGTTTCCATGTTTCCATCTTTATGTAATTTTAACCTGTGATGGTTCACAGACTTACATCGTGCTCTTGAGATTCCCCCAAAGGGATAGGTATGCCAAAGTTACATTTGATTTTATTCCTAAACTGAGTTGAATCTTCCTATTTCACTCTGTTTTCCAAGAAAGTATTCCCCAACGTTTGTATTACTGCAAACAGTTCCAAGCCAAGGGATTAATAGTACTTAAAGTCTTAAGAGTCCTTCCCCAGTGCCACTCTCACAAAGTTCAGCTCCAGGCTCCTCTTTGCCTATCTTTGAAGGATGCCTTTGTTTCTTTGTTTTGTTTCTTTTCAATCTTTATTCAGTGACAGTTTATATTAACTCATGTGGCACTCATTTTGATTACATATAATAAAATTAATATTATTAGTTTTCTTGATGTTAATTTGTCTTTCTTGTTCTGTGATTTTTTTTTCCCTTCCTTATTTTGGTCAGCTTGTTTTTACGAGATAGTTGGTCATGTACTTTTTCTTCATTATTTTGTTAGCGCATAAATTATGCCTTTTAGAATTTTTTTTGGTAATACATTTTATTTATTTATTTCTACTTATTCACTTCATATCCCACTTACAGCCTTCCTCCTGGTCACCTCCTCCCACAGCCCTTTCCCACATCTTCCCTATCCTATCTTCTCCTCTAAGCAGGTGCAGCCTGGGCACCCTGTGTATCCCCTTATCCTGGCATCTCAAGTCTCTATGAGGCTAGACACATCCTCTCCCACTGAGGGCAGACAAGGTAGCTAAGACAGAAGAACATGCCTCAATGTCTCATAGACAGGCAACAGCTTTTAGGACATAGCCCTTGCTCCAGTTTTTTTGTTTGTTTGTTTGTTTGTTTGGTTGGTTGGTTTTTTTTGTTTGTTTGTTTGTTTGTTTTTTTTACCCAAATAAAGACCAAGTCGCACATCTGCTACGTTTGTGTGGAGAGGCCTAGGTACTGTTCATGTATGTTCTTTGGTTTGTGATTCAGTCTCCAGGGACAGGGGATAGAGCAGAGGCTGAGGTAGTAGTCAATACCTGGCCCAAATTGAGACTCATCTCATGGTCAAGCACCAATCCCTGACACTATTAATGATACTCTGTTGTGCTTGCAGATGGGAGTCTAGCATGACTGTGCTGTGAGAAGCTCCACCCAGCAGCTGACTCATGAAATGCAGATACTCACAGTGGATGGAGCTTGGAGACTCTTATGGGAGAACAATAGGAAGGATTATGGCGTCTAAGGGTATAGGTACTCCACAGGAAGTTCAACAGTGTCACCTAACCTGCAGCCTTTTAGAATTTTTAATAAATTTTTTCATACATTTTTATTATTCCCCTTCCCATAACTCCTCAAGATCCTCCCAACTTCCCCATCCACTGAAATCTACACTCTTTCAAACACAGACATCTTAAACAACAACAACAACAACAATAATAATATAAAATAAATACAAACCAGATTAAGACAAAATTAACAACAGAGGAAAAAGCCCCCCCCCCAAAAAAAAATCAAGAGATATGAATAGACACAGAGGTACACATGTTCACACGCACACACACACACACACACTCAATCCCATAAAAATAGAAAACAAAATATATACAAAGGACCTATAAAGGTTGTTTCTAAGAATGAACAAATAGACGAAAAGCCCTGACAGAGCATGATGAGAAAAGCACCTCTGGAAATGTCAATGTGTTCATTTTGTGTTGACCGTTTACTGCTGAGTAGCCACAGTCTCTCTGAGTTCATATGTGCATCTTCCCTGGTATGCTTAGAAGGTCTTGTGGCTTTAGTGTCTTCCATCCCCTGTATTGCTTAAACTTTTTCTGCCTCCCCTTTTGTAGGGTTTCCTGAGCCTGAGGGCAGGCATTGGTTGAGATCCATGTCTTGCTCAGCCATCAGACAGGCTTCCTCCTGCAATATGTGGGAACAAATACAGAGAGCGACAGCTGGACAAGTACCTTGGAGCACTCTGTCTTAAATGGGATGCCTACCAAATGCCTTCTATTTGTATTTTTACTTCTAGAAGTCATAGGAAGCTATAATGACAATTAATTTCTTTACTCTAGTACTCATTAATATCTTTGACTATAATTACTCTATAATTGAGTTCATTCCAAAATTATTCGGTGAATGTAATAAAAAAACAGCATTATGATAGCCTTATAGAATTAAAGATGAATCAGACATGATCCTTAAATTAATTATTATCCTCATGAGATAGTTATATAAAGCTATGTATTTGCTATTGCAATAGGAAAATGATCTGAGAACAGTATGGCGCATGTCCTATTGGAACTGTCAATACCCTTCAATATGATACTTAATGTGCTTTCCCTGTAAGGATGAGGACATGTCCAGCATATAAGTAGAGGAAGTTCGGAAGGTAATATTTTTGACTAGAAGAAAAGCATGAAAACTCATAATTGAAAACTCACAAGCAAGGTCTGTGTGACTTCAAAGGATGGTTCCAGGCATAGAATACAAACCTAAGAAAGTTGGGAGATGAATCCAAACAAGAGGCAGCGAGGAAGGAGCAAAACTCTAGCACCCCAAGATCCAGATGTATAGACAGATTCCAAAATTATAGAAAAAAGTATTGTCAGCTGTAAGTACTGTTGACATAGAGACCTTGTGTAAAAATTCAATGTTAAGATTTATTGCCATATTTCATATTACTGTTATGTGACAAGCCACATTCTACTTATGATTCTCTTATCTCCCATCTCTCTTTTCTGGTCTATTTCAACCTTTCTTGTCCACATAGTGTCTTTGGAATGTTGTTTATACAAATCAACAAAGTGGAGAACTTAAAGGGAATGGAAATCTCTATCTTGTCATTCTGAAGGCTGAGAATTCCAAACCAAAGGGCTGGAATATTCCCATGCTTGATGAGGGTCCTTCTTGTCACTGTGACCTCTGACAGTTCCCTGTCAACTCTTTTAAAAGTACACTAATCACATACAGCTTTCTGCCTCAAGACCTGACTGCTTCCAGGGTCCATCTCCCAATATTACCTCACTGACAACTAGATCTCAATCCATACCTTGGCTGAGGAGGGCTACACACATTTTGGCCATAAGACAGTGAGCCCTCCTATTATTTGTTACAGTAATGTGTAGGTATGCAAATGTGTTAAAATTAATATTTCTTTCTGTGTTTCTAAGAACATCCCCATGTTCATACCCTAGAAAGGGGAGGGGTTAAGGCTTTGAGCTAAAAGTGAGACTGAACTATAACCATGACCATGTTGTATTAATGGAACATACAAATTTCCTCAGAGATTTCGTTAAGAGGGGCAGATAAGATCCAAATGTCTTATGCATCTGGATTTACAATTTATGAAAACTATCAACTTATGCAATGTGTAAAAATCATGAATAGTTCTGAGAAGAATGTGTAATTTAGAAGGAAGATTGTCCTAAAGAACTGAGGACTGCATCACAAAGCAGAAGAAGAGGCTGGGTTGCAGATGTGCAAAGGATGGAGACTCTCACAGGATATTTTAATCTCTTTCCAAGACTATTATTAAAGTATTATTTTGAGTGTATCCAGACTAATATCTGAAAGTTCAGTTCTCTTTCCACATTGAAAGTTTGACTCCTTATCACCCTCAAACTATTTCCTGCGTTTTCCAAACTTCTCTTCCCATAACTAAGTCCAAGGATACACTCTTGATGCACTTAGTCAAGCCATAAAGAACAATTCACCCAGCCTTCACTTCTCAAACCTTTTGGGTTCTGTCACCCATTCCAATTCATTAATACCATCAATTCCAGTTCACTTTTCAGGACTCTGTTAGTTAGGACATTCTGTTTCTAGAATCGCTTCCATAAACACCAGCCTGCTTCTCTTTTTCAGAGAACCCCACATTTTTTCCTTAATATAAATCATAGAACATATTTGTTCTCTATTTTCCTTTATGTATACATGCTGAGCCTACATTTGTCTACATAAAATTGTGTAAAGATTTAATATGTGGCTCTAGCTCGTAGATGAGTCTCTGGTGTGGAGAGTGGAGCTATGCATGAAATTCAGGAATTGTTTTTCTCTCAAATTGATCACATAATTCAGTCCTATAAAACTCTATATGGTGGACTTTGTTCTTATTACACAAAACAAAAACTCACAAAGGGAAAACACATTTGTATCAGTTTCCTAGCATTAATACATACTTAAAGTAGGTTTTGAACATTGTTAAACTGGCTGCTGCTGAAAATAACATTACTATTTCGTTTTTATTCTTTAGCGTTTGCATTTACTTGATTAAATGAATGCACATTTACTTTTGAGCTATGTGTACACTTTAAGCACAAGTGATACAAACTGTATATATCCTTTGTAACTTGTTTCTGTATGGTACTTTGTCACAGAACTGAGAAACATAACCAATGGGCCTTTTATTTACATGTAGTGAGAGAGATCTATTAGACTTGAAATTTATTTTCCCTTCGATGAAGGTGTTATCATTCTGGGTACCTAACATGTGCGTGTGAACTTTAGAAACAACTAGTTTAATTCTGAGAAAACAGAGGTAGAGTCTGCCAGGAATCACTCTGAATCTGGAGAATGGTTTTGGCATCATTTCCATCTTAACAACATTTAATCTTCTAATCAGTATGAACTGTTATTCCACTTAATTGAGTCACTTTTTTCTTTCAGTGAGGTTTTCTGTATATTTAATATACAAATCTTTGACATGCTTTCTTGAGCTTGTTCCTATTTACTCTTCATGGATCTATTATGAACTGAGATATTTTATTTTATTTTTTATGATTATTAAAATCCTTTGTGGTGCTCAGCTACCATTTAAACTCAATTATAGTATTAAAGTAACAAGCCTCAGATATTCTTAATTTTACACAATGAAATATTTAAGCTGTCACAAAGATCATAAAGATAAAACATTCTCACCTTCTAGCAATTGCAAATACAATATTTTACATTGAAAAACTACATTCTACTGAATGCCAGAGCCTGTGACATGTAATAGATGTTTGAAAGACAATGAATGGGTGAACAGCATTTTGACAGTAGTAACAATTAAAATCCATCTTCCTGAAGGGATGGTCATGTTAATTCTTGTTACCAGTCATCCCCTTCCTGAGTCTTTGCAATCTGACTTTCAGAAAATCCAAATCATTCATGTCTCTAGACTGTACTTTCTACCCCTTCTACTTGACACCTCATCAAAGCATGTGCCACCCTTATCTAAATCCATAGTTTTCTGGACTTAGCCCAGTTTAATCATCTCTTCTATAGTGAAATCTCTCCTGGTGATTGATATATGAATTAGATCCCACCATTGACCCATGACCATTGCAAACTGCTCTCATCTTGGCATTACCACCAATTTTATTGTCGTGTTTACTGGACCGGGAGCCCTTTGAAGTCAAAGTCAGCTATATTTCATCCCCCTCCTCTTCCTCCAGGTAGTACTGAACAAATTCTATAACTTAGGTACACCTTGAACCTGTGATCCCACTGCTTCAGCCTCCAGAGTAGTTGGGATTATTGACCTCCATCATCAGGCTCAGCTTAAAGCTATGGGCTTCTGTTTCTTCACTGTCCTGAACAATGAATAACAAATTTCAGACCCCCTAAGATGCCTAAATTAACAGGAAAGGATGCGTACTCTTAGGCATTTGGGTTTAATCAGTATTTTCCTATTCCTCATTTTGTTCCTATTCTCTCACTTCCATAATACATTTCAGGTTTTATGCCACATGTCTACTGATGAGCACGGGCTTGGAGAATGAGCTTTGTGTCCCTATTTACAGCAGTTCCCACAATTTAGGGAAGAACTCCAAGATTTTATCATCCGTTCTCAGGACCTGCTTCACATTCCTAGACTACCAACATACCATTTACAGCTGGAAAATATAATTAATTAGTCTCTCCTTTATGATTCTAAAATTACATATAACAGAATTTTTTTTAAAGAAATGTGTGAATTTTACTCTGTTTTTACCTTCTCATCAGAACTTCTGGGCTGCATATTTGTTCAAATGTTTAATAACTGAGATGGTAAGGTGATACTTTACCCCTCTGACTTCCATTTTCAAAGTAATGATACATGAAACTTAACAATTTTCACAGGAAGGTGAGAAATGCAGTTTATAATAACACCTAAGCTGCTCATCAGCATTGCTAGTACATTAAGTATGTGTAATAATTTAGCCCTTCTCCAAATTCTCCTTAGTGTTTAGATAAATAATGCTATGGCCCCAGCCATATGTCTAACTCTAATAGAGACTCTATTTTTTCATTACACACATGGTTGAAAGATACTTTGACAATCAAAAATGAAATAAAGAGTTAGGAAATGAAACAGATGATTTTAATTCCATTTTTACTTCATTTGAATATTCCTATAAAACTTATTTGAATCCAAAATTGCATATTATAATCTTCCCTAGGGATTGGCTTCAGCTACACTCCAGAATATACACTTCTCATTGACGGTGCTTAGTTGGCTCAGAGTTTAGTATTTTCCAAATCCCTGAAATCTATTTCCCCTATAAATTATTCTCTTAAATGTTTTTACACTAAAATGTCTACATGCCGCATTTCTTTCAGTATAAGGGGCAGTTTCAATATTTCAAAAGACTTATAAATCAACTATAGTGTTGTAAAAACTAAGTGATTTGGCTAGAAAAGCAAACAGGGTTCCTGTCTGACATTTGCATCAGAAAGTCAGCCAGCTTCTAGAGTGTATTCATTCAGGGAACCAAGGGTCCTCTTATAATAAACAAGCGCTCTGGGAGACAGGGTATTATCACAAAGAGGATTATTTATGCTAGTTCGAGAAATAAGAAAGAGGGGGAAACTGTAATCCCCTTCAGACTCGAGACTGTTGATCAAATAAAAATTTCAAAGTAAAAAATTGTTGGGTTGGTTTTGTTTTGTTTTGTTTTGTTGAAATTGGCTCTGAGCATACTTATAGTTTGAGTATGAAAAGCAAGTAGGCAAAATGACCTGTGGATGATGGAATGCTGCATAAAAAGTAGAGGTAATGGTTAATTCTGTAAAGCAGGATTTTAATTCTTTTGTACGTCAGGAGCCATCCTAACTTATTAAAGACATTGAGAAGGACATCATCTCTATAGAAAGAAAAAATAAAACAGAATCACACACTCATTTTCCATGTACATTTGCAGGGGGCAGGAGAAACACGGCCACACACACATACACACACACACAAACACACACACACACACACACACACAAAACCTACACATTCACAATGTTTGTGCAGTGATTTTTGAGGTCATAAATCAATCTAAGTTGCAGAATCCCAGGTTTGAGGTAAATTTCTTTTTTTAATTTATTAGATATTTTCTTTATTTCAAATGTTATCCCCTTTCCTGGTTTCCCCTCTGAAAACCCACTATCCCCTCCCTCTCCCCCTGCTCACCAACCCACCCACTCCTGCTTCCCTGTCCTGGCATTCCCCTACACTGGGGCATCCAGCTTTCTCAGGACCAAGGGCCTCTTCTCCCAGTGATGTTCAACAAGGCCATCCTTTGCTACATATGCAGCTGGAGCCATGGGTCCCACCATGTGTATTCTTTGGTTCATGGTTTAGTCCCTGGGAGCTCTGGGGGTACTGGTTGGTTCATATTGTTGCTCCTTCTATGGGGCTGTAAACCCTTTCAGTCCCTTAGGTTCTTCCTCTAGCTCCCCCATTGGATACCTTGTGCTCAGTCCAATGGTTGGCTAAGAACATTCACCTCTGAATTTGTCAGGCATTGGCAGAGCCTCTCAGGAGACAGCTATATCAGGCTCCTGTCAGCAAGCACTTCTCGGCATCCACAATAGTGTCTGGGTTTGGTGACTATATATGGGATAGATCCATTTCTAACCTTCAAAATGATGACCTGTTTTAAACTCAGCACAGGAAACAACGTTTTGTTATTGAAAAATGTCTGGAAAAGTACAATTTAATTATTTTTTGATGGTACTTTATTCAAACAAAGAAATCTCATATGTAAAAATATGGCATTTAGATATCAGGATATTGAGGGATAGTGAAAGATACCAGTCAACCTTTTCTACATATCAACCTAGAAGCAAACTGTTAATACTTTTGACTGTTTTATCATTGAGAAAAGTCCAAATTGCTTGAGAAATAACAAACTAACAAGTAAACCACGTCAGAACTGTAGCCATCAGGCATGACCTCTGGTCTGCTTGCTCTGAGTCTGCCCCACTGGAAGACACATCAACCCTCTCTCTGACTAAATAATGCAGCCTTCAGTGAATGGCTGAACAATGGTTTATATCTGATTTTGATTACGGCTGTATATTTTGTCCTTTTCACATAACACCAAGAAGCATTTAGAATTCACTCAACATAGATATTACACATAAAATAATATGATATGTGATGTGATATGATATATGATATATGATATATGATTGATATATGATTGATATGTGATATGTGATATATGATATAATATAACACAGACTGGGCATCCCCATCTTGAAACTGTAGAGTGAAGCATGCTCTAAAGTCCATAACTTTAGAACAAGACCTGACACTCCAGGGGTTTAGGATTTTGCATCACTTCACATAGTGCAGTTTCAAATTAGAAATGTTAATAGGGCAAATTCTGTGCAGATATCCCAAAAATCATAAGAACAACAACAACAACCTTTGAAATCAAAACAAGGCTACACCTAATCATTGCAGATAAGGAATTCTCAGCCTGTGGCTGCTTCCAATGATTTATACATTACACTTATACCAGTAAATGTTAAGATGATCTTATTCAAGCCTCATCAAATGAGTAATGAGGTAGATTCAAGAGATAAAGAATCTAAGAACAATTATAGGCTAATATAATCTTTCATTCCATTGTATGTTTCACAACAAAATTCTCATGTCCTTGGGGAAATTATTTAAAGTAAAGCTACAATAACAATGAAGTGCACAGTACATGGTAGCTGGGAGATGAGTTTTGGGAAGATGATATGTGTGCAGAAAATCTCAAATGCCAATGCCTTGCAGTACTACAAGTCAGTAACTGCCTATGGAGTGAAAAGAATCCAGCTTCTGCAACCACCAGTCTCGGTGCTTAGCACTAATGTCACCTGCTCTCATGACTTTGCACCAATAGAACTTAGATTTAAAGCAGTATTTTGTTTTATACTCTGAAATTTTATATTTTGGACAGTCTATTGTCATGAATTACAAACACAATACAGTAGTAATGTATATTGGGTGAATGACAGGGATCCATGATTAATGCTATAAGAGTATAAAGAAAATTGAGAATGGAATTATTAGGATTTCAGGTCCTGATAGAGGCCAGAAGAGACCACTGAATTCTCTGGAGCTGGTGTTACTGGTGGTTGTGAACTACCTGACAGAAATTTTGGGAACCAAATTCAGGTTCCATGAAATAGCAGTGTGCAGTCTTTTTTTTTTCTTTTTTTTAAAAATATACTGCAGTTTTATTAGATCATATCCTAATGTTCCAATTGTGTGTGCTGATAATTGTTTGTGAATGAATTGTTGCTCATATAAAATGGAAAATGTGCTAGCCAGTATAGTGTTACTTTTATTAGATGTTTTCTTCATTTACATTTCAAATGTTATCCCCTTTCCTAGTTTCCCCCTACTCCCCAACTTACCCACTCTTAACTACTGAATCTCATCTCTAGCATCAAGATCTGATCATTCTTTTTATATTAATATATTTACTTTATCAAAGAAGATAATTGATATCATTTCTTTTGTAAAGTGATCATGTATGCATGTGTGTATACAATATTTCCTGAAATTTCTATATACTGTGAAATGTGAATGAACAAGTTGAACCAGCTAACATGTTACCTAAAATGTTAATTTTTATGTGTTGGAATACATAAAACTTACTGCCTGGGCAATAATGAAAATGTAATATGTAACTAATAAACATAGATAACATGGTATGAGGCAGGAAAGTCACAGGATGAATACCATATGATCTCAACTAAACATGGCACTTTAAAAAATTTGATCTCAGGGTCGCAAGTTGGCTCGGTGGGTTGGCTTGGTATTTACCACCAAATCTGGTGACCTGACTTTTAGCCTTAGAATCAACATGATGGAACCAGAGAACTGCCCACTCTAAGTTGTCCTCTGACCAGCACATTTGTACATCAACAAGTGTGTGTGTGTGTGTGTGTGTGTGTGTGTGTGCGCACCTGTGCGTGCGTGTGTGTGTGTGTACCCCTGAATATACACATAAACACAGGTAAATAAAGAAGTGCAACATAACAAGTTGAGCTCATAGAAGTTCAGAGTAGTATGTTGGTCCTCTGGACTGAGTGAGGGGATATGGCTCATTGCAATGAAGTGAACCAATGAACACAAAACTAGCAAGACAGAGGGAATAATTTCAAACTATTGTACAGCTTGATACTCTTTTTTAAAGTCATGGTGCTTACTATGTAGGAACATTTTCTAGGTTTACACTTGTGGAATCATCGTTGCTGTTAGCACAACCACCATCCTCCAAAATCACTTGTTCCCAAAACCTGTGGGCAACTCTGCTTCGGAGAAGAATGATGTAGTGTAGTATGCAACAAACAGAATCTCATCCTGGTTTACATACAAGAAATTTAAATACAAAGTGCCAAATTAAATTTTGATTTCTGCTGAAATGATACCATGGTTAAAAGAATTACTTAGAAAGAAAGAGAGAGGGAGGGAGGGAGGGAAGGAGGGAGGGAAGGAAGGAAGGAAGGAAGGGAGGGAGGGAGGGAGGGAGGGAGGGAGGGAGGAAGGAAGGAAGGAAGGAAGGAAGGAAGGAAGGAAGGAAGGAAG
This sequence comes from Mus pahari, assembly GCF_900095145.1. Lineage (NCBI taxonomy): Eukaryota > Metazoa > Chordata > Mammalia > Rodentia > Muridae > Mus > Mus pahari. Next base: position 39,096,680 of record NC_034602.1, on the reverse strand, counting down.
GAAGGAAGAAAGGAAGGAGAGAAAGAAGAATTACTTAGAATTAACTTTACTAATGGCCACTGGGGAACTGTACCCATGTCCCATGGGGAAAGAGAGGACAAAGATTGTGAACTGACAAATATGATGTCCTCACACATTTATGTGTTCCATAACACCAGTGCTGACATGTCACAGAACTTTCTTTCCTACTTAATTTTTGTTACTAGTTTCCTAGAAAATACATTGAAATGTGTTTGTTTAAGCAATTAATTCAAACATATAACTATTTAGCCTAAGTAATTTTTAATCCATTTCATGACTCATGAGTATTTGGTCTCAAAATTTGGGTCAACCATTAAGCCTTTGCTAATCTTTTTACCGATACTTGTTTTAATGATCTTGTCAGCTACACAGTTTCAAGATTGAATTTGTTCTGGGTGCAAATGTATATTACTTATATTCCTAGTCTGTTCTCTCAAATCAAAAATTCTGTCTCCTGAGAGGATATGCCAGTGCCTGACAAATACAGATGCAGATGCTCAGAGTCAACCATTGGACTGAACATGGTGACCCAATTGAGGAGTTAGGGAAAGGACCGAAGGAGCTGAAGGGGTCTGCATCCCCATAGGAATAAAAACAATATCAACCAACCAGACCCCTCAGAGCTCCCAGGGACTAAACCACCAACCAAAGAATATACATGGAGGAAACCATAGCTCCAGCTGCATTTGTAGCAGAGGATGGCCTTATCTGGCATCAATGGGAGGAGAGGCCCTTGGTCCTGTGAAGGCTTGATGTCCCAGTGTAGGGGAATATCAGGGTGGTGAGGTAGAAGTGGGTGGGAGGGTGGGGGAGCACTCTCATAGAAGGAAAAGGAAGGGGGTGAGATAGGGAGTTTGCTGAGGGAAAACTGGGAAAGAGGATAACATTTGAAATGTAAATAAATAAAATATCCAAAAAAAAAATATATAAAAAAAGAAAACTCAAATAAAGCTGATGAAAATATACACTCTCACACACAATCTCTCTCTCTCTCTCTCTCTCTCTCTCTCTCTCTCTCCCTCCCTCCCTCCTCCCCCCTCACACACACACATACACACACACACATACACACAGTGCATACACATAAACCCTCAGAGGTGTCGACTACTCAAAGCTTTTTGTAGTCCGTGTAATCAAATAATCGAAAACAAATTGTGCTTTTTCGACGGGTTTTACTCTAGCCACTATTTTCAGTTACTTAATCTTTCTCCTTTAAATCTACCTCCCACCAAGTTGCCTCCATAACACATGCTTCCAATAACAGAGGAAACTGTGGCTGCCCTGCAAAGGAACATGAAGTAGCTACTTCTCTTTCCTTCTCTTCCATGCTGAAAGCTTAGTAGGGTAGAGCCTTGACTGTAATAATCCTGCTATGATCTTTGAAGGAAAGTGATTTTAAAGAAGTAAGCACCTATCTATAAATTTCAACTATCTAATCTATAGGATATGGTGAGTAGAATCATCCTTAGAGATTTGGGGCAATAATCTGCACAAGACACCAATTGGAAATGATTCTTTCATATCTTTTCTTCCTGTTTATGTGTGTATGTGTATGGGTAAACAAGTTAGTGTAAGTAGATGTGTGTACACAGTCATGTGGAAGTCTAAAGACATCAAATGCCATCTGTGCTGAGGATTGCTCAGAGTCTCTCACTAGCCTAGAACTTACAGAGAGTAGCCTTGGCTGGTTGGGCAGAAACCACACGAATCCTTGTTTGTGCCTTCCCAATATGAAGATTATAAGTTCATGTCACCATACCCAGCATGTTTATGTGGGTTCTGAAGAACAAACTCAGGTCCTCAGACTTTCAAGGCTACACTGACTGAGCTACCTCACCAGTCATCACCTTTATTTGTATTGATTACTAAGCCTCATTGAAGAAAGCAAAGAGCTTGCTGGATATGAACTACATCTCTCAGCGAGCCTTGCAAAAAAATATTTCAGACCCCAGGATAAATTTTTCCAGTATGATAGGAATGGCATGTTCAAGTTTAAAGCTGAGTCATTAATAGGAAAGATGCCATTCTCTCTTTACTCTTCCCATGGGTATGTGCATGTATATATTGGTGGCTAGCAATGGTGTCATCTTCCTTGGAAAGTAATGGGAAAGGACAGGAAGGCTTTAGGTGTCACCAAAAGTCGTAAAGTTTAGATCTGAATTACCAATTTTAGTGAAACTTCATATAACACAGATATATCTGCACCAATTTAGTCAAGCTAAAACCCCCAGGAAGTCAGTGAATAAAGCATGCAATAGAGTCCACAGCAGGTCAGAACAGAATATTTTATCTTATCATCTCTTCTTATTCTCATGAAGATTGTGACTGAGTCTTATAGAGGTATGAAAAGATTCTGCCACCATGACACTTCTCAAATTTTGAAATTTCTCTGTGAGATTGTACACACACACACACACACACACACACACACGCAAACACACACACAAACGTGTTTAAAAAGTGTCTAATTCTGGAGAGCAAATTGGAAATTGTCAACAATATATTTTGAAACAAGGGTCTCATCACTTAAAGAAAATAAAATAGTAATAATAACAAATGTATAGATATGAAGTTTAAACTTTGTGACAATGTTCTAGTAATATATTCTAAAACCGAAACCTTCCCTACTCTATCTTTGGGCAGGTACATATGTGGGTATCTGTTTGAAAATTGCTTTCACTTTGGATTTTGCCTTGAGTCTTGAGAATATTTAGATACTTGTTCAACCATAATTTCAATTAATAGATTATAGTACACATCACCTAGCTTGTCATCTCTTTTCTTTAAGGAAAAACAACTTATTTTCTTATATTTGTTGCTCAATAATAATTTTAATCTAAATGATTAAATCACTAGTATTTATATTCTCTACAATGTAACATCCCAAAGCATAACTATCTCAGTTGAGTCTATGCTGTAAGAATAATTATTATTAGCCTGAATGCACAGATAAAAGCTGAGGTATGAATAATTTACTCATGACCATACAACAAGTAGGTACTTAAAGAACAGTGGAAGCAAGGATTTCTGGTGGGCGCCCAGTCACTATTTACACAACTCTGCAATTTACAGAGAAAACAAACTAAGAGTGTTGAGTGCCTTCTACGGGTGTTATATTCTGCTGAGCAGAGAAAGCAGCACAAGTCACCAACTCTGCCCCTCAAAATGAATGTTCTATTTCAAAGGATAAAAAGAATACACACATGAATATTTAGTTGTGGTATAAGAGTGGAAGATTATTAAATATCAAACACATATCAGCTACACAGTCACTCTACCTACTTTGTCTAAATGCATGAGACAAATGATAAAGTTCAAATATCTTCTTTGTGATCGCCATATATCATCTCCACTTTCTGTCCAACCCATTTATTTCTACTATCTCTAGAATGATGAACTGCTTACTCATAAAAATAACCAGTTTCATTTTAGAAAGCACCCATCCATGCATGAACAGGAATCAGCATAGATGTTAAAGAAACAAATCATGCCAGAAAACACGATTCTTTATGTCATTCCATTTGGAGATAAATTGATAATATAGACGTTGCAGAAGTTTTGAGTTTGATTTGATTTATTCAGCACAAGTTAGTGTCTCAGGAAAGCACACTCCCATTTTAGGCAAAATTGCCACAGGTGTCAGATGAGCACTGTCAAATAGATTGGATAGGAATGGAAAGGTCATAAAACAAAAGGTAATTGCAAATTGCCTAACATTTAGATGGAAAGGTTCAAACTGCAAGAGTGTATGAAACAGATAAAACCCAAAAGTAATAGCTGTGTCAGAAATTTCTACAAAACTAAATATAAAAAATTATATATATATATATATATATATATATATATATATACACATATACATATATATATGCGCACACATTTACATAACTATATAACAGTTTATGCTATTTTCATGAGTCATTTAACAAACTATTTTTTTTTTTGTATCATAATTAAGAATTTTTATTCTGTAATATCTTACAACTTTAAGCCTACTTCATAAAATTTAGTAGATTTTCTTGATACCTGATATATGATATGAAGAT
>NC_034602.1:39030805-39084692 GCF_900095145.1 Mus pahari | reverse complement strand
GGTGAGGAAAGGCGCTGGATGCCAGGCGGACACCCCGCCTCGGTCGGGGAGGAAAGGTGTTGGGCGCTGGAACAGCCTGCGGACAGCCGCCAGGCCTTAACAAACTATTAAATTGGGGAACATTTGGAAGAAACACACGGTGCTTTATACTGTATTTTGAATTAATAATTAGCCATGACTTGCCTTATTTAATAGAAAATGTAGGCAGCCAATACTTCTGTTACTAGCTCTCTTTGCAATACACTTAGTAAACTTGTTTTCATCCTTAGAATTTAAAATAATACCAAAATTAGATTTGAAAAATTAGTTTTCCCCAAAACCTGGCCTCACGTGTTAGCTGTGTGCCTCTGACCAAGTCATTTAACTTTCCTCATTGTCAATTAGCACATACAGTTTCTTTGAAGACAAAGTAAGGTAGTGTATGTAAAGGTTGAGGAACATAACCAAGTGCATGCAAACCACTGATCAAAGCTATTGTCTTCTCTACCTTCATCTGCTAACACCTCTAAGAGATAGGCACTGAAAAGGCACACATCTGCACATATTGAAGGAATGGATTCTAATGTTGTTCTTTCAGTTTCTATTTTGTGACTGGTGTCAGACTTTTTGAACTTCACTTCCTTCATAATGAAATTGGAGCCTGTACCTGTGTCTTTAAGACTGTTAAAGGAATGGAAGTTTTTTACTTCAGTTTGTTGCCAATATTCTTGAAAAAATTAAAAGTTCTTCCTCAATGGACACTGCTATTGTTAAGAAGCCTCACTACTCTGGGAGATGCCTGCTTCAATTGCAAATTCCAGTGCTTGTTCAGAAGCTATTTTATTTTTCAATAAAAAATCTGATTGAATGTTTATAATCTTCCATGATTAAAAGCATATACATCCATAATCCCCTGCCCAGAAGACTTACATTCTAAAGCCCAAAGCCAGGTTTCCCTCTGCGTTACTTGTTATTCTGCCCTATTTATGAGAGATGTAGCAGATGTTTGAAGAATGCAAAGGTCATTCAAATTACTGGCCAATGCCAGACATGGCAAATTGTTCAGCCTACACAAACATGTGCTTATGTTTAGAAGATTTCGAATTATTATTGTTTGCTGAAAATTCAGAAATAGAAACATTGATAACCTTGATTTAATCTACTCCTTTTATCAGAAAACTTAGAAACAATATCTGTTTCCACACTAGTAACTGATCTGCCTTTAAGTTTGCTGTCCACTTTGAAAATTATTTGATTTTGTACAAATTCCATCGATTTTCACTTAATTAGAAGCAATTATCATTTACTGATGACCCACCAGATGCTGAGCCCGAGGGATAAAGAAACATAAACAGCAAGCCTCATGCTGTCTAAGAATTTAAAATCAATTGGCAAACACCAACCAGACACTGATTATAATGATCGTTAGAAAAGAACCTTGATACAGTTAATTGTATCTCAAAAGTGTTCCAAACTATTAGAACATACTGTAATGAGAGTCAGATTGGTAATGGGTGTTGATTCAATATACAAATTCTGAAGTAATGAAAGGTTGTGCAGTTCCTTAGGTCACATCACAGTTAATTCTTTCATAGTAATGTTTCAACTTTAAACATTCTAGTTTGTTTTTTTTTTTTTCCCTTTTCTTGATTGTTCTTCCATCTTATTTTACCAATTCTACTAGACCCTTTATGGTTATATACAAAGGTATGCAGCTTAACTTGAAGCATTATAGATTGTTTTTATTGATAGAATTGATTTAATTAAACATACATTGATTGATTTTTAAGGAAATTGGGTGCCTTCTAAACCTATGATAAAATACATAAAAATTGAAAAGATTCCTTGTATAGTCGACTGAAATGTGTGAGAAAAGATGATCCAACACACTATGTATTTACTCAGAAACCGATCATGTGTGCTGATAAGAATGGCATATTTGGAAGTAGGTAACAAATTTTGAAAATGAACATAAATATCCAGAATATAACTGAGGCTCCTATCTAAAAGATAGTCAGAATGGATGGGTATACAGTCACCTTTCTAACCCACAGGTAGAGTATTCCAGATGTTTTATGAACTTACATTGGTCAGAAAACAAAGTGGATAGTCCATCCTTTCGTCTTAGCTCTAAATTTTGTTTCTGTACCTATATCCTTTAGTGGGTATTTTGTTCCTTTTTCTAAGGAGGAATGAAGTATCCACACGATGGGACTATCCAGAGACTACCCCATCTGGGGATCCATCCCATCATCAGCCACCAAACCTAGATACTAATGCACATGCCAGCAAGATTCTGCTGAAGGAACCCTGATATAGCAGCCTCTTGTGAGGCTATACCACTGCCTGGCAAACACCGAAGTGGATGCTCACAGTCAGCTATTGGATGGAACACAGGGCCCCCAATGGAGGAGCTAGAGAAAGTACCCAAGGAGCTGAAGGGGACTGCAACCCTATAAGTGGAACAACAATATGAACTAACCAGTACCCCCCTGAGCTTGTGTCTCTAGCTGCATATGTAGCAGAAGATGACCTAATCGGCCATCATTGGGAAGAGAGGCCCCTTGGTCTTGCAAACTTTATATGACCCAGCACAGGGGGAATGCCAGGGCCAAGCAGTGGGAGTCGGTGGTTAGGGGAGCAGGGGCTGGGGGAGGGTATAGGGAACTTTCCGGATAGCATTTGAAATGTAAATAAAGAAAATATCTAATAATAAAAAAAAAGAAAACAAAATGGATGCTGTGAACACCCCATATTTCCCATGCATCATGTTAAATAATCTGCATATATATCCTTTATTATGATCCTCTCTCAACGTCACTCAATAATACAGGGTACATACTACTCATCTTAAAAACAAGCTGCCAATGGAAGCCAGGATGTGGTCCCTGCAGCCAAGCGAAACCCTGTGGAAGTTTATTACCCTTGCTGCTGCTGGCTGTAGGGTGCAGGGAAGTCTCCGTTGCAGTGATATCAATGTCACCAGATGTGTAGTTAAGAATAAAAGACATAGAAGGATTCTGCAACAACCTTCCCCCAACTCAGCAAAAGGAAAGAGTCTAAGTTGGAAGCCATTGAAGAGAGTCCTTTAAAACTGTGATAAAGATGTTCAAGTGTAGCTTTTCAAATCTGTTGGGAGGATACAATGATGATGCAGGTATACTTAAGGGGCTGTCTAGTGGGAGTCTAACCATACTCCAATGAGTATATGAGCAGCACAAATTGTACTTAATGTATTTTTTTTTCTTAAAATATTTCAGAGTAAGGGTATGCTACAGACGGACCTCACTTGGGTCCCAGATCTGAGTGGAACGGGTCCCTTGGTTGCAGGCGAGCAAGGATTCGGCTAATGAGTGACAGACAGTTCAACAAGAGAGAGGGTGTAAAACTGAATGTATTGATTAAAATGAGCATCAGTGTTATATAGTTTAGAACACAAAGGGGTAGGATGTCACAGTAGACCAAGTACATTGAAGTTACTTGACACAAAACAGAGGAATGACTTCAAAGGGACTTACAGGAGCCAGATGATGTTTACAGTTAAGATAAAGCAGTTCTGCCTAGGGTCACCTAAAGACAGGTAAGGATTTCACACACTAGTCACAATTTGTGCTACTCCTTTGAGCCTTGTGAAAGCTAGCACCAGGGGGTTCAGCACTAGCAGACCTTCTCATGAATAATGCAATAATACCACAACCCCCTTATTTCCTAGGCCTTGGTAAATCCTTGCTTATGAAAGTAACTTTTTCACTGAATTCCTAGCTCCTGGCTTTAAGGAATTTTTTAGGACATTGGAACACTGGTGGAAACTTTACGTATGGTAAAAATTCAATCTTTAGAGGCATTAATAATACTGAGAGAGAGCATACACCATACTAACATGAGGATAGGGTTCCTGTATATAGATTATTGGAAATGCCAGGATTCCAGGAGGCTGAGTCTCCTTGAGACTCTTTTTCCTCAGGACCTGTCCAGATTTTGAGACCTGTTGTGAGTCACTACTAGAGTGGGCGTGGCAAGTGGTGGGAGAGTGGAACCAGGAGGAATGGAAAGTAAATGTGATTAGGTACTGTAGTGGCAATTCCTGGTTGCCAGCTTTACAATATCTGGAATGAATTACAATCAAAAGTTGGAAGGGTCACTTGAGATTCTAATCTGGAGGCTGGGAGATACCAGTTTCTGACCTGGATCTTGGCATGGAAATCTTGAGGCATAGTGGCTATGAATCCCAGAAGATTAAAACAGGGAGATCTCTGAGTTCAGGGTCATCTGGGATTAAAGGGATGGTAGCATACACCTTTAATCTCAATCACACCTTCTGATGGAGACCTACGTAAGGACATTGGAAAAAGGAAGATTTACTCCTTTCATCACCTGCTTGCTTTGTGGGACTGAGCAACTGCTAGATCCTTAGATTTCCATTCACAGCTGCTGTTGGCCATCGTTGGGAGTTGGACTACACACTGTAAGTTGTCAACAAATCCCCTTACTATATATAGACTACCCATAAGTTCTGTGACTTTAGAGAACCCTGACTAATACAGGTACAATGTATGAAATCCCCAAATTTCAATAAAAAACAAAAATATTATGTTAGAAAAATAGAAATCTAATTCTGAAAGAAAAATGTGACTACTATGTAACCTAACTAGAACTAGAAGAAAAGAAAGCAAGGCTAACCATTTCTAGCCTCTGTTGTGTCTTTTTCAGTAAGAATATTTAAGCCCTTAGCAGTTAACACTCACTGGCAAAAGGAAGATAATTTCTCTGCAAGGGAGTGCCAGCAAGGATGCTACAATATTTTCTTGCATGTGCAGCTATAGGCCTATCTATTTATGATTAGTACCTCTGTATCTTTAAGTTACAATGTTCTATATCCCCAATAATGTCTTGGGAATTGAGCAACCCCACATAGCACTCAGGTTTATCAGAGTAATATCACCTAATAAAATCATCCATTTACTTGTTAACAAACCTTTCTTTCTTCAGATCTTTCTGTGGATCCAATGTAAACCGTGTAGTGTTGAATACAAATAGAAACATGCTCATAAGGGAAAGGAGTCATTGAGAACTGGGTCTCATACTTTGATCAAGTGGTCACACAAATATTAACTGATACTGGACATGTGAAATTCATATTACTAGAAGAGCATCTAACACTCACATGAGTTTATCACATAATTGTGCACTGTTTTAAAGGTAGGGCAGTGAAAATGATATAGGAAGAATTCCAAGATGAAAAGAAAGAATATTGATATAGAAGGGAAAAGTCACCATAATGAAAGAAAAGGGGTTCAATTAAAGAACAGCAAACTGATGTTTGTCAACAAAATATAAAAGGTGTGATAAATGAAGTTACAACAGTATCATAATTAACATAGTTTACCCAGTCCACCCAGTATCATGGAACAGATGCAAACCTGGAAAGACAGTATTTTGAAGATGTAAATAAAGAAAAATACCATCAGGTTTCCTGTTTAGAAAACAAAATTCTAGTTGCACTACCAAAAATGGATTAGGGAGAAAGGGGGTGATGATGGTTACATTCCATATGTCCATTTGTTTAAGTTATGGTTGATACAGCAAACAATAGTTGAGATATTTCAATAAAGATATTTTATAGTTGCATTTAATGATACTAGTATAAACTATGTCACTCTTAGTAAAATGGGTGAGTCTCATGCCATATGTTGAAGGCCTTTAGAGCAAGACACATCACTTTCTGAAGAATAAGCAGTCGTGATTCAAGACTATTACACAGAAATGCTGCTTAGATTTCAACCCCATTGATCTTCCCATAGACTTCAAACTTAAGATTTCAACGTAAACTCTATCTTGAGTTTCCAGCTGGAAACTGCCCCCCTGGCCATCCCCATAAATTTTAGACTTTCATCCACCATAATCCTATGACCCAAATCCTTAAAATAAATCACTTTATATATAGAAAAATATAAAAGTTTGTAGTCAAACCAGGAAGAGTTTATCATTTGAATAAGATATTTCATGAGAGCGATGCAGGGGAGCTGCTAGATTGTAGAAACATTTAAACACATAGAATTTGGTGATGGACTTCGTGTGGAGGGAATTTAGGGAAGAATGTGTTAAGCAGGGAGGTTTTGCTTAAACAGACTTAGCACTCAAAACAAATTTTGAGATTCTTCAAGAACTTCAAGACAGCAAGCTGTATTAGCCTCTAAGCTAGAAAGCTGTCTGGCATTTGGGGAAGTCCTGTAGCCTAGGACTGACACTATTATAAAGAGCCAACTGTGTAGAAACCAGAAAAGGAACAAGAAATTAGTCTTGAGTAAAACTGAGGAAATGTCTAATAGTGAGGTGTTGTATACCGTGTACCCATACAGGTTCACTGGTAGTGGAATCAGTGGAAAACAGTCTCCTTCCAAAGTGTCATGTCACAGTCAAAGCAGACTTTCCTACCTAAAAGTGACAACCACACGTATATGATTTGGCTAAGAGCCATATTTACCTTGTTCCAGCATTTTTCTTCTCCCCAAAAATGTTCCATTTCACAAGCAAAAGTAAACTCAGTGGTTCTCTGTGTCTTTTGGGGAGTCCTTCCTTGTCCACTGGTCTATTACATTAGCCTACATGTGTTGAAGATGCAAATAGACGAAACATGTTGGATTTTGTTTATCTGTTTCTCTGAGTGGAGTTTTGTGCCCTAATATTTAACTACGGCACTCAGTCACTTATTTATGATAAATATAGTAGTCAGTCCTCAGAGTAGAGTCTACATGCTCAAAAAGAGTTACAAAACAACAAATGCATATAATTTTGGAAGTATTATTGACTTCACCCTACCTCTACCAGTAGTTGTAAGAAACAGACACATTTGGAGAGCTCTTAAAATCCCTCTTCCAAAACTTCAATCTATATGACATTTTAGACAAAGTATTGATGAGCCATAAACCAGCAGTTATCCCATGTAATTTCTATCCATGCTATGTTCTCATCAATAATATTTTAATCAGTGTTTTATGGATCCTTTCAAGAAAAGCATTTGTTCCTGGGCTCGGCTATCTATCTCCAATGCAGAAAGAAATATGTGAGCTATTGCTCAGTTGCATCAGAAAGCCACAACCCTGGAGTTTGAAGATGAAGATGATAATGAAAAGGATAGGCACTAAGCACTATGTCACCCTGTCACAATAGAAGAAGGGAATGGAAGGTGATGGCCTTCATTCTGATTTTGGCCCCTGAGATCAGGATTAAATATTTTATAGCTCTACCCCGCAAGTGACCCCTTTAACATTTTTCCCTCCAGCTGTCAGTTTCTATGCTTCAAAATCAGAACTGCACATTCCCCATTTCTACTCAAGGTTATTGAAACCTCTTTTTTGAAAGTGTATTGCTGATTTTAAAAAATGGACAAGGAGAAAAAAATCGAAGCATTCATTTTCTAAGGAAAACAAAATTAAAGGGCTTCCTCTCTGTTTTAAAGACAGAATCAGCTTTGATGTGATGAGTGCATTGAACATGTCAGGCAGAATGTTATCAAAAGAAATAGTTTCAAACCAATCCTAGGGAAAAACGCATTTTGATGTCCAACTATCCTTGTCTTTACATAAAAGTATTTGGTTTGGAGAAAATTTTGCTTTGACCCAGAAATGGCAAACATATGCAATTAATATAAAAACAACAAATCTAAACTTCACAATAAGGGACTTTGAACTCTTTGATGAAAGTCAGTTCAAACAACATGACCAGGTACTACTTTCTTAAGAAATTCCAATTTGTTAGCTGAGAATAAAATTGTTTCACTGGATCCCTTGAGAAAAAGGCGAAACTAGAAATTCAATTATGGGTGTTATTTTGGTTACTAGATGTCCCCTAAAATTTGTTGCATCAGCAATGATAAATAGTATGTCTTCTATTCAGTAAAAATTTAAGCAATTATGTGAACAACCTCTCTCTTTCCTTTTCTGTCACCTCCTCTCCATTTAACAAAACAGTTCTCTAGAAGCTAACTTTAAAACAAATCTTGTTTCGGGAACTGCAATAATTGGCAATCTAAGAATTTTTCTGGCTTGTTTTTCCTTTTAACTTTTACTTGACGCTAACACCAACTGTGAAAATGGTTGTGATAAACTAGCCTACTTTGTCATACCCCTGAAAACCATCTTATAACAAAGATAAACTAGAGCCATTCCTGTTTATGATTAAATGTGTTTTTCAAGGATTGGGCTATGCCTCACCTGTAAATTCAACTATAAATAGTTCTGTACTGTTTGTTCCAGGAAATGCAACCCTGCCTTTGTTTTAAAGGTTATTATCATCTCATTATGACCACCTTGTTAAGACTACCATGCAATGATCTTTGTTTCAGGAACTTGTTATGACCAACTTGAAATGTTTAAGTTTTGTTCCTGTAACCCCACCTACTTGCCTGCAAAATCCCTCATTTCAAGCCCCATACTCCTGAACTATAAAACAATTTATCTTCCCCCTGTCCAATGCAGATTTCTTGAACCCTTCCCTCTCCTTTTAGGAAAAGACAGCTCATGTACATGAATAAAAAAAAGCTTAATTTAATTAACTTGGCCATGATGATTTGGGTATGTGGTCTTTCTCCTAAAATCTGGCAGGTTAACAGTTGTACACACATTTTGTTCTTATGATCCTTAAAAAAAATCAACATGTGAGATTTTAGAAACTACTGATCAACAAACATGTTTTTATAGTAAATGAGACTTTCCAGTCTACAGCAAGTTTTCTCTCTGGTCAATGAAAATGGAGCCTTGGCACTATTGTGAAAGCTCTGCCTGGAGCATATTTCCTAAGGTTAGTGCTCCTAAAGGAATCTTTCCTCTCTCTGACTTTACTGTGTTTTCTTTTCTCAGAAGCAGGTTCTTGCATATCTCTGGTCAGCTTGGAATCATGTGTCTCCCCAGTAGAAAAGGTATATCTTCAAGGGGAAGAAGCCAGGCATGAAAAACAACCATTTTTGCCTAGGAAGGGTTCAGAAGAGGAAAGCGGACAAACTATCCAGGTCTAGAGAAAAGAAGTGGAAAATAAACTTCCAGGTATGCCTGGATACTCAATAGCCTTTGTCAAGCAAAGCAATGGAGAACAAACAGAAGCTGCCAGTGCAGAATTATGGGTACTTGCTGGAAAAACAAAACAAACAAACAAGCCAACCCAAAACCAAAAATAAACAAGAGCTATGCTGCAAGACCTGGATACAGCTAGGGTGACAATCCTAATTAATATATTTTTTCTTAGTGAAACAAGAGAGCTTATCAATGATAAAGATTAATCTACAGTGTAAGGATTCTTACCTGGTGTTTATTCTGTTGAGAGTTTACATTGTTTTATGATCTAACACAATGAAGAAGGTCAACCTATCTGCACTTTGACAGATCCCAGTTCTGTCTATTGTTACTATAAATCAGGATAGATCTCTCCCAAGATATGAACACTTCAGTACAATGTTTATTTTACATAGCCCATGAAATTCTATATAGGTTTGCGAATATAGGGTTTCATGTCAATGTTTCCATTTAAACACTAATAGTACAATAAGATGCCCTTTTTACTATCCTTGGAACAAATAGAGATGGTAGATGTATGTGGTGCTTCAACTGCAGACAGAATTCAAGGAAACCTTGGAAACTGAGCAAATAGGATCTTCTTTGTGAGTCCTTACTTTTTTTCTAACTCACATTACTCTGAATGACCCAAGCCTAGCACAAGGTCAGCCTCAAACATCTAAGTCAAAGACATATTCCCTGCAGTAGACAGTGTGGTTGGGGTCAGCCCAGGAGCCTAGGATAAGCTGGTGAATGATTGCCCTTCAATCCTGCTCAGTGGCACAAAGAACACTTCTTTTAAGAATGGGGAGGGCATGATGGCCCACCTGAGCTGCATGTTGCCCCTCAGCTGAAGTATTCATTTTGTAGAGGCCATGGTATCTTAAACAGCACAAGGATCCTTACTAGATAGGACTAGCAATACGGAGATGTGAAAGCTATTTCCCAATGCTTTGGATGAACAGACTTCAGTATTGAATTAATGAGAGTAAGTATGCAGTTGTATACTCACATATACAGTTGTGCAGAGTCTAGCTTGCAATGCTCACCTCTATGGCTTAGGCACTGTGCAAATGCTCCCAGGGGAGGCTTCTTGGAGAAACAATGAACACCTAGACTCTGAATTTCACTACTTCACTCATAACTCATATACCTTACATGTAGGCTTTATATTCTGTAAAAGAGATAACAACTTGAGATTAGGATTGCCAAGATCAAATGTTTCTGTTCTCATGAATTTACCAATGTGAATGGCAGATGCACAATACATATTTGCCTTAATATTATTTGTTTGATCCTCATCACAGATTTAGGTTGTACCCACAAGTGACTTACTTCACAGATAGCCTGAGACTTCTATTAGGTAAAGAAGTTGCCTAGATTTTGTAAATTGTAAGTAAATATATACAGGTTTAAGCTAAAGAGTATTTGATTTGAGCATCTTCTGTATTGGTGATTTTTTTTTTTATTGTTTTACACTATCCTGCCTTCATAAAAAGTTTTTTAATAAAGAATTAAAATGGAATTTTTGAAAGAGATCAGCAGACAGAATTTGTGTGGTTTTTTTTTTTTTTTACAAGATAGGAAAATTAGAAAGCCTAGCAATTGACTATACTTCCTCATCAGTTCCTCTATTATCCCCCGTCTCTTCTTTCCCATCCTCTTTCCTCTCTTTTTCCTTGTAATGATTAAATGATCTGGCATAACACAAAATGCAAATTATATTCTATTGCCCTAAATTGTTCCAGTTCATTTAACTCACCATGAGCATTCATTACAGCTAATTATTGTAACAGATTTTTATTATTCATAATTATTTTTTCATGTTATAATGATCATAAATTTTAAAATTTCTGGCCATCATGAGTTACCATTCATGCATGCATGTCATGTACTTTTTTTCTTCAAGAACAATCAGATGCTCATTATCATCAATACATTTCTAGGTTGTTATCATTCATATCCAATAGAACCCTTTTGGGGTAGGCAGAGTGCAATAATTCTGAAGACTAATGATAAACTGATATTCGGCTTCATTTTAGAGAATCAAATTAACAACCTCTGATTAGATGTGGCAGACTTCACTATGCTAATTGTGTCAGGCTCATGACTCCAGGCAAGAGAGATGCTTTCTTAACTCACTAGCATGCACTAATGTCTATCTTTGAAGATTAACCTCCAAGGTGCTTCAATAACACACTAGGGTTTGCATCAGTCTCCTTAAGATCTCCCAAAACTGGCAAACAAGACAAATGCCAGAATTTCCTCAGAATATAAGAGTGGTAAAAAGGTACCCTCTCTCCATTTAGTCATAGAAGTAGGCTTATTCTCCCAGATTAGACATCCTTGACACAAATTTCATGCCGTGTAAAGCTGATCTTCCTTCGTTATTTTCTTCACGCAGTTTAGTTTGGATTGACTACTGATTCCTTTTTGTATTCATGAAAATTTCACTTATTCACAGCACATTCTTCAAGTCTAAAGAACAGGAAGAGGGCATAGTTTGAGTTTGTGCCAAGGAAATGGATATATTTAGTGCCAAAGCATCGGGAAGCATATAAGTTTCAGTGTCCTGTAGGCATCTAACATCTATGGGTATAAGCCCACTCTTCAGCTAGACACAAAGCACTTTCTTATCCACCTTCCAGTATCAGGTACTCAATGAAGGGTACATACTTCTGTCTTAAGGGGTCATCTATAGCTCAAGAGCATTAAGTAAAGTCTGAATTCTTGTTCTTCTTAAATGTGAATCGAAAATTCTGAAGTACTTCCTGACTGTATATTTTCTCAGTACCCTTTTCTCCTTATTTGATTAACACCCCATACAATATGAACAATAGCAGTGGTAGTAGCATCCCCATGCCTTACAATTGCCCCATTTGCACTTCCATTTACACACTGACTTATATGAGGCAAAATTTCCCTTTTAAACTTTTTCTTTCTAATTCCTTAAAATTTCTTATCCAATCTGCTCGCTTCTACTTCTATGTCTTAGCATCCTCACAGTTGGGATTCTGGGTCACACCAGCAACTAACACATGGGCCTTGCTAGCATCTGCCCTTAAGCCCTATGCTCTAGTGTCGCTATGAGGCACAAAGATCTTTTGCTAAAGTGTGAGTCAGTGGGTAATATGTACACTGAACTCTTCAGGAGCTTTTGAATCTTAGAATCATGAAAATCCAAACACACTTCACCACAAGACTGAATGAACTGACCCCTAGCATCTTCATCTTGTATTGCATCTCTCCTCTTCCTCCCTCTCCCCATATATACAGACTCAAGTCATACAGGTGCTTCTGATCTTTAGAATAGATTATCTGACTTAATATTCATTCGTCAAGTGCTACAATTGTATACTCTCCAGGTAATTTTTCCATCTAAACTTCACAATAGTTTTTCAAATTTTGTACTATTTCTAGCGATTAAAAAAAAATAAGCAGAAGCCCAGAAAGTATAAGTTTTCCTGAAGATTATGAGAGCAAAAAACTATGAGAAGGCAAGAGATAATAAGGAATTATTGTTCATGGTTTGCTGCCATTGTTTCTTGCAAGCCAAGCACTCTTAGATCAGTGAAATGATCATACAGCAAACCATATTCATAATCACCAGTGCAAAACTCCTGCTCACACTGCCTCTGTCACAGCTCTTCTTCTCTGTCCTGGGCATCATTTTCACTAAATTAGAAACTGTCGTGTGCAAGATTCTTGATTGAAATGAAAGCAAAGAGAGTGGGGATGGAGCATATTTTAATCTCATGTGTATGTACACATCTGTATGTGTAAAAATTAAAATGTCAAGAGAAGAATAAGATTTGTACTGATTTGTCTTTGTTAAATATGTAAACTACATGAACTTGGTAATACTTAATTTTTGTTATCACATAAAAGCAGTGAGAAAATCTAGTCTGTGGAGTCAAAAGAAGCTAAGGAATATTTGCCCATGTGTACTCAACTCACAGAACAGAAAAGAGAATATTCATTAAAACAAAAAAAATAATTAGGCAGACTAAATTTCAATATTACTAATTTAGAAAGGTTGCTAGTTATAATAGATATTTGTCTTGTTAACAAAATACATGCCTAAGAATGAGATTTCATTACATGGATACTTGTTCTGAATATGTAAAATAAATCTATTCTGGAGATATAGAATAATAGAATTCAAGTTAAAATTTTTAACATGGTTTTGTTTTTAACTAAACATATTCCCTAGATAATTCTTTTATAGAAAAGACACAGTAGAGTTATTACCAAACACTGAGAATCATGATTTACTGGATACTAACATTGCAATAACTAATTTATTAAGTCTTTTCCTTGTTATTCTTCAAATGAACACATATCAGTTTTATAACTAGACAAGGTTGATTTGAAATACCTTGAATATGTATCTTGAGTGCTGGTTAGAAGGCCACAGGGAGAAATCATCTTCTCAGGCCTCCTATATTTTCAGTAAATTTCGTGAAATATCAGAACCAGATGATTCCAAGATTAGAACCTATACACTTCCTCTTATCGTTATATCTTTTTGATACTTTATGTATGCTCACTCTATGTTACAGGGATGTCACTCCTTCCTGTTAGGTAGTCCTATACAAAAATGTGTGTATACAGACAATTATGCAAACAACTGGGGATAGAGCTGAAAATATGTAAAGGAGGTTTAGAAGATTAATAAAGAGAAACTCCTCCTTCCACAAGTGTCATACTCAGAGAATATTGTGCACAGTGTCACTTTAGCTGGAAAGGAAAAGCAAAAGGAAGGGTGGAGATACAGATCCACTCCAAGTAGTGAAGGTGACATTTACAAACGTGTGACAAGTAGTTAGAATATGTATGCAAAGAAACTCCTCATTTGTAGTGGATAATTTCCTTCAGCTCATTCAGTCATCCATCCTAAGACTATGATTAACT
The DNA here is from genome assembly GCF_900095145.1 of Mus pahari. Lineage (NCBI taxonomy): Eukaryota > Metazoa > Chordata > Mammalia > Rodentia > Muridae > Mus > Mus pahari. Next base: position 39,070,752 of record NC_034602.1, on the reverse strand, counting down.
TACTCTTCAGCATACGGCCCCTTTCTTATTTCCAGTGATCCAAGTCAGAAACACTGTGAGTAGGGTTTGACCATGAACTTCATGATCTGTATGACAGTTTCCACACCTTTCCCTAAATTGTGTAATTCTCACCAATTCCACTGTTTGTTTAGGTTTGGGCCCCAGAAGAAGCAACAGGTTCTCAACCCTGCCCCTATCTTGTTTAAATCAAAGACATACATGGCTGGGCGACTTGTTCTTCTGCAGACTCCTTCCCAGCACCACCAATTTTAAAAGAAATCTAGCTGAAGAGAGAACAATGCTTCTCACTGTCCAGAATGTGACAATACAACATAATCCTCTTCTCACACTAGGTAGATTTGTAACGTTTCAGGTTCTCCTTGAGACATAATAAAGTAGAATTGTGCATGGAACCAGTAGTATATAGTTTGACAAATACTCTAGATGTTTCAAAACCATGCTAAGAATCAAGAAACAGTGATGTGGAGAAAATAAACGGGCAATGCCTTGATTACTAGTAAGAATGCTGAGCATATAACACAGTAAAATTCCTTGAAGAAATTTGTCTGATCAGGAAAATGTATAGAAGAGGTTCTGTGCCTAGTAGGTATATACCCTTTGGGTTTCTTCTTAAAACATTCTCTAACTGTTCATAGCACTCCTGCTGTGGCTCATACATAGCCATGTAAACATCACTAACATTGATTGTTCCTTAGCCACATACCAGAGTTTTATTATCATTTACTTAAATACTCATATGAACCTAACTCATGCTTTAATTAGAGATAAATTTACTCATGCATTGACTTTATGCCAATTCCATTTAATAAATAACATCCCAATGTGCTGCAACTCAAGTGTACCTAAAAGCACAGTGAATGCCGTAATGTCAGAGTTAGATGCTATTGATCACAAAAAAGATCTTGAGCCCTTTCTTCCTCTGTGAGAAAACTAGAAGCACATGGACTCATGAGTGAGATATATATATATATATATATATATATATATATATATATATATATATATATATCTTTAAACTCCAACTCCCTGTAAAATCATAGAACCAAAAAAGATAAACAGGAAAGAGAATTGGCATTCTTATGCTATTCAATATTATATAAAGCCTAGCTCCTGAAAATCAAAACCGTCTAACTTACTACCTTTAAAAGATCCCTGGTACTCTGTCAGCATCCAGTAAAAATTGCTGCTCTAGTACAGTGCCCTTCATCCCTGAAGTGCAGTTAAATCAGCTGGCACTTGCAAGAATGAATATCTCATTCCATATGTATACTTTAAGGGGTCATGGGTTCTTTGCTTAAGAGGCTGCCTGGTAAGGGCGTTCAGAGTGAAACACTTTTAGTAGCAAGAGAATGGACAGGTGAGCATTGGTAGGCTGTACACACTCCTGAAAAGACATGGGTGAGGCAAAGTGGGAAAAGAAATGGTGGAAGTTCCTATGCTTGTTTCTATTCAGTGCTCCGGAATAGAACTGCACCCCTCCCCCAGTCTTTGTGCACCATTGGTGCTTCAAAAACCTCAGGGTAGGAAGGAGCATTGGTTGAAGGTTTGGAGATGAGACCCTCTGCAGCGGGGAGTGACTAACAGAAGAATTAACCCTTCTCCCCTAGCAATTAATGACAAGCTGATTGTGGGAATGAGAAGCTCAAACCATGAAATACAAATAACACTTCAGTCTGTCTTCTCAAGAAACGCCTACCTCACCTGTCAAGCAATGCTTAGCTGAGAATTGACAGATGCCTTCACCAGGGGCCTCCAGCTGTTGCAATGCCATTAGATTCTATGTAAAAACAATTCCAAAGAAGAGTAACTCTCACTTTTTAAAACATTGTTTACAAAACAAAATAAGTTTTCAATGGAGCCACTGATGCTGCTCAATTAGATCTTGTCTAACCTCCAATCTTACTCTAGTGTATATTTATTGCAAAGTCTTCTCTCACAGCTACTCAGAGGGATGTATTAAGCTCATTTAGTTTGCATTCCGGAGGAAGATGAGGAGGGGAGGAACTGGAGGGTGAGGAGAAAAGATGGAGGTGAAAAGGCTCCAAAGACAGGTCTCATTTGTACTGTATTTCCCTTATACACAATGAATGGAGCATTCAGACCAAAGAAGACATTGCAGGATCTCCCAAAGGAAAATCGAAACTAGTGTGAGCTCTCATGTCTACCATAGTCATATTTGGTCAACAGCAGACTCCTTTGCACACCCAGGAGTCACAACACAAGACAATCATTATAGATTCCCTCTTCCAAAATTCTAAATTGATTTGTCAGCTTTTACTATGTACTTGTGAAGTTCTCCAGGCTCTGAAACAACAATGATAATAACAACAGCAACAACAAAAGTGACCTCCCAGCCTCCATGAAAAATAACAGCTGAGCTGGTATTTACTTGAACTAATGAGGCATTCCAGCCATTTGGAAAATGGGTTTTTGTCTGGTTTGGTTTTGCTTCTTAGGTTTTTTTTTTTTTTTTTTTTTTTTACTCGATGTGTCAAATCAAGAAGAAATCAACAGCTTTAGGGAAACAAAATTCAAATGATGTCCTTTCCAGAGAGGTTAAAATCACTAACCACAATACCGGGCATTTTCATAAGCATAATACACATACTGACTAGTTGAATTTTCTAAGACTCACAAGAAACATGAATAACCCCACTTTACAGAATATACTGAATCCTGCCACAGCTCATTCATTCAGCACAAAGGAGCAGGAAGTTCCTCCTGTAACTGTATATAATTGATGGTCACATAGTCATTAGATATTATGTCAACATTCTTCTGCATCAGCAACTTAGTCAGTCTTTCATGTTCAGAGTTCTGAAAGTTCTAAACCAACATGTGACCTCTGAGCTTACCAATGGGCAAATGAATGACATAACCTTTGAAAGGGACAACAGTGAGAAGATATAGAAGAGGCCTCGTGAGTCATGTTGCTTCTCTCGAAGATTGACAAGATCATTATTAAGGAAATAAACACAATTAATTGTGTTTTGACAGAAGGCTAGAATAGATTGATTAAATGATGGAAAATAGCTGTAATGTTTCACTCATTTTCTGGTGTTTATTTTTTCTATCTTCTATGGAAAATTAGAATGATAATAGTTAATAATAAGTAATTAAGAACATGGTGACCAAAATGAAGCATACGTGGGTGTGAGAATGTTCATACTCTGATACTTAATAGCTGCAGTTGCCATGGGGACATTACTAGGCTCTCTTGTTTGTTTCCTTTTAATCTTTAAAATTATCATGAACCCAAACTTACCTCCTAGCATGTGACAGCTAAGTAAAATCATATATGCAATAGGAAAGTAAATATCTTCTCTAAAAATTCATTTCATTAACATTATTTTGTTAGAACAATTAAAGCAGGTAAGATGTTCAAGCATAACCTGTACTAGGCAAATAGAAATGATAATATTAAACATTGTGATGAAGACCGTACATTCTGTGAGAACACAGTAAGGAGATGCAGAATTCAAAGGCAACGGTCAATGATAACCTATCTTAGACACTGAATACATAATTTACATTGTGAAGATTGCACATGGATTGTTGGCAGTTGGTGAAAATTCAGGTACATATATTTTTAAAGATTAAGATAGGTACCAGAAAAAAGTGTGGTCAGATAAAGTCGTGGATGGGGAAAATAACATTAGTAATTTATAAGGCTGTCAAGCAAGCTTAACTGCTAAAGGCACTGGCCACCAAGTCTGAAGACCTTAGTTCAACCCCCCCAAACCTGCAAACCTACAGAGTAGAAGGAGAACACTGACTTTTGCAAGCTGTTCTCTGACCTCCACATGAGCACCATGCCATGCACCTGCATGTGTGGTATACACACAGCACACACACACACACAGAGAGAGAGAGAGAGAGAGAGAGAGAGAGAGAGAGAGAGAGAGAGAGAGAGANGAGAATTGAACTGGGGGTCCTCTAGAAGAGCAGCCAGTGCTCTTAACTGCTGAGCCATTTCTCCAGCGGCCCACCCTACACACACATACACACACACACACACACACACACACACACACATGCACGAAGTACAGTGCCAATGTAAAACCATGTGCTTGTACACATTAGTTTACTAGATTAAAAAAGAGACTATGACATTTCCTGTTGAATTTCAGGTGACGGTTATGCGTGATTCCTGGCTAATCTCATTGAATTGGCCAAGGTTGTAAAGTCTGTACTTTGTCTGATTCCAAAACCCTGGCATATAGTAGTGACTAACTGGAAAGAGAGGAAAATATGATGTAAGGAAGGAAATGTTGGGGAGCTTTCACAGAGGGCTTACATGGCACCCGCCTGGCCCGGTTTCACAGTGCATGTCTTAATCTCAGATCTGTAGCCCATCGATCGTCTCTGTTCTTGGCTTGCTCACCCTTACGTCACCCTGGGGGTATTGCACAGGATTGGAAAGCTGCCTGGATTTATGTGCTCACTGGGCTAGAGTTACTCCCCCTGTCTAGCCCTTGGGGGCATAGCATGTCTCCAAATGCAGCGACTTGGTTCTACAGCTGGGCCTCTCGAGTTGAGAGAGTGCAACTGTTCAAATGGGAATGGGTCAGTGGGCTCAACAAAACTGGATTGACATTTCTATCCATGGTGACAAGGACAGAGTAGCACGGTGACCAGATTTGTGGTTACAGTCTATACTCCAAGAAGTCTATACTCCAGGTAGCTCAGCTACCTGCCCTGGAGAACCCAGTTGAAACAGCTGAATATATAGTAAAAAGCAGAGAAAAGATTTATTTACTGTGGCCACAGGGGGACAGGAACAAAGAGATGTAGTGACCCCGTTCCATCCATCTTTGGGATTGTAAAGTGATGTTTAAAGATATATAAAGAAGAGCTAGGACCTGGCTCAACAACGAGGGCATGTACTGTTCTCGAAGAGGACTTGGGGTTTGACTTTCAGGTAGTAGCTCACGACAATCCACAGCCCCAGTTTCAGAGGGTCCAACAGGCACACACATGGCACACATACATGCATTCAGGCAAAACATTTATATACATAAAATGAAAATAAATAAACCTAAAAAGAACGCACACACACACACACACACACACACACAGAGAGAGAGAGAGAGAGAGAGAGAGAGAGAGAGAGAGAGAGAGGGAGTCAGAGAGAGAGAGAGAGAGAGAATACAAACATTTCTAAATCACCAAGAATATTCTAGTAGATGAAGTCTCTACAAGAGAGTGAGATGGGACTCCCTCAGACTTCTATGTTAGGATTGTTAAACAAAGGTTGTTCATGTGTTTCATGACTATACCTTTGATTTACACAGGTCAGTTACCTATCATGATTTTTAAGAATATGTGCAGATTGTTGGGTTTGGGGTGGAAGCCAGAACAACTCACTTCAGAGAAAGAAGCTTGAAATGAATGCTCTATTTTCTGTGTAAAGAGGAAGGTAGCAAGTTCAGGATCTGAACCACATCCCAAATGGGAGATCGTACAATATCTTTAAAGGATGGAAGAACAAAGCAGAGGGAAGTAGGGTGGGCTGTTGCAGTAATCAATCATATTTTGACGCAGGGTGTTAAACAGGGAAGTTAACATTGTTATTGGGCCTTATCTGGGTAACTTGGTTTTAGGGTCCTCAAGTCAGCTTTTATAGTCAGGTCCTCTCCTAGACTCTGACCTGGAATCTAAAGTGATAAGGGAACAAAGGAGTGGGTAAGAAGCATACAGTCAACTGAACCAGGAAATCCAGAACTAAAATGATAAGGCAACCAAGGAGTGGGCAAGCAGCACATAGTCAATTAAGTCAAGACAGGCAGCACATTTATGATTTGTGTGTCTTAGTTAGATAACAGAATAATGGCAACTTCCCTCTTTGTATCCCTTATTTGTTAAGAGACAAACATGAAACATCTGAAGAATCAGGATAGGAGTTAAGTTCTGGGGCCAGAGAACATAAACTCAGTGTTTCGGTTTTGTTTTGTTTTGTTTTGTTTTGTTTTGTTGTGTTGTGTTGTGTTGCCAGCAAGGTAGATTTTATTCTTGAGATGGCTGGACTCAGGAAACTATCTGCTAGCATTCCCCCTTGTCTGTAACTGAAAAAAATCTTTGATGTTCTGCCTCTTGTCTGGTATATAAAGCAATGTATTGTGTCCTCAAGACCATAAGCTTAACAACATTAATGCTCTCGTGGATAAATGTGAAATGAAGTTTATCACACAAGAGGCATAAAACATGACCAGAAGAAATGGCAGGACTAAGGGGCCACTTAACCTGGTACCGAAAGTGGTTGGCTATGGGGACAGGTTGAAAAGAGAGTAGCAACAGTTTTGGTCATCCATTCTGTCTTGTTTTCTCTTCAGGAGATTCTTCTTAACCTTTGAGAGTATTTCTGTAGAGAGAGGTTCCATTTGGTGGGGATGTAGGAAAAAAATGTATAAATGCCATTAAAAATTGCTGAGTCAAACATAAAACAGGTGCCTGTCCCTTTGAGGTTCCCTGATGTCAGAGTTGTCTCCCATGTACATAGAGTGGAAGAGTTGTCCATAAAGACAGTGGTTAGGCTTAGAGTGAATGGCTCTTCTTGCATCACCAGTCCAATATAGTATTGGTGCTTTTTTTCCTAAGCAGAACCAACAATTCCTTGTTAAGTTGGGGTTTGGGGCATTCAAATATTTATAGGTGACATTAATGATCCCAAATAAAGGGGATGCTTTGGCAAAAATCAGAGTGGTATCTACTGGGGAGTCCTTGTGTTGGGGAGGAATGAGAGGCAGGGGTCTCGGGGTAGTCATGAGAGTAGTTTGCCATGAAGGGATCTCAGCTGTTGGAGTTCTCGTTGAGGGTTTCACCAAGAGTCCTATGGGCTTCAGCTTGTCAGGTAAGGCTAATCCATGGATGGTAGAAAGCATACCTAGTTCTTTACTGCTAGCCCATTCCAGGAGGCCCCATGGATGGCTGTCATTCCATTCATGATGCAGGAACCTGTCTTATCTTTTAAGGGTAATGATAACAGGTCTGGGATGACCTAGTGGTCTCATTTTTTTTTCAATTTTACTATCTCTGCAGCTGTCTGTATCTCCTGCATTCCATCTTTATTACCAAGTCATGTAGGACCAATAAGGGCCTTCCTGCCCGTAGGCATCTCTGGCTCTTTCTATAGTACATGTGTATAATTGTTGAGACCAGAAATGGTATTCTTCTTGAATCTGGACAGCATGGCAGCCTATTTTCTAGTTAGTATCCTCTATATTGTTATATGTCATAGTGAGCTTTTTAGAGTGTAGCTTGACCCAAGGTCTTGCCAAAGTTTATATAAGTCAATTTTGAAACTTGGGGCTGTGTAGATGTCAAGTTGGGAAGCTATTGCAATGATTCTGCCTGTGTTAGTCTCAGTGAGTTTCCATTGCCAAATGGTGGGTCCCTAAGAGGAATGGGCAGAGCAAGAGCCTACTGTAAGGGATAGCAAAATTGGACAGATATGAGTCTTATCTTTATGGGATATTGAAGAGCTCACTGAATGCTCCATTTTCTCGGGGCATCTGTGTCCACTCTTTCAGCTGGGACTGGCTTTCATGGGAGTGATGAATCCAGGATCAAACTTTATCTACCTTCACAGTCATTAGAGTGGTCAGAATCACCATGTGAGGGCCTTAACAATAGGGTGTGAATGTCTCCTTCTGGTGACACCCAATTCACACTAAGCCCTTGGTTGGTGGGTGTGAAGTTTCAGGGATAGCAGCATATAAAGATGTTGAAGGAATGGATAAAAGCTGTCTTAGGTAGTTGGTAATGCCTGAACATATTTGAGGAGGAAAAGGTTAGATATTTCTGCCAACATTTCAGACCTGATTTTGGATAGATCAGGAATGGCCTCCCAAACATTATTTTATAAGGAATGAGTCCTTCAAGGTACAGAGTACTTCTAACCCATGAGAAACAAAGGAGAAACGTGTTGTAGAGTCCTCACCAGTCTCTAAGGTTAATTTAGGGTCATCATTCTTTCTATTTGACCTGATTTAGGGATGATATATGCACAATGTAGTTTCCAAGTAATCTCCATCATTTTAGACACTCTCTGTATAATATCAATCACAAATTCTGGGCAATGGTCTGTTCGAATGGCTGTTGGTACCCCGAATTGAGGTACAATCTCATCCAATGTTTCTTTGTCACTACTTGTACTGTTTCCTGCCTAGTCAGGAAGGCTTTGAGGCATCCTTTAAAAGTGTCCATGAAAACTAGAGATATTTGTAACCATACCTTCCAGACCTTACCTCTGTGACATCTACTTCCCAAAACACCCTACGTGCTGTTCCCCTTTCCTACCTCCCCTGTTTTCCAGAACCTATTTGCTAGATGGGGTTGATCACTTGCCTGGCCACAGACTTGGAAACAAATATCTTGGAGAATTTAGTGTAAGGAAGGGGTGAGATAGTTCTTGGATAGGAGTGTTGATAGCTTGGCATGACCAAGGTGTAGACTCATGAAGCTGCCTTATAAGAGTCCACCACAGGACCTGTGGTAGAACAATTGTGTGGTCTGCATGGAGTAGTTTCCATCCTTTCTTGATGGTGGTGTTGGTGGGATTTGAGAAGAATTGGTTGTCCTCTTCTAAATAGGTCAGTGTTTCAGGTAAGGCCTGAGGTCAGAAGAGCTACAAGTTCTGTTAACGGTTTCACCTTAGCTACCACTTTAGCTGCCAAGTCTGCCCTGCTGTTGAGCTTGGCTTCTTTAGAGTTCCATTTTGGAGCTTCGGGTAGTGCATCACAGAAATCCTTTTTTGAGTTCCATAAAGCAGAGAGAAGTTTTCAGATCTCTGAATTGTTGTTTATTGGTTTCCCCTTAGCTATTAGAAGGCCTCTCTCCTGGCCCAATGTACATGCAGGGTGGCAAAGGCATATCTGCTGTCTCTAGAGATATTGATAGCTTTGTCTTTTGCTAGGTTCAGGGTCTGCATTAGGGATATGAGCTTGGCTTCCTGAGCTGAAGTACCAGGAGGCAGTGCCTGAGCTCAGTGAGTTTCTTCCCTAGTTGCCAAAGCTACTCCAGCCAGCCACTGTCCTACCTTCATACAGCTACTAAGATCTGTGAACATCTCCAACTCAGGAGATTCCAAGAGCACATCTGTTAGCACAAGATTCATTCACAGCCCATGAATGTGAGCAATTGTCTCTAAGAAGTCATGGATGGGACTTTCAATGGTTTTTGGAAATAGTGGTGCAGGGTTGAGGATTGCTGGCAAAAGTTACTTTAGACTGATTCAGTAATATAGCCTGATAGGAAGAAATCCACACAGATTCATTTCTGTAAAATTCATGTTCTTCTTTTGCTATGATGGCTGAATTGTGGAGAAAAAGTATGGTTGCAAAGTTCCTATTACTTCCTCTCCAGACATTTACAGACAGCAATCGCCAAGAGCCAGGTAAATTGCATTGGTAGAATGGTGAATGTAGAAACTGGATGGACACAGGTTCAAGACAAGGAAGAGGAGTGAAGCAAAATAATAACAGAGCCCACTGCAGGTGTTATAAGAGCAGACACCTGGAGCTGGGGCAGATAAGGTATATGAAGTCGATGGGTAAGTTTTTTCTTTATCTATTCTTTCCTTATTTTTAGATGGAAACACTTACAGAATATTTATATGCTGACATTAATAATATATGAAAGAGGAAATAATACTGCAAGAAAAACAGAGTAGCTTGCTCAAACAGTTCTCGCAGTAGATGCAAAGAAACAGATTTCAGTTACAGGGACTGAGAGGAGGATCATCTTATCCACAGAGGAAAAAAAAAAAAAGAATTTAGTCCACAGGTAAAGGAAGGGAATGTAGAAGTATACAGACAAACATCCAGGAAGCAAAGAACATGAGAATCCTCTCTTCGAACTCGTCCAGTGTTTAGAAACAACTTAGATCAAGGTTAATAGAAAGAACTTGGCATGGGTGAGCAATGTATGCTTGAGGACAGAGAGAAGGTAACAAATTGTTGTGTAGGATAGAAGATTGGATGGTTTAAAGCATGACCCTCACACTATAGTTTGTGGTTCAAATCCAGCCCAGCCTACCGACTGTTTCTGTGAATAATTTTGTTGGAAGAAAGCTACAACCATTCATTTGAGTAGAGTCCACATCCTTCTTTTGCTATGATGACTGAATTGTGAAAGAAAATGCATGGTTGCAAAGTTTGTATTACTTACTCTCTGGCTATTGACAGACAACAATGGCCAAACATTAGTCTAGAGAATTCAGTTGGATGTTGATGCACTGTTAGAAGGTAAAAGGCTAGTGGTCATAAATCTAAAGGGAGATGAGAAGACAGGGGTATGCCTGAGTGTGTATTTATAAGGGTAAGATGAGGGAAAGGGGAGTTCTCATTATAAATCGTCAGCTGTTCAAACTCATGTCTAGTAAAGAAAGCTTTGGGATTAACCAGAGCTTGTGTTCAGCCAAGCTAGTACAATGCATGGTGACCAACACAGAGGCACCAAGGGAATAGAAACGAGCCTGAGAAACACACATGGAAAGTGCTGCCAACTGAAGGAGGTTATGAGACAAAGAGTGGCACTGAGATGAAGGGTCAGTGGATTGAAATTTTAATGGGACTCAGAAAGTACTAAATTGGATATAGAAAGAAATAAAAAGTAAAACATAGGGTGATAGTTGAAATTAAGAGTATGAAGATATTGCAATTTAGGACAAGAGGAAAGTGGGTAAATCACTACAATGAGGTTAAAAAACTAAAATTAAAAAGGGTTAAGTGTTCTTCAGAAGTAATATTCCACAGAAATCTGAGGGAACATTTCTGTCTACTAGATCTAAGTTTCACACATGGTATAGAAATTCAATTTGTGGAGTGAATTCAGAAAGCGTGAGCAATGAAGATCTTCTCCCCTTTGTCTGCTTTCAAAGGGATCCATGAAATTGCATTAAGAAGGAAAATTAAAACCAGCCAGGAGAAAGTCCATGCACTTTCAGCTGTAGGTCTCGTTAATAACTCCATCGCCCAAGGGAAATGTCTCCAACTGAAAGACACTGCCCAGGATTACTGTCCCTGGAATGGTGGTAGACGACAGACACAAACCAGGAACTGCAGATTTCATTATTCCCCGCGCTGCTGGTGAAATGGAGTACAGGGTGAGTTATGGGAGGTTTTTCAGGTCTTTCCAAACTAAACACACTTTGTCAGTTTCTGAAGTCATAAAGAATAACCCATCTTCCTACTCTTAGCCTTGACCTCGCTCACATAGCTTTATTTTTTTTTTCTTTAAAAAATTTTTGTGTCTCTTATGTCAAACACTTTAAATTGGGAGTGTGTTGGTCTGAGCTGTCTTGGTCTCTGCTTGCCATCCTTCCAGACCCACCTTCAAAGTTATGGATGCATTCCAAACTGATTAAATGGGTCACAGCCTCACAGAGAGGCCAAAGCCAGCTGGTTCCAGTCAATTGTATTCCTTCCAATTGGCAAACGATAAATGGATTTTTGTTCTTACACTTGGTGATTGATGACTTGATATTATGCCTTGCAGACCAGCGTAACATCTCACCCTAAGCCAGAGACCATGAATCTGTCTGTATTCTTAGATTAGCTTATCTATCCACCCAACACACAGAATTTAAGTTTATTTATACATTGCAAATCTATTTATATTTAAGGATACTTTTATGTATTTTCTACAGAATTTTTTCTGTTTATAAATCACATATAATAATTATTTATATGTATATATTATGTACATGTCTCTCTACATATGTATACATACATATACACATATGCATATATAGTTGTTATTAGGAAATAGATCAAAGATGCAATTGTTCTTCTCAGAACCTATATTCAACAAAGAAATGAATTTTTAAAATAATAAGCTCTTGGTACAAAACTCAATACTCTATATAAGTGAGCATGTATTTACTATGTTTAAATCCCCGTGTTAAATCCAAAGAGGAAAAACCAAGTGTGACTGAACATAATAGGAGCAATTAAAAGGAATCTAAATTTGGACCATCTAAACTTAAAGGTGCCCCAACCACAGTATTTGGAATGCCTATGGATAGACAACTCTATGCTATAAATGTTATAAAAATCATTTTATAATGTCTTTGTGTTGTAGAGTAGCTGATCACCATTCTTCACCTCTGTCCAGTAGATGCCAGAAACAATGGAGCTAAGGTGTGACAAAATATCTCTCTGTGTTATCAAAGGGCACCAGTTAAAGCAGTGGTTCTCATCCTGTGGGGAGTGATTCCTTTTGGAGCTGTCAAATGGCCCTTTTAAAAGGGATGCCAAATACCACCAGAAAGCACACCTATATACATTCTAAGATGTAATAGTAGCAAAACGATATTATGGAGTAGTGATGGAAACCATTTTATCATTGGGAGTCACCACAACATGTGGAATTGTATTAAAGGGTCAGAAGAGCATTGTGAGGTTGGAAGGCTGAGTACCAAGAAGTCAGAGGGAAGCAAAATCCCTCCTCTCTGAGAACCACAGAGCTACAGCATCCTGCGGGGTTCCATGTAGGCAGCAGGTCTTCCAGGGTAAGAGGCTGTTTCCTCAGAGTGTGGAATGAAATGAAGTTCTTAAACAAAGGGAGCACCACATGGCTAGACATCATTGCCAGAGAACAGTAGTCTTACGGTGACTGCACCATAAACTGAGAAGATGGTACTGAAAAGTGAGAAGTAAAGTAGACCAAATGAAAATAATAACAACTGTTATGATCACAAAACATTTTGTAGATAAGAAAAAAAAAACATGACAACAGAATTACCTGCATTGCTATTCAACAATATAGGACTTTGTTTGGGCCTTACTGAATAGGAACGCCCATGAATATTTACACAAAAAGCTCTAAAATGAATGCATTTTTAGTATTGTGCTACTTAGATTCTAACCTACAAACCACCATCAATCACTATCACCTGAGCTCTTGTTAGAAGCACAGCATCTCCTTCTAGTCCATAGAATTACTACGTCAGTGACTCCTACAGTTGTTAGAATTAAGATACAGTGGATACAGTGCTCTGGTCCACAAAGTATTAAAGAATTATTAATGATTTGATTACCATTGATGACCTTCAGAACCCCACTGAGATGCTCAGCTCTTCCTGTGTAATGTGGAATAAGACGTGCTTGCAGGCTCTTCGCTGAGCCATCCTCTTCTAGTTTGCCCCACGTGGAAGGCTGAAGATTTATTAGTAATATAAAATCCTACAAGCTTTTTAAAAATCTTATGGGACAGCACACATGTCACCTCTGGTCATAAAATATCGTCTTATGACCCCAAATTCAATTCTAACATAGTCATTCTCCAGGATCTCAACATAACCCATTGTTTCAAAGCTGTGGCAGAAAAGGAGAAATTGTATTTGATGTTTGAATACTGAGAGAAGGCAGGGAGTACATAAGAAAGCCTTTCAAACCCATTAGTCCACATGGTTAACATACTGTAATTTCAGGACGATTTGAAACCTTAGCCAACTTGCAGGTAGTGGAGAAAGAACTTGATATAAAAACTAATAGCACCTGAATAGAGAAAATTTATGTCTTTTCAGTATTGCCTTAATATGTCCCATAATCAATAACTTTTCAGAACAATTATTATTCCATCTTGCAGCAGGCAAAATATAAGTTCTATATATGAAAGTCCAGAGTCACTGATAAATAAGTAATAAAGCCTGAATGCAAGTTTCCATTATCCCTGGTTCTATTCCTTGCCCCTGGCCACTCTGATTTAAGCTTAGCTCTAAGAAGGAAACATACTTGAGTTTCAGCCAGACTTCTATAAAGGCTTCATCATAAACTATCTGAGTCTAGTTTCCCAATTGTAATTTAAAACCAATATCTAATCTGCTAGACTGTTGTGAATCATTGGAATCAAGTTTATTAAAAATGCAACGTAAATCATTATGATTATGTCAATTTTAGCCAAAACTAGAGATTGATTTTACCTATAAATTTGACTAAAACCCCACCTTTATTGCAGATCTATGCAAGATTTAAAAATTTAGTGACAAGAAAATATATCTTTAATGATAAGCATCTAAAGTAGACTTTAAAAAGACCAAGACAGAGGAAATCTAGAAGCCATGCACAGGTTCCAGTCTCAGATATAATGAATAAGATTTTAGTATGTATTACTTAAGATTCTCCAGAATAATGACAAGTATACAGAATATTTGCTTACATTCAAAGATACAGTGAAGAGGGAAAAAAAAAAAACATGAGAAGGGAAATAAAAGAAAGGAGAGGAGAAAGGCTGCTTGTGGACGTTGTACATCGTGGTGCGGAGCCTAGTGCGCACCACGATGTACAACGTCCACAAGCAGTATGATACAAGATGCTAAATGGGATAATTCTAGTCTGAAAGCCAAGATGAGATATAACATTTCATCTAATTCAGTCAAGCCGAAGAGAAGGGACAACACTTTTGCCCCTATCAATGGTTAACTTACAAAATAAACCAGTACACAAGAGTTTATAAACAATGAGCAATTGGTGACCTGCGTGTAGCAGAAAACAGCTGGATACGCTTTAGCCTAACTCTGCAACCATCATAAGCAAGAGAACTGACAACTAACTTCATCATAGCCATGTGGACTAGTTGTATGCTCCACCAGAGAAGCCCCTCCTCACCTAGTAAATAAGGCAAAGCCGCAGGCACACTCCAGTATATTTTATTTATTTACATTTCAAATGTTATCCCCTTTCCCCATCCTCCCAGAACTCCCCTATCCCATCCTCCCTCCTCCTGCTTCTATGAGGGTATCCTCCACCTACCCACCCACTCCCGCCTCCCCACCCCCACATTCTTCTACACTGGGGCATCTAGCCTTCATGGGACCAAGGGCCTCTTCTCCCATTGATGCCCAACAAAGCCATCCTCTGTTACACATATGGCTGAAGCCATGGATCCCACAACGTGTACTCTTTGGTTGGTGGTTTAGACCTTGGGAGTTCTGGTTGGTTGATATTGTTGTTCTTCTCTGATGTTAAGATTGAAAACAAACTACCTGACTTTATAGAGAAAGTGGAGGACTGATGAAGGTGGATGAACACACTCCAGGTTATGTTTACAAAAGCATGAATCGGTGCAGGAAACAGAAATGGGAACTTTTGCTCAGGATGAAATACTTCAGATAACCTTGGAGGAGAAATATTGAGCAGCATAAATTTCAAGCTTATCTTTCCAAGTGATAGTCCAGGGTAATTTCTTCCAAATGATTGCCTGTCCACTAAACACCATCCTCTTCCACTGTCAATATGGAAGAAGGACAGTTATAGTTAGAAGATACTCTCTGGAGAGACAACTATGATATTTCTGCTCCACAAATCTCAAAAATGATGTTCAGGCAATGCCTTATTGTTGGCATTATAAAATGGGAGAAATTATAGTCCCCACAATGTACAGATCTCACAAGCTAACACTAAAGCCTAGACTGGACTCATCAGGAACTGTATGCACAGAGCTTCAAAGTGGCCTTACATAGCCATTCTCATAACCATAAATTGCATTTGCTAATGGAATTATGTGCATTCCAGAAGTAGGGAGATCTACAAAACATCTCTAATGTGAAAAACTAAGGAACATGGGTGAAATGATTGGTTTGGTAATTCTAGCTTGAAGCAATAAAAGAACCAATTTAGTTTGGAAGAAAAAAAAAACATTCTATTGGAAGGGCAAGGCTACTGTACCAGGAGGAATAGTGGGACCTAACATTTCCCTCTGTTCTTTCTCAGCTTAGATTTGTGGAATTAAAGTTATTCCTGCACATCAACTTTCTCATCATCAATACACAGTATTGATCTATAATATTAGCTTCTAAGATCTCTTTTAGTGCTATAGATTCATGAGTCTGGGTGTTATGAATGTAAATTGATGTCCTAAGGGTCATTATGATGAGTTGTTCCACTCTAGCAAGGATCCTTTGGGGTAATAGATAAAAACATAATGTCATAATCTATAAATTTGATCTTTATATGAAAAATAGTCATGGATTTGTTTTATTCCATGATTTAAAAATGGGTTTCATGTACTTATCTTTGAAAATGGAAAATGGAGAAATGCTTTTCTGCGTTCATAGGAGAAAAGAAGAAATAAAACAAATCAAATCAAATAAGTATGGACAGTGATTTATACCAGAAAGGAAATGGTATCATTGTTCTAGCTAGATAGCATATGAGTTAGGGACTGGTGAGGGAAATCCACTGTGAATTAATGCTGAAAAAGTATGTTTTACTCAACTGATATAATTGCAACTGATATAATTGTTGTCTTGGAGGCTTACTGCTGAATAAGATCATCTGTTTTAGTTGTTTAGAACTCTAGCTGGCTGGTTCAACTAAGATGTTCTGGCTCAAACTCCTCTCCAAATTCACTGATTCATTCTGACTTCTCTCAGCTTCTCTGGAAATTGCTCTGATTAGCTTCAAACTAACTCTGGCAATCTGTTCAAATCTTCTGGCTCATTCTTGTTCTCTGGTTCACTCTGGTTCACTTGTATCAAGCTTGTTCTCTCTGCAAACTGTCTGTAAAACTGTCCTTACCAAAACTGCCTCTGAATTCTACAAATTGAATTATGAGGAACTGCACTACACTACACTCTGTCTTCTCACTGACTCAATTCAGCTGCCTAACTACAACCCCGAGATCTGCATGCCTCTGTCTCCTGAGTGCTGGGATTAAAGGCCTGTACCACAATCCCTGGACCTTTTCTTTACTTGAAACTTGCCTTTTCATGGCTGACCCTGAACTCATGAACTCGGTTCTGTCTCTTGTCCATATTCCAACTAGATCACACAGACCTGGAAGGTCTCTAGATGTTATCCCTTGCCATGTTGCTGGGATAAATCCCTCTATAACACACAACTGATATCTTGGGCCAATACCCAAGGGTAATTCCAAAAGATGACATTTCTAAGGAATAAATATACTTGTAATTGAGTATTCTAGTAGATATATTTGCCTTAGAATTATTTTCCTCACCCTTATTATAATTAGACTTCTTATTTTTCATAGGATAGAAGAAACTGTTTCATACCTTTAAAGTTTGCACTCTTATCCTCTCTTCTGATTGATCATGGCTCCATAACAAACTACTCCAAAATTTAGTGTTTTTACATGACCTTTTCTTTGCTTATACATTTGGGTGTCAGTAATTGGAAAAAGGGTTGAATTAAGATTCCCAGATAAGGTGGTCACAGCTGGAAGACATACTTCCAAGATCACTTCTTCCCACATATTCTTCCATATGAATGTCACGAGCTTTCTTCAGTACACCACCACCTGTTTGTTACATAGCAACTCCATACAGCTTGGGCTTATTATGCTATGTGGGCTTTATCAAGAAGTTCCTCTGAGATTGGTCCAAAGGAAGGTACTATAAAAACAAGGATTCTTAATGGAACTTCAGAAGTCACAAAACAACAGTTCTACCATATTTCATTAAATGAGATTTATCTAAGACAATTACCAGAGGCTACGATCAAGGCTTGCTTATAGGTACCAACATTTAAACCATCAGCTACTGCACATACTTTTCCTAGTGAATTGTGTGCTTGTTTTACTCATTATGCATTTCTAGGTTCTTAGCACCATTGCTTTTTCTTCTGTAAAGTTTATTTGCATCTAAAAACCCATTGTACACAGATAGATCTGCCATGACATTTGTTTTGTCCCATTATCATTTGATTTGTAAGCCTGCCTGGGTACTCGACATTGAGTACCTTAAGGGGATTGAAGATGTCTCCATTCATCTTTATATGTGAAGCTTTGATGGCTGGTGCTCAGTAGATGTTAACTGGATGAGCAAGCATGTTTGTGTCAACATATTTACTCCCTAGGCTGAAGGGGAAAAAAACCAGCAATAGGTAGATTTAAGTGGAATCTTGTTCCCAGAGAATTTTTGGGTCAAGGCTATGTCAGCATATATACTATCTGCTTCTACGATATATTCACACATAATGTCAAGTACTATCAGGGAAATAGACTTGCCTTAAAAGAGTGAAAGCAACTTATGTCAAAGAGTTTTAGGATCTTGTCAAACTGATAAGTTGTTCTGTCTTTTGCACAAACTCTAAGAAGACTGTAAATTCACTCATTTATCTGGATAGGAAGTGCCACAGAAAATTATGAAGAAAATTCAGCTAAGATTCAATTAAAGGAAAATGATGTGTGTGTGTGATTTCTCTAATGTAATCTGATGTCTTATAGTTCTTACCTTTTGAGTCTTAAATGTCCCCTAAGGAAGATATGTTAAAAGCTTAGTCATCAACCTATGATGCTATTGGGAGTTGAAGGATTTTTTAGGTGTCTAGGTTAAATGGAAAGGAGTTAGGTCATTAGTGGCATGACTGCAGGAATGATTGACACGGTGTCCCTTTCCTCTTCACACTGTAATTATTTCCCAGCTTCCATGAGATGTGAACTCTGCAGTTCTCAGTCTTGTGAATATAACTCTCTAACTCATCACAGTCTCAAAATGAAGACATCAAGTGACACTGAACTGACATTTCTGAAACTACAAGTAAGAAAAAAGCAATACAGAACTACCTTTCTCCTTTGACTTGATTTTTCTCAGGTCTTTGCCATGGTGAAGGAAAGTTGTAACAGTGATAGTGGCTGAATCTCCTTTTCATGGAAACATGGATTGACCTTGCATTTGCTAAGCCTTCTGTAACAGCAAATATGTAAGAGGAAAGAACATACACTTCCATGTGGGCCCAAATTTAAGTGTGTCTATTTCACTTCATTAGAAACTTTTTAAGTTCCCCTTCACTTATCTTACAGAGTTTAGACACAAGAAATATTAGCTAAAAATCTTTATCCTTCCTTCCTTCCTTCCTTCCTTCCTTCCTTCCTTCCTTCCTTCCTTCCTTCCTTCCTTCTTTCCTTCCTTCCTTCCTTCCTTCCTTCCTTCCTTCCTTCCTTCCTCCCTTCCTTTCTTCCTTCTTTCCTTCTTTCCTTCCTTTCCTTCTTTATTTGCTATAGACTTATTTTCCACAACCCTGTGGATTTCACAGGACACATGCTGCATGCTCAGTCATAGAACTGTGTCCACAGAGCCTGTATTTCATTTTTCTAGATTGGTATAGGGAAAGAAAGATATAAAAATGCTGAGATTTTTTTTTTAAAAAAAAAAAGTAGTTATGTAGAGAAATACCAATGAGAACACTTATTTCAGGATATGGAGACAAGTTAGAGACCCCACAAATATTCAGGACAAGCTTTCTTTTATTGCTTGTGAATTCTGTATAAGCAAACAATATACTTTGATAAATCTATCCCCTTAATTTCTCTTCCAGTTTTTCTCTGATGGCCTCTACTACTTTCCCTTCCCACCTTTATATGCTTTATTTTTTAACCCACTAAATCAATTTAGTCTTCCCTTATGTACATGGATATGGGATCATGCACTGGAACATAGGTAGTATCTTAGGGGCTACATCTCAAAAGAAACTTGCTTTACCAAGCAAATATTGCTAATAACTCCTTGGTTGTGGGTAGAATTTTATGAGCCACTCTCCAAGTCATGTTTGTGTTTTGACATCATAAACTTAAAATCCTGTATGTCCCATAGTGCTAAAGTAAATGTTGAGGTCCTGTTACAGTTCAGCATGACATCACACACTATATGCTAAGAGGATGAAATCACAGAACTGTCAGAAGTTACCCAAACACAAATTAAGAAGCTGGAAGTATGATAGGTGAAAACCTGCTGAATGAAGCTTTGATAATCACCAAGGCGTTATTGGCATTAGGCAGAATATACAGGCTAACCTACTTGGATTCTTTTAATTTATCCACTTCAGCAAGTGGGAGTCTCTGTGTTCCCAGACATGCTTGCTGACTCTGAGACAATATTATCAGTGTGAGTGACTCCAAATATAATTTCACCTCTTCCCACCAGAACTTCACTCTCAAAACTAGAAATGAGGGCATGCGATTAAAGACTGTGAAGAATATAAACTATAATTTTGACCCCCCCCCACCCTAAGTTTGATTGAAGATCTAAACTACCAGTTCTCTGCACTTTCTCCATAGTTCAGTGTTACACAAATTTTAGGCTTTGTGGATTATGCATACTCTCTTTCCTAACAGCCTTATAACTAGAAAAAATATCCAAAAGCTTATGTCAGCAAATCACTATTCTATGTGTCAAAAAAGCTTTGTTTGATCTTGGAAATTGAGTTTTATCAAGTTTTCACATTTCACTCTGGAACTGAAAACAAAAACAAAAACAATCAAACAATCCCCACCCCACCCCCCAAAACCAAAAATGTTACATACCATTTTGTCATGATCTACACTCACCCAGGAGATAAGCCTCAGGGCATGCCTGGGAGAGAATATATTGATTATGTTAATTGGCATGGAAAGACACCACACAAATACTAGCAATTGTAGGAGATGCTATTTTATGGGCTGAGGTTCTGGACTGAATACAAGGGAGAAAGTTAAATGTGGCTCACCACTCATCTCTCTCTGCTTCAGGTCCCTACAGCCTGAAGCTCTGAAGAAGAAGGGAGAAACTTTCAGTTTTAGTCTTTTCATCGTGTAGAAGAGTGGGCCACAGAGCCGATTAGATTTGTAGACATAAGCCAAATCAAATTTTTCTTAGCCCCAGATAAGAGTGTTATCTTTTCACTCCTCCCCTACCTCCTTCTAACCTCCTCTCTCTCCCTCCTTTCATCCCTTCCTCCCTCCCTCTCTCCTTCCCAGGCTTCCTCTCCACACTCTTCTCTCTCACCTTCCCCCTCACACCCCGCCACATGAATAAAAAATAACTCCCTTTTTAAAAAGTGAAACCAAATATTTGATTAGTAAGAATATGGCTGAAATTTGTTTCAAAATTGCTGAAATTTTGGAGCTTTCATATAGCCCATAATGGTACTCCAGAGGCTATTTTATTCTTTCTCTACAGGTGCTGAGATAGCTGGTAAACTTGCTTATTTAGAACAATTTTCTCAGTTGTATTCTTTCCATGGTAAATTATGTGAATTGGAGTTCGACTGTTCTCATGTGGGGCAGCTTGCTTCCTCTCTTGATGCACATATCCTAAAAGTACATGAACAATGAGGCTCATCAAGTGCTTCTTGCTTTCATAGTTTTAATGTTTCAAAATTAGATATTTCAATATTAGCCCTTGTCAATCTTGCTTGGTTTCATTCTGTTCTGAAATATGAATTTTACAAGGTAACAATAACAGTTGCAGTGATTTGTTTTCTCAAAAATGTCCCAATGTACAAAAAGAGAATTTTGAAATTATACATTATGCATTGTGATTTGATCATTCACTCTTTAATTTGCTTAGTTTTTGCTTGGATCTTTTTGTGACAAATATCAATGATTTCTTATTTAAAAGCTATTTTTTCAGTCACTGTAATTCAACAAAGCTTCAAACCCCTGAAGTTTCATGGCATTTTAGCCATTACCCATTTTGATTAAAAGATTCCCCCAGTATTTTACTTCACTAAACCAGCAACCAGATTTGGAAGAATTCAATTACAATACACATTTGATGACTTCTTGGATCATATTCTAAGGTTAATTGTTTCTAAAATTTAATCAATGAAGCATGTATAAAAATGCATTCTAAAACTGTTTTAGATTGTCTTGAGTGTGATAAAATATGTATAAGGCTCACTATCTCAGCAAGATTTGGGTATAACTTAGTACCAATAATTACTTCCACATTGTTTCTCAACCAGTCCACAGAATACTTCCCATCTTGAAAGAGAGAAAATATTGCAAATAAATGAGAACCAGATCTCATCATAAAGGGATTATGCCATCTGTCAAGGGACAGAAAAATGTCAACAGCCCTATCCAGCTGTAATGCCTAAGAACTACAATGAACAGAATGTCAAGATACTCCAAAAGGTGTAACAGTCATCATCAAGGCATCCTCCACTTTCAACCTAAGGTCCTCTACTTTCAACCTAATGTTATGAAGAATTCTCTTATCTTGACCAATGTAGAATCTCACTTACTGAATAGGGTTTTTTTTTTGTTGTTGTTGATTTTATTTGCCTTTATTATTATTATTATTATTATTATTATTATTATTATTATGCCATCATATCATCATATCATCATCACCATCATCACTACTAATAATAGTATTACTACTACTCCTCTAAGGGTGTGCATCTGTATATGTGTGTGTGTGTGTGTGTGTGTGTGTGCGCGCGCGCGCGTGCCTGCCTGTCTGTCTGTCTGTCTGTCTGTCGGTTGTGTATATGTGTGTGTATAAGTGTGCAGACATTTACCTGTCACAGCACAGATGTAGAGATAAGACAACTTTCAGGAGTCAGTTTTCTCCTCCTAATGTGAGTTCTGGGTATTAGTCCACTGGTCATTATGCTGTGTGGCATACTTCAGTCCTTCTTAGAAGGGTATCTAAATACCCATGGAAGGAGTTACAGAGACAAAGTTTGGAACAGAGACTGAAGAAAAGGCCATCCAGAGACTGTCCCACCTGGCGATCCATCCCATAAACAACCACCAAACCCAAACACTATTGATGATGACAAGAATTGCTTGCTGACAGGAGCCTGATAAAGCTGTCTCCTGAGAGACTCTGCCAGATCCTGGCTAATACAGATTTGGATGCTCACAGTCAACCATCAGACTGAGCACAGGGATCCCATTGGAGGAGTTAGGGGAAGGACTGAAGGAGCTGAAGGGCCCTTATCTGGCATCAATGTGAGGGGAGGCCATTAGTCCTGTGAAGGCTTGATGCCCCAGTGTAGAGGAATGCTAGGGAGGTAAGGCAGTAGTTGGTAGCTGAGTGGGGGAGGACTCTCATAGAAGCAGGGGAAGGGGGAAGGAGATGGGGGTTTCTAGAGGGGAAAACAGGAAACGGGATAACATTTGAAATGTAAATAAATAAATAAATAAATAAATAAGAGCTTAATTTTATACTGTTTATAGCTCATTCTGTATAAGATAAATTTTGATAGTTATCCTTCAATTCAAAGAATAGCAACTTATAGAATATTTATAAAATATCCCATTTTGACACAATTGATAGTATATCATAATTTATTCATATTTATCCTGTTTGTGTCATAGTCAAAACCGATATATTTCTATTCTGTGTTTTTTTTTTAATGCTTAAAGCCTTGTTTTTTAAATTTTTTATTGGTTATTTTGTTTATATTTCAAATGCTATCCACCTTCCTTGTTTCCTCTCCAAGAACCTCCCATCCCATTCTGCCTCTACAAGGGTGCTCCCCTACCCACATGCCCACTCCTGCCCCACTGCCCTAGCATCCCCCTGTGCTAGGGCATTAAGCCTTCACAGGACCAAGTGCCTCCCCTCCTTTTGATGCCAGCCAAGGCCATCCCTTGCTATATGCATATACAGCTGGAGCCATGGGCCCCTTCATATGTAGTCTTTGATTGGTGGTTTAGTCCCTGGGAACTCTGAGATTGTTGTTCTTCCTATGGGATTGCAAACCCCTTCAGCTCCTTCAGTCCTTCCCCTAACTCCTTCATTGGGGTTGTCTTGTTCAGTCTGATGATTGGCTACAAGTATGCACATCTGTCTGTTTCAGTAAGGTTTTGACAGAGCTCTCAGGAGACATCCATATCTGGCTCCTGTCTGTAAGCACTTCTTGGCATTATCAATAGTATCTGGGCTTGGTGACTACATATGGGATAGATCCCCAGGTGGAGAAGTCTATGGATGGCCTTTCCTTCAGTGTCTGCTCCACTCTTTGTCCCTATATTTCCTTTAGACAGGAGCAATTCTGGGTTAAAGTTTTGAGAAGGGTGGGTGGCCCCATCCCTCAACCCAGGACCATGGCTAGCCTCTGGATATGGTCTGTACAGGCTCTCTCTCCCATTGGTTGGGTATTTCAGTTAAAGTCATCTCCATTTGGTCCTGGGAGCCTTGGTTTTCCTGGTATCTGGAACTTTCTGGTTGTTAACCCCAGTTCCCCACCCTCCATTGCTACACACCTCTGTTCAATTTCCTGACCCTCTGTACATCTCTGTCTCCTCCCACACATGATCCTGCCCTCATTTTTCTTCTTTCCCTCTTCTCTTCCTCCCAAATTCCATTCACCCTCTATCTCCTGTGATAATTTGTTCCCCTTCCAAGTAGGACTGAGGCATCCACACTTTGGTCTTCCTTCTTCCTGAAATTCATGTGGTCTGCACGTTGTATCACGGGTATTCTGAGCTTTTTTCCTAATATCCATTTATCAATGAGAGCATACCATGTGTGTTCTTTTGTGATTGGGTTACCTCACTCAGGATGATACTTTCTAGTTCTATCTATTTGCCTGCGAATTTCATGAAGTCATTGTTTTTAATGACTGAGTCAGATGCCATTGTATAAATGTACCATATTTTCTGTATCCATTCTTCTGTTGAGGGACATTTGGGTTGTTTATAGTTTCTGGCTCAAGCCTTGTTTTCTTAACAAAGTTAATTTCCTCTAAAGTCCATATTTTGATTATCAACACAACAAACTAATTTTATTCAATATCAAATGTCTATTTTGAAATATTATCCAAGAAAAATTCAGTCATTATGACAGAGAAAATCAAATAGATAACTTTGAATTTATTATTTCCATTTTTTTTAATGAAACCATTTTAAGAATTTAACTGAATTTCTTCTTGTACAGTTAAATGCCGCTTATTCTCTACTAGGGAAAGTTATCTATTTAAAATGTCCTTCTGACAACTGGAGGAAAAGATCTATAGCTATGAGGAGTGTGTGTGTGTGTGTGTGTGTGTGTGTGTGTGTGTGTGTGTGTGTGTATTTCCTACCTTCTGTCTTTTAATTGAAAGGAAAAATTAAATAAGAACAACCGTTTGATGGTGCTAAGAGACATAATTCTTAAGTGATATAAACAGACCTACCCTCCTACAGGTAGCAAAATTGTCACTTTATTTACATTCTGTTAAAATAAATAATTTTGGAGGTAGCTGTTGGTAATACCGAGATCTTGGCTTTTGTGTTCCTAAGAAAGCCACTCTGACTGTGTGATGGATGGTGCATGTCAAGGAAACTTTTATGCAAATTAAATTGTTTCAACACCTTTCTCAAGTAACAGACACGAAGTGTTTAAATCCCCACTAAACATGTGTTTTGCTTTTCTGTGCTCATTATTTCTAACAGATTTCAGTGCTAAATGGAAAACATGGCAAAATAATAAAATGAATATATGTGACAATAAATGACAAACCACAGGAGCAGACAGATTGGATCACTTTAAATCTGTTCCACGTTTGGCCTGCTTAGCTGCTGTCTCTAGCCCACACACACTCAATGTACACATAATCCTAAATTATCCAAGTGTCTTAAGAGTGATAGTCTGTTGGCCTGGCAGCTTTTCCCTTCCCGGAACACAGAAAAGGCTTGTGTAGAGATGGCCGATGGTATGTCATGACAGGTAGAAGCAAGAAGTCTCTGAATCAGATATCATACTGCATATAGTTTTATCCATTGGTATCCTGTATTGAATGCTGGTAGTGTCACAAAATGACATGTCATCATTGGTAGTTTTGAAATTTTAACCTCATATTAAAGAGAAAATTCTTGTGCTGCATGCAGTAGCATGGCAAAAATATAAATACATATATGCATGCAGAAACAATTAGCTGGGGGGAAAAGGCCATCATCATGATTTTGAAGGCGAGCAGGGAGGGTTTTGAGGAGAAAAGGAAAAGGAGACATGCTATAACTGTATTATATATCAAACTGAAATAATGAAAAGAATACCCTTCAAACTCAAATAGAGATAAATTACAAGCCAGAGTGGGTGACAGTAAAAACATCTGCACATACTATCATTACAAAGACAGGTGATTATAAAGTCACTCTACCTATACTTATTCATATCTCAGTAGTCACCTCCAGTTTACAAATAAAGAAGCACCTGGTTTTCTATCTTGCAGATTCTCAATAAATGAGAGGCATCGCTATGTTATTCTGTTGTTTCCAACAGCATTTTCTGTTTCCCCAACATAACAACTCAAGGACAGAGAGCAACGAGGACCCCTCTCAAAGGGGTTAGAAGGTCTATAAGAGGATACCCTGACATCACACTCTCATTTACCAAGGTATATAGAATGTCTGAGGTCCATATTGTTCAGTAACAGATTAGAGAATGTTCATCAGTTGCTTTGCAACAGTTGTCTAGTATTCTTGATAAGGAAAGAGAATTTTGTGACTACCTCTGTATTTAGGATACATAAATTCTACACACTTCTTCCCAGTACTTTTAACTGTACTACAAAGATATCAAAGACAGTTTGGTCTAAGGGAGTTGATTCAAATTTTAGAAAAGGGGCAAGAAAACTGAGCTTAGAGTTTGGTCAGACACAAGAGGCAGATGTATGGGAGAAAGGACTCCATATATTTTAGTGCACCATACAAAAGGGGATGATAGATAAATACAATGTACTGAATACATCCAAAAAGATTTGTAGATCTTGAAAGGCTCTACCACAAAGAAAGTATGTTTGAGAATACAAATATGTTTACACTATACAAACACTACTTGGCCTATAAATATATCAACTAGCACGTGGAACTCCAAAATAAGCACAAGTATAATGTACCAAATAATTTTTAAGTTTAAATGATACTGATACAAACAAGAAGGCTTATCTGAAGCTTTGGCGTCTGTGGTGACTGGAAGGAGACATGTACTCCATAGTACATTTGAATTCTTGATGTCAGTTGGTGCTATTCTTGGGAAGCTTATGGATCTTTAATAAGATGACACTGGGAGTAGGCTTTGTATAACATGGCCTGACTTCCTGTTTCATCATGTGTTTGCTTTCTACAGGTACATAACATGTGATCCCCTTTGCTTCCTGACTGTCAGGACAGGCTCTGCTCCTGCTATCTTGCTTTGATGGACTCCATGGCTCTGAACTATAAGCTAAAATATATCCCTTAATTTTGACATGGTACTTTATCACAGCAACACAAACATAGCTAATATAAGACCTGTCTTAGTCAGGGTTTCTATTCCTGCACAAACATCGTGACCAAGAAGCAAGTTGGGGAGGAAAGGGTTTATTCAGCTTACACTTCCAAACTGCCGTTCATCACCAAAGGAAGTCAGGACTGGAATGCAAGCAGGGCAGGAAGCAGGAGCTGATGCAGAGGCCATGGAGGGATGTTTCTTACTGGCTTGCTTCCCCTGGCTTGCTCAGCCTGCTTTTATAGAACCCAAGACTACCAGCCCAAAGATGGTACCACCCACAAGGGGACCTCCCTGCTTGATCACTAATTGAGAAAATGCCTTACAGCTGGATCTCGTGGAGGCGTTTCCTCAACTGAAGCTACTTTCTCTGTGATAACTCCAGCCTGTGTCAAGTTGACACAAAACTAACCAGTACAAGACCCAAACAGAAAAAAGCAAGAACTGAGTGAAAAGTTCAACTACTAAAGTCTTAATGTTAGACTTGAGGTTTATATTTGAATTCCTAGAAGTAGTTGTATATGCAAAGGACCAGAGAAACTATAGAAATTGGTTTAGATATTGATTTAAAATGAAGTACTCATTTATGTGACAAATGGATGAACCAGAAGGTAATAATGATAAATGTATCAGACCAGTCAGAACAGGAAAAGTTTTGCAAGATCACACCTGTAGAAACCAGTTAAATTGCCTATTTCAGGGGGTTACAATGTTGGTTACCAAAGGCAATAATTAGGGGAGCTGAAAAGGTTTGGTTTGATGGCTATTGAGTTTTCTTCATCAGATGAAAAGAGTTCTGTAGATTGGTTGCACACCAACGTGAATGCATGTAACATGACCTAGGGATAAATTAAAAGAAATGTCCAAGAGGCTGCAGAGATTTCTCGGTGGTTAGGAGTGCCTGCTTCTCTTCCAGAGAATCTATGCTTGATTCTTGGCATCCACACTGAGTGGTTTACAGTTACACGAAACTCTAACTGCAGGAAATCTGATGTCTTCTTCTAAGCCCTATGACTATTTGAATACATGAGGCATACATGAGGTATACATTTATTCAGGCACATATTCATAAATAAAAATACAAATAAGTATTTTATAAGGGTTAAAACAGTCAAACTTAAATTTTATGCATTTTGTCACAATCAAAATAAAATAGAAAACTAGCCAGCACACTATATAAAACTATATATACCTATATTCTCTTTGCTGTCCATCACAGACTAGATTTTAGGTGGAAAAAAAGAGCCTGAGAATGCCTCAGCCCAGATCTATCGACACCTGTCAATATTATAGGAGTGACTTATATCTTCCCCACCATGTTAAATTTGCCTGACATAGATGTGTTAAGCAGTCATAACAAACATTTGAACTCCTCACTCTGCTGTAAACAGAATTCTTTATATTTGGGAGATATGGGGCTTCGAAGGTACACTGAGAATATTTCTCCACTGGGTAGACTATCCCTCAGAGCATCGCTTACACTAACACTTGTGCTTATAAGAAACTCAATTTAATGTTTGTTCATTGCATATGTTTGGCTTGGCTCATGTTTCTCATTTGGGAACACATAAAATCACTTGTGTTTTAGTTTACAAAAGAAGTGTGGCATTTGCACCCTTTGACATAAAAACATTTATTAATGTTTGAATGGAGCTTTCAAAACTCAAGCAGATTTAATTTGAAACTTATGAATAAAAGATTTGCACTTAGATTAGATTTTTCTCCAAGGCACCTGTGTCGTCCCTTTTATTGATCATTATGTTGCACGGGGAAGTTGTGCTAATTCATTGTTGTTATTTTGATTAATGCTCACTCACTGAATTTATTCATTGAGAGATATGCCGGCATTTCTAGGCATAGGTCATCACTCTCATCTCTTTCTTGAGCTGTTTTATTTTGAGGGGAATTGAGGGTTGGGGTTTTCTTGCAAATGACAAAACGTAAACCCATTTAAAAGAATTATCCATTTAAACCATTTAAAAGAATTATTTTGGAATCAGTGTAGACAAAGACCCCCCCCAAAAAATCCAGCCTAATTCCAAGTTGAAGGTTAAAATTGTTATTAGTTTATATTAAAATAAGCCCAAGATTTTTACCCTGCTCTGACACAGTATAAAATGTCTAGGAACTTGAAAGTTAGAAGGACTTTTGACAGAGCCATTGAGCTGATGGGAGTCCCATTAGCCCCACAGAGTAATAAATATTACTGTCTATCCTTAGTCTTGAAACTAGGTTTCAAGCTCAGGGTCCTTCTTTTTGTTCTAGAAACAGGATAAATAAAGTATACTTTCCTCTCCTGAAAGTCATCACAGAAAGACAGAAAAAATACTTAGGCAAACCCTTTCCTTGGCTAAGATTGTGGCCTCAAAGTGCCCAATTTCTGAAAAAAATTCGAGAACTATGCATGAAATTTATTGAAATGCAGACTAGAGATATTTCATCCTCTTATGTGAGGAAAGGCAAAGGATTTTACAAAAAGAAAAATTAAAATTGTACCAAAAATTAATTAAAATTTATATATTTTTTTAAAAAAATACAAGCATAGTAAGTCATAATTGCCTTAGCGACAACATTGGGCACATTTGTCCTTTTGTTTGAAAATTAGTGATTTCTCAGGATTAGAGAGAAACTCATAGGATCCCCTCAAACATGATTCCCAAATAATGAATCTCCTAACTCTAAATGCCTCAGTGACCCTTTACCACAAAAATGAGATCATTAATCATATTCGTTGGTAGAAAGGATTTTCTCAAATTCCATGGGTCAGAAATCTGTTAGCAAACTTAGAAAAGAAAAACAGAACATTTTTGGGTGGGGCTGGAACGATGGATAAGCTACTACGCATGCGTACTGTCTTGCAGAGGAAGCAGGAGTCTCCAGACCTGAATCATGCAGCTCACAACTGCCTTTACCTCCAGTTTCAGGGGACTCATGGTCTATTCTGAGCTCTGTGGGCATCTGGACTTGTGTGCACAACCTCACACTCAGACACATATGTACACATAATTTTAAAATTAAAAAGCATCTCAAAGTTAGCCTTTATATCCTTTGAATCTCCCCTTCCTCATGTATAAAATTATATATAAAACAGCACCATGTCTATTCTATAATAAAAGTGTGGTTGAGATATGCGAGCCTTTTTAATTTTAATTACCAAAATTATTTACTCATTCTTCCTAGGCCAGCCTTTCTCTCTTAATTTCTCTTTCTTTCTTCGTTCGTTCGTTTGTTCCTTCGTTCCTTCGTTCCTTCCTTCCTCCCTCCCTCCCTCCTTCCCTCTCTCTCTTTCTTTCTTCCTTTCTTTCTCATTCTCTCTTTCCCTCCCTCCCTCCCTTCCTTCCCTCCTTCCTTCTTTTATTGGATATTTTCTTTATTTACATTTCAAATGTTTTCCTCTTTCCAGGTCTCCCCTTCAGAAACCCCCTATCCCATCCCCCTCCCCTGCCTCTAAGAGGGTGTTCCCCCCACTCACCCACCCACTCCCACCTTCCCACTCTGTCATTGAACACCCTTAGGCCCAAGGGCCTCTTCTCCCACTGATGCCAACAAGGTCATCCTTTGCTACACATGTGGCCAGAGCAATGGGTTCCTCCGTGTGTAATCTGGTTGGTGCCTCTGTCTTAACTCAACTGTTTGTATTAGCTATAAGATATTCCTATTTCCTGGAATTACACTTTGACCATCTTAATAGCTCTTGTTGGACTTCATGATCAGATTGACTATGAACATTCTAATGGCAAATTTCTACTTCTTACTGGTCTTCTGTCTAATTTGCACAAATCTATAAATTCTCCCTCCTCAGTATTCACATCAGTCAACACTTGATCTGTTACTTAGAGGTGAAAGAATGACCTCAGGCCAAAGCATACTTAGCTCTTCAGATTTAGGCACTGTGTGTCTCCTGCATCTGCCCCATCCTGTGTATCAACCACAACCAGTTATTTTCAACTTTTTTGTGATTCGTTAGGTTTTTCTCTTTTTTTATTGCCTCTCAGGATTTAGTCTCTCTACCTGGACTATGTCTACTTTAAGATTTGATCTAAACTCATCACAAAACAATTACTAGCTAATAATTATAGCATTTTTTCCAACAACGGATTCTGCATTTTATGGAAAACTGCACGGTAATCACTACTGTATTTTCAGACTGACTTCTTACTTGCTTTTTTTCCTTTTTGTTTACCTATAAGAAATTAGTATTTCGGCATCTAACTTGCCTTGTTTAATCTGATTTCTGCACTTCTATCACTATAAGTGATATAACTATAAATGACAGGATGCCATTTTCCCTTTGTAATAATCAGTCATGTGTACATATGTGTACATATGTTGCTATCAATCCGTTTCTTCATTTGATGAACACTTAGTATGATCCTATGTCATAACTAATATAAACAGTGACACAAGAATCATAGGAATACATGGCCACACCATGGTCTGCTGATGTTCTCTGGCTACATGGTAACCACATTATCACACAATATTAGTATGTTTAGCTTTCTGAGCACCTCCATACTGTTCATCATTGCTGTAGAAATTTGTGTGCCCACCAGTAGTGTGTGCTTCCTTTTCTTCGCATGCTTACTAACACTTGCATATGTGTGAGAAAGTTCATTGTGTATGCACAGTATCCACCTGAAGTGTGAAGTTATTTTTGTTCTGCATGTTTACTGATCAATTCCTCTGGCATTTTCAAATGCATGTATTCCAATATCAAGCCATAGAAGGAAGTCATTGACTTGAGAAGCCTCTCTTTCCCGTTAGCACAAACCTTCTCACTTAGCCAACCCTCTGATCTTAATTCCAGGGTTTCAGATGCAGGGTCATACAGTACAGAACAGAGGATGGCTTCTTTCACTCATCCTAATGCTTTGGAAACCCATCCACTTGATTTGTGTATCATTGACTTGCCTGTTTCTGTTAGGTAGCAGATCATGATAGAACACACTACAGGCTGTTTAACCACATACCTATTAGATACTTCTGTTCCTTTTTTTTTACCCTTTGTTATTAAAAGTGCTACAAATATTTGCCTATATATTTTCATTTAAAAGTGTTACATTCACTTAAATAAATTCTTAGGAGTAGCATTGCTGATAAATCGATATTAAAATATTCAAAAAATTACCCATGTGCTTAAGAGAGTTTTTGTACCAGTTTTCATTTTTCATAGAAATCAAAACAGTTACAATGGCTCTGTGCCCTCGTAGACTCACTAGAACCTACTGTATGAACACTTCCTAAAATTTTGCTATGAAAATACTATCTTATAATTGTTTTCTTTTCTTTTTTTTTTTTTAATGGCCCAAGTGGTTCTTAAACTTAGAAACTTCTTATCTTAGAATACTAGAATTAAATCTAGTTTTGCTTAAAATTTCAGAGGCCACAATAAATTTGTAGCTCTACTTGGGTATCTCTATTCTCTTTCTTTTATCTGTATGTCTTCAATGCCCTGGTAGCACAGGCTTTGGATGCTGTAGCCACACAGTGCTGTGAATAGGGCAGAACCACTCCTCTATGTGCTTAAAAAATAAATTCATCATTCTGATACTATTGATTCTGTAAAATATTTGAAATCAGGTTGTAGATTCTTAGAAAGATTTTTTGCTGAGTTTTGATGTACAATGAGTCCAAGTTAAAGAGCAATTTCATACAACTGACATTCTGGAAACATTGTTTTCAGGTCCATATACTTCCCTACTTAAAACAGTCATTTAATTATTTCTTTCAATGTTAATCCTTTAATATTCAGAATAGTGAAATTACATATTTTTTTCTTACATATCTAATCATTTGATATTTTGGATGCTACTATAAATAATCTTTTAAGGATTTATTTTATTTTTAATTACGTTTATGTCTATGTGGGAGTAGGTGCCTGTGAGTATAGATGCCAACAGAGACATGAGGGGT
Organism: Mus pahari; assembly: GCF_900095145.1. Taxonomy (NCBI): domain Eukaryota; kingdom Metazoa; phylum Chordata; class Mammalia; order Rodentia; family Muridae; genus Mus; species Mus pahari. The sequence continues at coordinate 39,037,892 of NC_034602.1, read as the reverse complement.
TAAGTGGCCCTGGAAACAGAGTTACAGCCTGTTGTGAGCTGTCCCTTATGAGAGCTGGTGGCTGAACTTTGGTCCTCTTACACGAGTGGTACCTGCTACTAACCACTAAGCCACCTTCTCTGATCCTAGTAACCATCTTAAATTGACATATCATAATTATATTTTGTAATCTTATTAAGAATACCTGGCATATTCTGATACTGAAGTAATTAAATAAAGCTAATTAACACAACTAACAGAGTGGTCACTGACAGATTTGTCACTTGACATTTCTAGTGATTCACTTGAAATTTGCTCTCAGAGATTTTGATATGGATAATAAATTATTGATCACAGTTACACATCCATGCAGTAGACCTCAAAAAATTTTCTCTTGCTTCCCAAATTTACTCTTTAGTTAGCAACTCTCCACATTCTGGCTTAATCCACCCCCTAGTCTCTGGTAACTGTCACTCTACTGATAAATCAGTATTGTTTAGATTCCACATACAAATGAAAAAATGTATTATCTGTGACTCTTTCAATACACTGATTATAATGTCCTCTAGATTTATCTATATTTTCTCAACTGAAAATTTTCTTTCTTTAAGGCTAAATATTACTTAATTTTAGGCATGTGTATGAAGCACATTTTCTTTATCCATTCATTCTTTGACACATAGTTAGGTTGAGTCTACATATTGACTATTGTGGATAGCGATGCTGTCAACACACAAATTTATTTCATTTCCTACAAACATAGTTAAAGAGCTACTATTGATGCAGCATGCAACAGTTGTATTTTCAGTTTTTTGAGGAATTACATAGGGTTTGTCACTTACATTCTGGACTCACATTCTCCAGCAGTGCACAGAGTTGGCTTTTCTCTGTCTCCTCCCCAACATTGTCTTTAAATATTTTGGCAAAAGATATTCTAAGAATTAGGAGATAATATACTAATACAGTCTTAAATTGCATTCCTGAATGATTAATAATGCTGAACAGACTCACCCTGTTTGATTGTCCCTTCTTGAAATGCATCTCCATATATTTCTAACATTCTTCAATCAGCCTATTTTATGGCTATTGGTTGTTTGAATCCCTTTTTTATATTTTGTAATGACTCCTTCTACCATGTATGATTTCCAAATGTCACTGATAGTTCTATGCACTGTTTACTTCCACTGCCTTGCCTTTACTGTACAGAAGCATTGTGTAATTTGATTGTCTACTTCTTCGTTTGACATCTTATATGCTTGCCCAATCTCTTGGGATGAAATATGTCCATTGTACTTTCTTTTCATAGACTTACATTCTTAAGTCCTATATTTAAGTCTTCATTCTGCGACAAACTTCTGTATTCCCTTATTCTTCTGTGTGAAGATAAGCAGGTTTCCCAGAGTCATTTATTAAATCACTGCTCATTCTCCATTTTATGTCATGTACATCTTTGCCAAAAGCCCACTGCTAATAAATGTGTGAAATTATTCCAAAAGCTCTGTCCTATTCTATTACTCAGTAATGTTTTCCCTCTGATTGCTTCATAATATTTTAAGTCACAAATTGTAATTCTGTTCTTTCTGCCTAAGACTGTTTTGACTCTTCATGATCTGTTGTGGATCCATATAAATATGTATTCCCCCACTTCTGTAAGAATGAAACTTTGAAACTTAGACTAGGGTTCTGATGGTTATGTAGGTTGCTATGAATTGTAAGAACACTTGATAATACTTCCTACACTCTGTGAGCATGGCATAGCTACAATTTATTTGTTTTCTTTAGTTGATGTCATTGTTTTATGATTTCAGTATAAAATCGTTCATGGTCTTAGTTAAATTTGCACCCAAGTATTTTATTTTCTGTTGTCATAAGGGAAATTTTAAAATTGTTTTTCATATAACCCATGACTAGTATGCAGAGTATTAATTTTTGCAGGTTTATTTGTATCCTGCTGAATCTGTTTGTTAGTCTTAGTATTTTTAGAGTCTTCAGGATTCTCTGTCCATGAGATATATTGTCAGACAGGTGAATAGGGCTTCCTATCAGGATAACTTGCTGTGTTCAATATTTGACTGAGCTACCAAAACAGAACTAAAGAAAGCAAGCTCATCACCCACAGTATCCAAATCCAGAATTATCCTAAATACAGCTCATATACAGTCTTCTATTAGCATTAAGAAAATAGTGCAAGAGGTGGGTAGAGTGATGGCTCAGTGATTAAGTGTGTATTGCTCCTGTGGATAGTGTGGATTTGGTTCCCAGACCCATAGACAGAGTCTCACAACTGACTAGAACTCCAGGTTCAGGATCTAATACCAACTTCTGGATTCTGAAAGTAAAACCTTAGCAATATATATATATATATATATATATATATGTAAAACATACACATATATATGATTTCAGTTTCCATCTATAAAGAAAGAAACATTGGAGAAGGAACTGAAGGTGCTAATGGGGCTTGCAGCCCCATGGGGAGCAACAGTGTCACCTAGCCAGACGCCCTAGAGCTCCTGGGGACTGGACCACCAACCAAAGAGTACACATGGAGAGACCCATGGCTCTGGCTGCATATGTGGCAGAGGATGGCCTTGTTAGACATCAGTGGGAGTAGCGGCCCTTGGGCCTGAGGTTGTTTGATGCCCTAGTGTAGGGGAATGCCAGGGTGGGGAGGCAGGAGTAGGTGGGTGAGTAGGAGAACACCCACATAGAGGCACAGGGAGGGGATGGATGGGGGTTTCTGGAGGGGGATAACATCTGAAATGTAAATATAGAAAATATTCAATAAAAGGGAAAAAAGAAAGAAAGAAAGAAAGAAAGAAAGAAAGAAAGAAAGAAAGAAAGAAAGAAAGAAAGAAAGAAAGAACGAACCTTTAGGTACTTTATCAGATTATAAGTAGCATGCAGCTACACTAGTGTTCAGAGCACAGCAGTATACTCAGATCTTCATGTGAGTAAACTTACTTACACATACGTATAGACACTAACATATTCAAAGTTAATTCATCTTGCAAAAATTTTGTCCTTTCAAAAGTTCATGAACACACAAGAAAAGACCTAACAACTGTAAAAGTATATCAATGTGGAAAATTTTACAAAAAAGAAAAAAAATGTAGTCAAATTTAAAATGAAAAATATTCACTGAAGAATAGCCAGGAGATTATAAGGAAAATAACTTTTAGAGAGGAAAATTGGAGCTGTTTGTCAATAATCAATTTTTTTTTTTAGATTTAAAAATAGACTGTTAAGAATCAGAGAAATCTGAAGTGAGGGATTCTCTTAAGAAATGGGGTATTTCTGAGTGTTGCAGTTGTGTCCACTTAGATAACATAGACATATTGTCAGAGTGATGAAGGTGCTCACATATTTGTCCTTCGTTCTCTTGATTTCTGTGGCAGCCAGGAACTCAGATGCCTTCACAAATGTTATACTAATGGGCATTCTCTATAATAGCAAGGTCAAGGCTACCTTAAGGATACATGTGAAACAATACTGCCCAAGGAGATTTGGGTTTTTTCCCTCCTATGTCTGTAGTTGTAAGAATTTGGAAAAGGATACTTATGAATACCTAGAATCAACGTGAATCACTAGAGATTTGATACCCCACCACTGTCTCATCCATAGCACAGTGACTGACATTTAGTGGTCTTCATAGAAAACCAGACACAGAATTAGCTCAGGTTCTCTATTCCGTTTCATACCACAGAACCCCTGTGGAAGAAAATAGCCTTGGTAGCCAAAGATGACTGGAGAGATAAAGTGTGTGGTCTTCAGCATGGGTTTGAGCAATGAGAAACAGTTAAGGTGACAGATTACTTTAGGTTGCTTTGGAGCCATATGAAGGAAAGAGAGAAAGAAGGAAAGGAAAAAAGAAGGAAAGGAAGAAAGGAAGAACGGAAGAAAGAAAGGATGGAAGGAAGGAAGGAAGGAAGGAAGGAAGGAAGGAAGGAAGGAAGGAAGGAAACCTGTCTGAATATTTTAAAACACCAGTATTGGTTACAGTACCACCTGTCTTAGGGCTCTATAAGGATCTATTGCTCTTGTACTTTTGCATGCCTATGAATGTGTTATCCACCCTACTGAATGTCTTCCAGCTGAATGCAATCATGTGCCGAGCCACGGTTGTTTGTTTCTCATAACATATATGCTCTCTTAAATTAAATATTTTGAACTGTCCCTGATCTTTGAGATAATTTAAGACAATTTTGGCTACTATGGGTGTGTACAAACAAGGATGGGAGAAGAGAACCAGGAAAATGCTTTTTGCATAGTACTTTAGGAAGTTTCCTACTTCCTTTAGGCTAATAAGAAAATAGATAGTTTATAAAAAAATCCTTCAGACTTGCTGTGGGCTGCATGTTTAATGAAGTAAAGGATACGCAATGGTTTTTCAGAGCAAAACACAGCTGGAGTAAAGTGAACCAAGCATTATCAATTTACATGCTCTATATGCATGCTCTCTGTATGCTTGCTCTGGGAAGTTTAACAATGTATTTAAGGCAAAGGATTTGAAAGAAACAGTTATTGGATCCTCCATACTTTCTCATCCTCAAACTTACCTATATGAGCCTTCTTACAAAAGCAGAATGACCTCATCTTAGCATCACTGTGCAGCCTGATTTTAAAGTCCTTGATACTTTCCTCTTTTCTCCATCCTTACCAGAAAAACAGAGACTTTCAAATGTAATTCAATCTCTCATTAAAAACAAACGAAGAAACAAAAAACATTAGGTGCTGGAAAGATGGTTCAGTGGTTACGAGTACTGACTACTCTTCCAGAGGTCCTGAGTTCAATTCCAGGCAACCACATGGTGGATCACAACCATCTATAATGGGAACCAAGGCACTCTTTAGGTGTGATTGAAGATAGTGACCATGTACTCACATGTTTAAGATAAATAAACCTTTAAAAAATTAACTGAAAAAATATTAGTGTGGCTTAAACCCTATTTTCAAGAAAATACCACTATCATAGAAGAGAATAATTGAGCAAAACACATAAACAAACAACATCAAGTTAGTTATGTGGCCACAGAAATAGACAAACTCAGTGTACTGTTGGTCTGAGGACTCCAAGAAGATTTACAGTTATATATGAATTGGATTTTTCAAAGAAAGAATGGAAATTCCCTCACAAGTACTTCAAAAGAAAGATACAGTAGTCAGAGAAACTCCAGCCTCATCTATTCAGAAAATTCATTGTGGCTGTCAACTAAATAACTCACAATTCGCAGACAAAGTGGTAAGTCATTTCAATTAGATTGATACACAACTAGATAATGGAGAGCTCAGAAAGACTGAACATGCACTGCTAAACACTCATCATTTCATTGACTGTGTGGAAATTATCTGGGCTTTGTTGGTTTATAATCAGATGGACTTTCCTATCTGATTGAGTTAAACAAAGTAAGAAAGGAGCTGGAAGAAGAGTAGAAAAAGGAGGAGGAGGAACAGGAGGAGAAGAGGAAGAAGAGGAGGAGGAGGAGGAGGAGGAGGAAGAGGAGGAGGAAGAGGAATAAAAGGATAAGGAGTAAAGAGGGTTACTTGGAGACTAGTCTAAGTTGAGACAAGTCTAGAAGTTAGGTAGCACTCACTCAAGATGCTACCACTGAGGAAAAAGTAACTAAGCTAAAAAAAAAAATAATAATACAGGCATAAACAAAGGCAGTCTCCAAGTCCAGAGGGTAATAGGGTTATAACATAGCAGAAAAAAAAATCCCAATTTCTTCTGAGATTTCTACTCATTCTCCTCTCCAGTAGCATTGCTACTGTCCATGCTATTAAAAGTGAATCATTTATGTGCACACTAGAAACACTGGCAACGGTTGTGCTTCTTCACAGAACTTCTAGTGGTAAGTTCGATACTCACCCACTGACTCTTATATACAAGTTTAAGAAATGCTCAGAAAAATAACATATGACCAGTGCTAGCATACTATATATCTCTGCCATAAATGTGCTTCCCTCCCAGCCATCGCTGACATCACTAGTTCTTGTACCGCTCATGCCTGAAAGGTAAATAAAAGTAGCCTAAGATAATGGTGTCAAAATTTAGAAGTGAGCATCTTTTTTTTTTTTTTCCTCAGAACTAAAATGTGAGGTTCATTAAAGTGTTAAGATGGTATGCACTCCACTTAGTGTAGTTCCAATATGGTATGTGCCTGCCTCTTACTGCATCGGACAAAAACACTTACAAACAATAAGCCGCACAGTACTTGAACTTCTGTCTATTTTCTCAGTACAGTTCTCATTTCGATACTCCCATTGGCAGCAGTGTCCTACTGGGAGCCTCTTTATTATAAACGCCTCCATTGTAAATAGAGCAGAAAAGAGAAGTGTAGCTTCCAGTGTAACCCTGAAAGGGTGGAAAACCTTGTTCCTAATTAGGCTCTTGAGTTTGAAAAACTCCATTCTTTCCATGAGAGGAAATACTTCAGCCTGAGCGTCCAGGAAAAAAGATGGTACAGAAGAGCTGGGAACGAGAGATTGACACACTGAAGGGAATATCCAATTTGTTGCATTTCTGAATAGGGGTTTTCAGTGTTGTGCCCAAGAGTGTTTCCCACTATCTCCTGTCTGTTCCCACTTTATTTCTCCCTTGCAATTGCAGCTGTGGGAGTGGTAGCTTGCTCAGTCCATGTCTCTCCTTCAGTTTATTAATCTCTTTCTCCTCTATTCTTTGGGGAAGATAGGCTTTTAAAGGAGCATACTACTCCCTGTCTTCTCAAAGAAGCGCTGCGAGTAAAATGAAAATAAAGATGCCCAGAGAAAAAAAGAAAAGAGAAGTGTAAGAGGGCAACACTTGGGGTAAAGAAAAGATGATGAAAGTCCCCTGCTGAGCTCCTACACAAGCGGGTAAGAGCCAGGCAGTGCTCAGAAAGCAACAGACAATAAAGACAGCGTAATAACCGCCACTTAGCATCTTTGAAAGGAGAAAAAAATTACACCCTTTCTATTTCAAAGACCACCCAAGAGGGACAAGAAGAGATGGGGCTCCCCTTTTCTTTCACAAAAAAAAAAAAAAAAAAAAAAAAAAAAAAAAAAAAAAAAAAAAAAAGAGCAAGGAAATAAAGAGTCATTGCAAAATGTTCTTTCTGATTACATAAAT
>NC_034602.1:39003077-39030728 GCF_900095145.1 Mus pahari | reverse complement strand
CCTTTCTATTTCAAAGACCACCCAAGAGGGACAAAAAGAGATAGGGCTACAATATTATATAACAAAAAAAAGAAAAAAAAAAAAAAAAAAAAAAAGAGCGAAGAAATAAAGAGTCATTGCAAAATGTTCTTTCTGATTACATAAATGGGAATATGCTGAGATTGTTTCAAAGCATAGACTGTGCAAGAAATTGGTTTCAAATGAGTGTGGCCTTCTGCTAATCAGATCCCAGAAATGACAACTTATTCCAGAGACCTGGCAATGACTGGCAGACCAAGGGACTGTCATTAAGATGTTTATTTTTTTTTAAATTTGCTTGTTCTGTGGCCTTTAGTGGATATGCTTGGGAAATCAGAAACAATATTTAGTCTACTTAGCTATTTTTAGACAAGGTCTCATATAGCGCCAGCTAGTAAGTAAGTTGATTTTGACCTCAGGGTATGTTGGAAATTTTGGTCATCTTGCCTTTACCTTTTGAGCCTTAGGACTACAGGCATGTTCTACCTTCAGGTAGTTTGATGTGGTGACCTGTGCTTTTTTGTACATGCTAGCAGCAGAGCTCCCTTTCCATACCTTTGCTAGTTTTATTCTACAGAATGGTAGCTGTAGTGATGTGCTGCACAGAGCCCATGACTGAGCCCATAGGTACATGATTCAGAGAAGGAACTTCCTACAGACAGCACAGGGTTCTGCCATTCATAAAGTTAGAAGAGAGTTGTGGCAGAACTCACCGGGGACTTTTGGCACTGAGTTTTTATTACAGGCTCCAGAGGTTTGTCTGAGACATATAGGTCTCTGTTTCACAACCTTTGAAGAACTTCTGAAGAAGGCACCTAATCAATTCTTATAGTCATAACTGTGCTGAGTTTTGAACAAGAGATAGGCAGATTACATCTTCCAGCTTTCTATTAATCAGTCCAGGGTGTTTGGTGCTATAGTATTGCTGGTCACTGGTCTACTTATAAATATGTAACTATTGCCTTTGAAGTTAGTACAATCATTCCAAGATTCAAAAAACACACAGTACCATTCTTGGAGTGGTACTGTTGGGTTGCCATAGAGGCACAAATATACATGCAAAACGTTGCCTTATATATGGCCTTTCTGCAGAATTCCATTGCAACCGAAAGGGTGAGAGTTACATCCTTCACGTAGGAGGGGTAAGCACCCTCCTGATTGTTATCCTGGGTGCAGGAACCAAGGTTCACCTGAATATGAAGAACACTAATACAGTTGAGAAAGAATAGCTCAGCTTACTTTTCTGCTAGGCAAATCCAGAATGTTATAGGACGTGATGAGGAAATTTTTAATGTGCCATATTTACAAACACATTCAAACTTCAAAGACTGGGACCCATGAAAGTTGCACTGATGTTTTAGAAGTATGTTGATTTTTAAATAAACTTTCTTAATATTTGTCATGGCACTTTGAAAAGATGAAATCTGTCAGTTCGTTTTATAAATTTTCAACATAATATTTTTATTGATTACTTGTGATTTCATATCATGTGCCCCAATCATATTCACTTCCCATTTCTCTCAGGTTCCCCTCACCCTTGTGATACCCTCCCCCCAAAAAGAGGAGGGAGGAGGAGGAGAGGAGGAGGAGGAGGAGGTGGAGGAGGAGGAGGAATGTCCTACTGTGTTGCCAATATATTCACTGGAGCATGGTCAAACTCCCAGTGGACAGCACTTAAAGAAAACTTAGTCCTTCCCAATCACAATCCCCACAAGAAGTTATCAATTTTATAACCTTATATTTTTCATATGTAATACATTTAATAAAATTTGTCTGTGGTTTTGTTAACTGCCAGACAATGTAATTGATTTATTATGAATTTATTTAATATATTATTTATGTATATAAATTTTATCTAAATATAAATTCCAAGAGCTGTTTATAAACCAAAAATTCTAACTATTTCCTATGAGTCAGATCGTTTCAGATGAGTACATCAGTGGAATTCACCTTTAAATTGAGTCAATTTCCTGATCATTATCAATTAAGCTTGCATGCCTCGGAGTGTTTCCCAGCACACATTCTCAAGCTTGGTCAATTTTTAATATGATCCCTTTCTACTTGATATTGATTTTCCCATAACATCAGCTCAGTTGAGACTGTGATAGCATTATACCTGAAATGCCCTTTAAGTGATTATGGTCTTCAAAATTCCAAAGACTTTCCATCATTCTAGTTATGCTTGTCCCATTAAATTGTAGAATTTATTTTAAATACTCTGCAGTTCATTAAAAGGGGATTCATTATAAACTAAGAAGAAAGTGAGGAAAGATATGGGTATCTACTACACATTTACTAAATTCACAACACCTCTAAAACTGATTACTATAGTAAAAACGGTCTTAATTTTAAAATTATATTTTCAGGTATTTTTATCTTTTTATACAATTACAAAAGAAACATAATCTTGCTTCTCTTTTTGTTTTCATCCATTTTGGAACAACTTATTTATTTTCTCAATACAATTATTTTAAAAGAGTACTTGAATTATACCCAATCTGCTAAAATAGGAACTTAGTACAAGACATAGCACTGGCGATGAAGGGAGAAACATGTCATTATAAATGGTACCATACTCCTGGCAAATGTAGAAGGTGTCCCTGAAGAACTATTAGGACTATTAGTAATAACTGAAGGCAGTAAGCTGTTCAAACACAAAATAAATATACAAAAATCAATAGCCTCCTTATACAACAGAAAAAGAACTCAGAGAAGATAATGAAAAGAACATTCACAAAGCCATCTTTCTTGTGATGCCCAAGCAGTACAAGTTTCCTTGCAGAGAGTGAGCAGTCTATTCATCAAACATAGGAGAGGTATTGAGTACCAATCTTAGAGCCAAATATTTTAACTCAAATTCCAATAGTTACATACAAGCTACATAATCTTGAGAAAGCTAAGTAAATCTGTGCCTAAAATTGCTCATATTTTAAAACTCAAGTACACGGAGTTTGGTGCTTTTAATCCTAAGCTTTATCAGGTTTTTAATTCTAGCACTTGGAAAGCTAAGATAAGAGGATTGTGAGTTCAAGGCCAGCCTGGGTTACTTAGCAAAACCTCATCTCAAACAAACTAACAAACAAAACAACAACAACAACAACAACAAAGTAATCTTATTCTGGAAAGTATAAATCCATATAGCTAATGACACTGACATTGTTATATGCATATATTTTAGACTATAGCTCTGTTGTTTGGCTATATAAGTAAATATAGAACAGTGTGTGCCACAAATGAGAAGCGCATGATTTATCCTCACTAAAATGATGACTGTATATGATTGACACATGATTGACTAAAACGGTACCTGTCTTCTGCCAAGAGTTGACAACACAGCATACCTTCAGAACTATCAGAACTTAGCCTGAGGTGTGCTGCCATTTCATCCAATCTTAAATTTTATGGTTCTTTGACATTTTTAACTTATATATTTTTATTTCACATCTCCTCAGTGCTTACTGTTAGTTTGAAGAGTAGAGTTTTGCTGTAAGTGTGTTCATATTATTTCATCTAAAACAAATTATATTTCAAAGGAGCTAGAACAATTTACCTAAAAGTCTCCACGTAGAAGAATTTCAATCTCGCAACATGGCTGCTCTGGCAAGAGACACATCCAAAGATACAATTCAGGTTGAATGTAGACATATACCCTTTGGTTAGAATACACACCTTTAACCCTTCTGGCTGGAATACATGCATGCCTTTAGTACACACCTTTATCCCAAACAATAATGTCTAGTTGAAGGACAGACAATGTGATGAATCAGAGGAAGAGATGACAGAATTAGTCAAATAATTCCAACTCTTATGAGAACAGATGGGAAAGATAAGCTACTAACAAGTGAGGGAGAGGAAGTAGAGTTCTATTCATTTCAGTTGAGTTGACTTGAGTAGAGTTGAGTTCAGTTCAGCTGAGTTCAGTTGTGTACAGTTGTGCTCAGTTCAGTTCATGGAGTTCAGAAGCAGTCTTTCCAAACAGAGAAACTCAAGCAGAAGCTGAGAGAAGCCAATTTGAATCAGTCAGCTTGGAGAGGAGTTAGAGCCAGAACAGCTTAGTTGAGGCAGCCAGCCAGAGTTCAGAAAGAATTGGGAGTGAGGTTACTTAGCGATAAGTCTCTGAGGCTGAAACATTTTAGGCCTAGGTTCACAGATGGACGGTGGAAGCTGAAGCCTTCAAGATCCAGGATTGCAGCATATTGGACTGTATGGAAGCTAGAAGATTCTAGGCCTATGCCTAGGCATAGTTAGGTAGAAGCATGCTGGGCTCAGCCCAAGCCATGTATTGCCACAGCTTGGGTATGGCTCTCATCACATCCCTTCATCTGAGAAATTAAAAGTAACATTTACATTTACATTCCCAAAGCAGTGCTCTGCTTTATTTTTACATCTTTAGTACAGCAAAAATTACTAAAGGGATGATTGGCAAAGACACACAGAAGGAGAGCAATGGATCAATTCATTTAAATGCTACACTGATTCAGAAACATGGTAGTTATGAAGAACCTACCTTGTACTGTCAAAGAACTCAAATTCTTTTATTTTTGATTCTTCAATCATTTTTTACAGTCCAGACTTTGTCCCCTTGCTGGTCTACCTCTGACTGTTTCACATCCCATACTTCCTCCCACTCATCTCCAAGAGAACATCTCCATCCCTACCCCCACCTCACCAGACCCTGGGACCTCAAATCTCTTGAGGGTCAGGTACATCTTCTCTCACTGAGTTCAGACCCAGCAGTCCTCTGCTGTATATGTTCTGGGGAGCCTCATGTCAGCTGGTATATGTTGCATTGTTGGTGGCTCATTGTCTGAGAGATCTCAGGACTCCAGTTTAGCTGAGACTGCTGATCTTCTTACATGGCTGCCCTCTTCCACAACTTCTTCCAGCTCTTTTTCTAATTCAACCCCAGGGGTCACCAGCTTCTGTCCATTGGTTGGGTGTAAATATCTGCATCTGACTCTTTCAGCTGCTTTTTGGGTCTTTTGGTGGGCAGTCATGATAGCCCCCTTTTTGTGAGCATGCCATAGCCTCAGTCATTGCATCAGGCCTTGGGGCCTCCACTTGATCTGGATCCCAATTTGGGCCTGCCACTGGACCTCCTTTTCCTCAGGCTCTACAGTTCTTTTAGAAAGGAACAGTTCTGTGGCAGAGTTTTTCACTGTGGAATGGCAACCAGAGACCTGGAATGTAAGAGACTCTCGGGACTCAAAAGGAGGGACCTTAGATGAAATGTCATACAGTGGGGAAACTTATAGAGTCTACCTCCAGTAGAAAGACAGGACCTCAAGAACCCAAATTCTAATCAGAGTCTGCAGGTTTTCTATTCAGAGGAACTTGGTAGCTCTCACTCAAATAGGGCAGGAGTCTGGAGAAATGAGCTGATGCAGAGGCTAAGGACGGGTGCTTACTAGCTTGCTCCTAATGACTTTCTCAGTCTACTTTCTTATAGAACCCAGGACCACCAACACAGAGATGGTACCACTGATAATGGACTGGGCCACGCCCACATCACTCATGAATTTTAAAAGTTCCCCCACATACTTATCTGCAGTCTGTTGTTAGGGAGGCATTTTCTCAGTTAAGTTTTCTCTATTCTGTGAGCTAGCTTGTATCAACTTGACATAAAACTAGTCAGCACATAACGGATGACAGTTGCCTTGGTATATTCTTCTATTTAGGAAGAAGTGAACTCTGTATTCTCAGATGACAGAAAAACTGTAAATAAAGGATCTATGACTGCATGATTTTGGATAGTGGCATCAATCTATTCATGCAGGCAGATTATTCACGAACTAAATTTCTCAAAACAACAAAATCTTAAAATTAGCACATGGGTAAATTTCAACAAGAATTTGGAAATAAATAAAAGCATCCAGACAATAACAGACCTATAGGCAGACACCTGCATGCCTAAAACCATATTGAGAGCCAGGCATGGTGGCGCATGCCTTTAATCCCAGCACTCAGGAGGCAAAGGCAGACTGATTTCTGAGTTCGAGGCCAGCCTGGTCTACAAAGTGAGTTCCAGGACAGCCAGGGATATACAGAGAAACCCTGTCTCGAAAAACCAAAATAAGAAAAAAAAAAAAAAAAAAAAAGAAAGAAAGAAAGAAAGAAAGAAAGAAAGAAAGAAAGAAAGAAAGAAAGAAAGAAAGAAAGAAAGAAAACCCATATTGCGTTGTGCAGTTTTAGGGAAGCACAGAATATAAGCAATCTCTTGCAGATATCTTTGTGTACTAAACTCTTCCCTATTCATAGTTATGATGAAATGATGAAATGATGAAATCTAGCTGAGTTACGATGAAATGAGAAAAAGGTAAAAGTCACCCAAATGTTAATGAAAGTATCAGGGTCCCTTGACTTCTTCACAATGCACCCAGCATTCTCATTTTTCTCTTAAAATGGAAATATTGGTTAATATGTATAGCTTAAATCTATTTCAAGCATTTAATAATCAAATGGTGAAAGAGACCAAAGAACAAAATCTTTAGTACAAATGAGCTACAGCAAAGCAAAATGTATACAGCTAACTTCCGTGGAGGGTGGGGCATCCTCTTGGAGACAGGGGAAAGGAGGAATGGGATGAGGAAATATGGGAGGGCTGTCCAGGATGGGCAATGACTGGACCATTAAAAAAAAAAAAGTGTGCAGTTAAGTGCTTAAGCGCTATTCCAGGAAACACCAATTGGTTTCTAACTACCTTTTCCTTAATATGGAAACAGCATCATTCATGGCTATAAAGATGAAAGACTGAAAATAGTATGTCTGGGGTTTGAAGTATCTCACAAATTCAAAGTAAGGTGTGCAAATCTTCAGACAGAAGGGTTGATGAGAGTTTTACAATGTGAAATAATGATCTTTCCTAAGGTTTCTGCCTAAGACAGGCAGTATTGGATCACAAGATTCAAGACGCCCTTTCTGAGAACTATAGTAGCTAATGATAGCTTGATTTCATGTGAGTCATTTGTCAGGGAATGGGTATCTTGATTAGCATTTTCATCAAGATTTTATGGAATGGGTGGATTCCTTAGTGAGACAACACAGAAAGAGAAATACAATATGAGCTATCAGCAGTTCCCAAATGTCCACCTGACTTTCCATAAAGGCTGTTGTAGGATTCTTCCATCATTGGAGCAGTGCTTCAGAAGCAGAGCCAGCAAATGTGTGGGCCTTAGGCTGGTGCTGTGAAATATTCTCTTTATAAATACCAAGTACTGATTGGTCCAGGAAACAATATCACAAGTTTTTAATGCTCACAATCTCAATTTATTATTATTTCCATGGAATTAATCAGTGTTCTTCTTTTTCATTAGCATAGTTTTAGATATAAACTTATTTAAATAGTATAGTTTATGTGGTTTTCTTGTTCATTTTTTCCCATTTTAAACTATTTGACATTTCTTTCTTTGTCCAAGTCAAGAATATTTTTTAAAGTATGCATGTATTCCTGAAGTGTCAAATCACAAAAGAAAGATTGTATTACATAAAATTCAATAGCTAATTTCCCTTCTACTTAAGATATTTAGCTTTAAAAAAACAACTTTCGGAATGAAATAAGGATTGGTGGTATACTGTCACAGCCTTGCTTCCAGGTTGGTGCTTCACTCTAACTTAGCCAACGGTGATAATCTGTTCTATACGAAGCCAGAGTTTTAGAAATCATACCTTTACTTCTTTAATCCATCAGCATATAGTGAGAAAATAGGTGATCATTGGGAATTAATTACCTAGGAAAATCGAGATTTTTTTTTCTATTGGCTCTGTGGAAAGTGTGATTGAATGTGAAAGATGCATCCATCTAAACAAATGAAAGTCTCTGAATTTATGGTGCTTTCTCTTCAGATTACAGTACGATCATAAGTATGATTTTTGAGAAGGATAGAGCTTCAACTTATTTTTTACATCTCTGAAAACTATATTATAAAAATAAGAAGCCATAGCAGATCAACCCAAAGAAGGTTCAAATTCTGCCTTTTGTTTACAGTGATCAGACATAAGGTATGTCTGCAAGCATAAAGAAACAAGACATACAGAAAAAGGGTAAGAGCCTGAGGTTCATGACTGTGGCGATTCCTTGAAAACTGTTAAATATTTCAAATTTCATATTTCCCAATAGTATCATCTGAGCTTTGTGAAAGCACTGGAAGCAAGTTTTAAAAAAATAGATTTATTAGATCAAGGGAATTAGTGAACTGATAACTTTCATACAGCTTTTTCACAATGCAGTCTTAAGGATGGGACACTGAGTTTGGATCCTTATTCTGCCTGAGTAGCCTAATAAGAAATTCAAATATCCATACAAAGACAGACTGTACATTAGCCTTTCTTGATCAAGGACAGCGTTTTGCTATCCTTTCCATTGCAGACATAAAATGCTTCCTACAAGTGATAAGTGAGTTCAACCAGGATGAGTTTCATGTTGTATTTATCACGGAATGAATTTCCTTCCTTCCAGGCTGTGTGAAGACTTCAGGAATGCACACCCAAGAGAAGGTGAGTTCCCATCACTTGGTAAACTTCTCTCAACACCATTCTGACCTAACCCTCTGCTTTTGTTAGAGATCTTCTAGATCATTCGATGAGTGATTTTCTGCCACCAACTACTCCTAGTGTGTGATGTATACACTCCACTGCTCTGAACCCACATGGGCACTAGAATGGATAAACTAAGCTGCATTAATTATCAGCTCAACTTTTACCTTTAAAGGGGAATTTACGAGTGCAAAGTCATTCAAACAAAATTTGTTAGCATGTTATTACTTTGAGCCAGGGTACAATCCAAAAATGCTGGAGCACATCTAATTCTAGAACATGTAAGTGCCATGACCAAGAAAATCGTTGTTTACAACAGAAGTTCTGTATGACAGATGGTGTCACACTTAACCAATTATACAAACCATCCTATGGCTATGTGCTTTGTCTGCCACTTGAAGAAGAAGAAACAGGAGTTAGCAGATTTCTAAATAAAATACTTGATTCTAGATATTTGAATGCAGAATCTATTCATAAGGACCACAATCCCTTCCAGAATACTGGGTCATCGATACAAAACTCTAAAACCAGGTAACTTACTTGAGGCCACAGCATGTACACTGAATTGAGTTATATGAACTAGTAATAACTAATAGTTATAATAATATTATTTTATTTATATGTTACTATTTATGAATATTATGGATAATAATATTCATGTTAATAATATTAGTAAAATATTGTGACTGCGATCTTGGTACAAATCTCATCTCCTTGGACAAAAGCAAAATCATTATAAGTATTCTACCAGTAAGTCTGTAAGGACAATTACAAGAAATATGGAGAATTCCGCCAAGATTGCTGGGCTCATATGAAGGGCCTTCTTCATTTTCTTAAGGAAGATTCTATAGTTAGAACAGCAGTGGTTACCTATACAGTGTTCTGCATTTAAATAATCCTTTGCTCATTTACCCCTCACACACATAGGCAATTATAGTTTGAAATGCAGAATACAAAGTTTCATTTGCATTTTGGAAGCTGGTATTAGATTCTATATTGCATAGCTGGTTCATTTATTTTGTGCATAAGTTATATTTTATTCATGAAAACTTGCTCTGGACTTTATATTGTGATATTAACAATGGTCCTATACATTTAAGTGAAATGTGTGGGGCTTTGGAGCTAATTTATTCCATTTCCTTCCCTCTCTGTGTGGTAGTCAATTCAGAAAACACATTAAGCCAATTTAAATAAAAGGCAGTGCCGCTTTTATTGCTGGTGAAACTGTTTGGAGTCCTGTGCTCTGCCCCTTTCAGAACCTAAGGTTTGGGGCCAGAGGCAGCACAGTCACCCATACAGTGTTGAGAGAAGAGCTAGAAAGAAAACAAACATATCCACACTTTCTACCTCACAGAAGGCAATGGTTTTTTTGTTGTCCCTTTTGTAGAAGATATACAACGGAGAAGAAAATTAAGAAAAGAGGAGCTCTTATATGCATAGTGACCATTATCTCTGACTACTTAAAAACAATTCAATTAAGTTGTCAATCTCTCCTGAACCTTTTGGATGAAATGCCATACCTCCTCAGGGGCACAGATAACTCTGGACCTGCCTCCCTGTCCCCATTCTCAGCCTCCTGGCCGTGACAGATCTACATCAGCTCTTTGCATTCGCTGTTCTAGTTTCTAGGAACAGTATGTCACTGGGTTCTTGACAGGATGCCACTAAAGTCTTCAGTGAGAAGCTATGTTTGAGAGTGATGGGAGGGATTGCTTAGGGGTTAAAAATGCTGACTGCTTTTGCAGAGGACCCCAGTTCAATCCCTAGAATGCAAATAGTGGTTTGTAACCATTCATATCCAGAGTTCCAGGAGATCAGTTGCCTTCTTCTTCTGGACTTCGTAGGTATGCACGCACTGCACATACATGCATGCATGTAACTACACATAAAAATAAATATCATATATTTTAAAGTTGTGTTTTTCCTTTCTTTAAATTTTTTATTGGCTATTTTCTTTATTTACATTACAAATGTTATCTCCTTTCCTCCTAAGAAGACATTTAGTATTTATCCATGTATAGAGTACTACTAACTAGTATGCCTAGTGTTCATGGAAATACTAAGTGTGTTTGCTTATTGAGTTATCGATCCCATTTAATCAATGATTTTCAATTTTTTTAGACTTTGAGGTATGTTAGAACACTGTTACTATTTCTGAAAAGACCATTTAGTATTGGGACCCAGCTATTATTTTTTCTTATAAGACACTGTCCTGTTGACACCCTATTTCACTTTTGACTCTCCAGTGTGGTACAAAACAGAGTCATGGACAAAGCAGAAATGACCGTAACTGCATTCCACTCAAAATTGATTTTCAAAGTATAATGGAAGGTCGGATTTGTACAGGAATATAGTTTGCTGACCTCTGTAAAAGATCTGTGAAAGCAGAATTCATTTGTTTCCTCAGCAGATTCTGCTCTGCAGGTAAAACAACAGCAGCAGGTTTCAAATACATATATTTTCATGAACAAATGCTCCCTTGCTGAGGCCTGATGAAGATTCTCCTGATGGCAAACCAAGAATAGGGAGAATATGGGTCTACCCCACAGGGGCCTAGAATACCTTTTACTTATGTGTGTCACAGTGAATAAATATTTATGAAACCAATTCAAAGTAAATTTTTCCTCCTGTAGAAATAAGTTGCAGCTACCAGAAGAAAAATCTGAGTTAGAAGCTTTTACTTTAAAAAAAAATAAGTTATGCTGAAAACTAAGCCAATGTAATTTAGGGCTTTTGAGAGATTAATCAAACAGGTTGACTGAAGCAACTAAGATTGGATTTTACAGCTGTTTTTGTTGGAGTGCAATTGTTAAGCGAAAGAACATATAATCACAGTAAATCTTCCTGATCAGTAATTATTTCCCTAACTTCCAGGACAGCATTTTAATCTGAGTCTGAGTTTTCTCATTCTCGAATACATTAGATTAGATAGCAATAATAAAGATACACAAATATTGAATATAAACCATATAACAAGCATAGCTTGTAAGTGTACTAAGTATATGCTCCTACCATCAATCTGTGGAGGAAGGATTTCATCTTACAGAGACAAAATCCGAGGCAGTAGAGAGCTGAGCTGATAAAAAGGGGCAGATCCAAACTAGTTATTTATTCTAGTGACTAGATCTATACATGTCTATACTAGACTAAATCATCATTTCTAAACCCCCAGTGGGATGAGTCTTCTCTGGGAATCTGCAGAAATGTATTTGAATATTTAAAACTCTTCAGGAATCCTAAAAAAAAAAAAAAAAAAAAAAAAAAAAAAAAAAAATCAAATGTCATGCCAACATTTGAAGCTGCCACAGCAACAACCAGCAAAGAGCATAAACTGCTGCTGTGTGAAGAAGTGTTACACAGCACATGAGGATAGAAACTGCTGTTCATGTGAACAGGATGCCAATACACAAGCATATGGCTATTGCACTTCTTACCCAGATGTTTACATTTGAAAACAAGTGAAGAGATTTTTATACCTTGTGTGCTTTTTGAAGGTGAAGAAAGGCACACAAATATACACACCAGCTTTGACCCAGATCACACAGAATGAGATCTTAAGTTTAGAACAGTGTCCTTTCCAAAATTCAGAGCACATTCCGACATGAGGCAGTTCATAAGCGAGGTATCCATTTTAGGACTGGGATCAGATTGCATTCTGAGATCTGCATCAGGCATTTAGGGTTGATTGTTCCATTTCTATAAGTATGCTACAAATGGGTGTTATGACTATTAAAATAATTTTCACCTAGTACTTTATTTTTAGACAGGTTCTTCTTATGTATCTCTGGATGACTAGGAACTCATAATGTAGACCAGGTTGGTCTTAAATTCACAGACATTGGCCAACCTCTGCTTTCCCATGCTGAGCTTAAAGGTGTATGCCACTGCACCTTGCTGTTATATTGTAAATTTTACAAAAACAAACAAACAAAAACAAAAACCAACAAAAAACAGAAAACAAAAAAGCTAAACCTAAGAGACTAGATTATACAAAGAAACACATGGAGAACAAATTTTAAGTCAGGCATGGTTCTTCAATTGACATTTTTTTACAATGATTTATATAATTTAATATTCAAAAATTAAGTTCAACATAAGTATGAATTATAGCAAATCCCATGTAAATAGAAATGTAGAGAGAATATCTTGTGTAGTGTACAGATGTATCACCTGTCAATTGTATAGACGTATCACCTGTCAGTTAAACAACCCATGACCAATGGCTTAGGCAGAAAATAAAAGGCAGAACATTGGGGAGCAAAAGAATTCTGAGAGAGAGAGAGCCAGAGGGAGATTAGTCAGGAAGATGTGATGAGACAGACACACCTTACTTGAGCGCAGGTATCCAACCATGTAACAGAATGTAGGCTATAATAAATGGGATATGTTAAGTTATATCTAGTCAGGGAAGAGCCTAGCTATATAGTATAGATATTTGTAAATACATTTTGAGTCTGAGTCATATATCTGGGAGCACAGGCTAGGAGGAAGAACCAGGTCTTAACATATACACTGGAAACTTTCTATTCAGTCTTTATATGTCATTTAGAGTGTATACATCAAGTTTTATAGTTCTTAAACTTCATATATTTATACTATAATTTATTTTAAATTAATTATATAAACTTGAAATGTGTTGCAAATGTGAAGAAACAAAATATTTGTGCCTTTTTAGAACAAAAAAATTAAAATGGTATAAATATTAGAAAAATGTATTATGATTGCTCAACCCTCATTAAAGAAGATTCTCCTTGCAATCGTTGACAATTAGCACGTAGACCCATTAACTGCTCGATGTGCAGAGATTTAGAGACCATAAGGTTCTGAGAGATGAATGGGATGTCTATATCATGCCCCTTTCTTGAAGACTAAGGGATCTATTCAGAAGACAGATTATGAAAGAATGTTTTCCAGATACAATAGGACAGATAGACATAAGAACTTGAACACACATGGTATGTACTCACTGATAACTGGACATTAGCCCAAAAGTTCAGAGTACCCAAGATTTAATTCACGGACTATATGAAGCCCAAGAAGAAGGGAGACCAAAATGTGGATGCTCAGTGCTTCTTAGAAGGGTGAACAAAATGCTCACAGAAGGAAATATGGAATCAAAATGTGGAGCAGAGACTGAAGAAAAGGCCACCCAGAGATTGCCCACACCTGAGGATCCATTCCACACACAGTTACCAAATGCAGACACTATTGTAGATGCCAAGAAGTAAATGCTGAAGGGAACCTGATATGGCTGTCTCCTGAGAGGCTCTGCCAGAGCCTGACAAATCCAGAGACAGATGCTCACAGCCAACCATTGGATTGAGCACGGGATTCTGTATGGAAGAGTTGGGGAAGGGACTGAAGGAGCTGAGGGAGTTTGCAGCCCCATGAAGGGAGCAATAGTGTTAACTGGCTAGACTCCCCCGGGGGGCTGTCTAGCCACCAACCAAAGAATACACATGGAGGGACCCATGGATTCAGGCATGTATGTAGAAGAGAAAGGCCTTGTTAGATATCAGTGGGAGGAAAGGCCCTGGGACCTGAGGGTGTTCATTGCCCCAGTGTAGGGGAATACCAGTGCAGGAAGGTGGGAGTGTGTGGATGGTGGAGGAGCACCCTCATAGAGGCAGAGGGAGGGGGATGGAATAGGGAGTTTCCAAAGGGGAGACCTGGAAGGGAGAAAGCATTTGAAATGTAAATAAAGAAAATATCCAATTAAAAAAATACCTTAAAAAAATACTCAGAGGAGTTGTGACAGGATTCATAAGGCCTGCATATGCTTAAGCCAAACAAAATCTCAGCATGTAAATGGGGAGGTGGCCATGAAATTCAACTCTAAGCTCAGGAACTCTAACTGTTTGATGTATAATGAGGGGGTGGTTCTTTACTGATGCAGACACTGGTATACCAACCATTCTCTAGTCTATACTCCATATGAAAACATAGTTGGCCAAAACAAGTTGAAGATTTGGGCAACAAAATGGTATGTAGGTAAGGAGGGGTTGGAAAAAGAAAGGAATGTGATCAAATTACATCACACAGAATTCTCAAGCAATCAATAAAAACGTTATTTTTTTTCAAATCCATTAAGCGGTAAGGAATATGTGCTGGTTTTAAGCCATCTTTAGATGCATTTAATTTACTACCTCATCAGTTCTATACAACTTGCATCAAACACAGATTGTCTGCTTTTCTAAGAAGAAAATCATGTGGGCACAAATGGATTAGCTTTACTAATGATTTTTTTTACTATTAGGTTTTATACTTTAATAATGTTATTTATAGTAACTTGTATTTTCCCAGGAAGGGGAAATAGAATAGATCTTGCTGGTGGACTGGGGGCAGATAAATATTAGAATATGAGAGATCAGATGGTAGGGGGAAGGGATGGAGAGGGAGAGAGTCTAGTGAGAGTCAACTGGAATTAGAGAGCTTTTGGGGTAAGCGTAGAAACCTACTGTAGTGGAAACTCCTAGAAAGGACTTCCAGTTGTAGGAATGAGACACCAATACAGCTATAAAACCATCAAACTACAATCTGTTCTGCCTACAAGATGTGCTAGGGTAATGGTAGCACAGATCATCGAGATTAGCCAACCAATGACTGGTTTAATTTGAGGCCCACACCAAGAAAGGGAGCCCATGCCTACCACTGCCTGGATGATGAAGAACAAGAATTTGGATAGCCCAGAAATGAAAGACAGACAGACAGACAGACAGACAGACAGACAGACAGACAGACAGACAGGCAGGCAGGCAGGCAGNNAGACAGACAGACAGAAAGAAAGAAACCCAATGAAATTATTCTTAATGATGTTCTGTTATACTTGTAGATCAGTGCCCCATCCAGTCATCATCAGAGACACTGCCACAGGCAGCTAATGGGAGTAGATGCTGAAAACCATAGCCAAACATTACAAGGGAAGAGGGAGCCTAGCTAGCAGTTTCCATAGGGTCCACTCAATGGAGGGCAAGGAAGAATTGTAAGAGCCAGAAAGGTCAGAGACACCAGGAGAATCATCTAAGCAGGGATTGTGGGGGCTCACAGAGATTGAAACAGTAATGGTAGAGGCTGCATAAGTCTGTGCTAGGTCCTCTGCATAGATGTTATGGTTGTTGGCTTAACATTTTGGTGGATACTCCTAACAGTGGAAGTGGAAATGTCTCTGACTCATTTGCTTGTTCCTCCTGCTGTGTTTCATCACCCAACTTGATGAGAGTTTATGCCTAGTCTTATTGTATCTTGCTGTGTTGTGCCTGGCAGCTGTGCCTGGGAGGCCTGCTCTTTTCTGGGAGGAGACAAGGGAACAACAGATCTGAGGTAGACTGGGAGAAGTGGAGGGAAAGGAAGATATAGTTGGGATGTATTGTATAAAAGAAGAATAAATAAAAATTTTATTTCCATATTGCATATTATAATTCAGTTAACTTGGAAATAAGCTATTTATTTTTAATTCTTCTCTTACAGCATGAATTATGTTTTTGAAATGTACGTAAGTCTATGTCCCATTTTTTCTAAAAACTTTTGCAATTCATGTATATCGAACCTGAAAGTATATTATCAATTAATAGTGAGTATTTTACTGGAAGCAAAATGTTTTACATTTGTACAAAAGTACAAGTAAAAATAAACCATGAGTTTCCTTTGTATCTACTCATCTTCCCTGGAATCTTTATGTTATGGCTCTAATATGTAGGGTCATAGACTAACCTGGAAAAGCCTTCTGTGTACAGAGGCAAAAAAAAAAAAAAATGATGACAGTTCTATGGGTCTGCTCAATGTGTCTTGTGATTAAACACACTTGGGGATGTGGTTAATCCAAGCTAAACATATTGTGTTGGTTTGCTTTTGTTTGCTTGTCAGAATTCTCATAAACTTACATAATGTGAAGAATGTGTGGGTCTAGGAAAGGAGATTTACCACACAGCACGCCCCACGCATGTTTGTAAACAGGGCATGTCTTTTTCAGGCTTTTTAGTTATCCATTAATAGCTTCCCACTTAATACTCCATATTAGTTTCATTTTATAAGTTAACTTTAAAAAAAAAACACATAGAGCTATGAGGAAAAGCCTAGTAACATTACATTATCCACAAGATTAATACATGGGTGTGGAAGTTGAAAGGAAAGAAAAGACTAAGGTGGTTTGAACATGAGGCAGTATAGGCAGCAAGAGAATATGAGGTCCTGTAGAAAGCTGAATTCTACATAGTTGGTATGGTTTATGTTTGAATTTACGACCAGTGGTTCATGCGTTGAAATCTTGTTCACTGATACAGTAATATAAGAAGTGGCTCAAAATACCTAAGAGGTAGGGTCTAATAGAAATCTGTGAGGTCACAGTTCAAGGTATTTTTATTAGATAGTTTCTTTATTTGCATTTCAAATGTTATCCCCTTTCCTGGTTTCCCATCCCCAAACCCCCAATCCCCTCCCCCTGCTCATCAACCCACCTACTCCCACTTCTTGGCACTGGCATTCCCCTACACTGGGACATAGAGCCTTCACAGGACCAAGGACCTCTCCTCCCACTGATGACCAACTAGGCCATCCTCTGCTATATATGCAGCTGGAGCCATAAGTCCCACCATGTGTACTCTTTGGTTGGTGGTTTAGTCCCTGGGAGTGCTGGGGTTAATGATTAGTTCATATTGTTGTTCCTCCTATGGGGCTGCAAACTCCTTCAGCTACTTGGGTCCTTTCTCTAGCTCCTTCATTGGGAGCCCTGTGCTCAGTCCAATGGTAGACAATGAGTATCCACTTCTGTATTTGTCAGGCACTGGCAGAGTCTCTCAGGAGACAGCTATATCAAGCTCCTGTCAGCAAGCATTTGATGGCATCCACAATAGTTTCTGGGTTTGGTGAATGTATATGGGATGGATCCCCAGGTGGGGCAGTCTTTGGATGGCCTTTCCTTCAGCCTCTGCTCCAAACTTTGTTTCTGTAACTCCTTCCATGGGTATTTTGTTCCACCTTCTAAGAAGAATCCAAATATCCACACTTTGGTCTTCCTTCTTCTTGAGTTTCATGTGGTTCGCAAATTCTATCTTGGGTATTCCAAGCTTCTGGACTAATATCCACTTATCAGTGAGTGCATATCATGTGTGTTCTTTTGTGATTGTGTTACCTCACTCAGGATGATATCCTCCAGATCCATCTATTTACCTAAGAATTTCATAAATTCATTGTTTTTAATAGCTGAGTAGTACTCCATTGTATAAATATACCACATTTTCTGTATCCATTCCTTTCTTGAGATATATCTGAATTCTTTCCAGCTTCTGGCTATTATGTGCTCATGTACATTCACATACACAAGCATTTATATACAAACAAGATCATACCTCTCTCTCTCTCTCTCTCTCTCTCTCTCTCTCTCTCTCTCTCTCTCTCACACACACACACACACACACACACACACACACAAACACACACACAGAGGGAGATAATCACACAGTCAGAAATACATAATGAAATGATCCAGTAAAGGTAGATATAGACACTACAATGTTACATCTATACTCCAAATAAGACAAGAGATTTCCAACAACCATCAGAAGTGAAGGAAGGCTGGAAAGAATCTCCTCTAGATAGAGAGTGGATATGCCAACATCTAAGTTTTAAACTTCAATCAGTAAAGCTATAAATATTTTTCCAGTCTCTTGGTACCATGACATGATCTTGCCACCTACAAATTTGTTGCAACACATTATTAGCAATCCTGAGATACATGAGCCCTGTGAGTTGGAACTTGAACATACTTGAAAGAATAGGTCCATGTTGACTTGTTAATGTAGTTCTAGGAAATTAATACAAGTTTTGTTCTCATTGTAGTTATAAAACAGGGCCTATTTTTCAAGAAATTAGGAACAGTTATTGAGCTACTGGAACTTTACCTTTTACAAATATTGTTATATGATAGTTAGATAAGGAAATTATATTTCTTCACAAAGATAGACATAGTACTTGATCCACTGTAACATTCATGTAGAAGGAATGATGAGTAGATGGATAATTCTTATACATCTGAGTAGAGAGTTTGATAAGAAAGTACAGTATTACAAGGAAAAGGTCTACGTGTTAGATTCCAGGCAAAAGGAATAAGGAATAGTGTCAGATGGAAAAATACTTTAAATATTGAACAGCAGTTAGAGGAAATTATACATAAAGGTAAAAGAAATGTGCTAATTAGGTTCTTAAACAGAGCACAGAATAAAAGCATCATTTGATAGAGATTATGTTGGCAGTAGAAAAGTGAAAAACAAGTTTCCCATCATGGTTCTTCCAAGGAGGATGGTTTAGTTAGTTTAACATTTTATTTTTAAACTGAATTCAGTTAAAATATGCCTTTGTGGATATAATTGATTCTAGGGAACTTTTATTGTAATTACAAAAATATTTAATTTAGCAGCATTAGTATCTAAAACAGTAAAACTATATAAAATCATCCCAGAATAAAATGATTGTTTATGCCCATGCCTTCTCATCTTTTCTTCAATATTTTACACAATCAAACTCAAACAATAAAAAGATAATTTTGTAACCTCAATTCTTGTTTCAAATATAATATAATAAAATAAAATAATAATATAATAATATAATATAATAATAATATAATATAATAAAATATAATTTTATTGTGATTAAAAGAACCCTTCAGAAACATAACTTTAGCAATGAAGTAATATCCATCTATCTAAATCCACTATAATAATTCAAACGTTACCCTATTTGGGTTATTTGTGTATTTGAGTGCTTGACTTACATCTTATATATGAGTCTTTGTGACTATTTCGCATTATCTAATTACAATGTATCTATAATGGGACTTCCAAGTCATAAAACAGAAGTATTAAAACATAAAAAATAATGTACTTATGAACAGTTTGCAAGCAACAAGCTAATCATTTTTGTTCCCCTCAAGAGGTGTGAATATATAAATTTTCTATTAAACAATCAGGTATTTCTGTCAAAAAGAAAAATGTCAGATATCACGCCAGTAACTTTGAAATAAAATCAGGTCAGAGAAGCAATCATTTGTTCATGCAGTCACTTAAGAACGAGCAGGAAAGCATGGCTGCTATGCAACCTTTGAAAGGAACTGAGAGATGGTTCAAAATGATGACCTCAGAAAGGCAGGGTTCCTAGGTGTAAATTCCCCAGATACAACAGTGTTCAAAACACATACAGTAACCAGAATTTACATCTCCCCTAAAAGTAAAGATATGAGTTGGTCATTATTTCAGATACAGTAACTATGGTAATAGAATTCATCAAGTAGTCTCTCAGTTCTCTGGTTAGTCAGTACTTTCATTATTAACGCTTCAGGTTATTCAATGTACACGGGTAGATTTCTGGTTTGGGTCCAATTTTAAGATCAATTGTCTGAGAAACTTAATATAAGCATAGCCAAGAATGAGACAGCCCTCCCTGACACACATGTATGATTTTTTTATATAAGTTCAGTAACAGTGATTCCAATGATATGCCCCTTACTATGTGTAACAGTGTCTTCATGATCCATTTATTTTGGCATATCTTATAATTAAAGATATAATCACAGAACTCAAATCTCCTGTGTTTTTAATAATTTACACAAGCATTATCAATATTTTACAAAGAAGTTAAAAATTATTTAACTAAAGGTATAGATTAAAATGCACTGCATTTGAAACAGAGGGGGGAGGGAACTAGGGGGAGGGAGAGAGAGAGGGAGGGAGGAAGGTAAGAGAAACAAAAACAAAGAGACAGAAAGACAGAAAGGCAGACAGACAGATGGATGAAATCTAAAACGTCATTTTTCAATGTTGACTATAAGCATACATGTACTTTTGTAGCACACAAATCTCCCCCTAGGCAGCTTACATTACTCTTCATTGGGAACACAGGAAGATCATGCTCACGATTACAAATCATGGAAACATTGCTTCATTTTCTACCAAGATTGTATCATTTCAACATCAGAAGAATCTTCAGCCCACAGAAAATTTACTTAGTATTTTTCTGTAGTTGTTTGATTTGGAGAAATGTACTAGGCTTGGCATAGAAATTGTTTGATGGTTCTAATTATAGAGGTTTGTTTTATTGTTGAATTGGTGGAAAAGAGAGTTTAATACAGAAGTTAAATAGCACACACTCTTTGAGGCTTTGAGTGAAGCACATAGAAAAATGACCTTTAGTAGAGGGAATATAACCTCTTTTGCCCCAACTTCTATATAGAATTTCTGGGTATGTGAGGCACTGTGTATGTATGTATGTGTGAGTATACACACACACACACACACACACACACACACACACATATATATATATATATATATATATATATATATATATATATATATATGTTATACACACACATATATACATGTGTACATATATACATATATGTATATATACTAACATGTACATATACACATACATATGTATATGTATATATATGCACATACATACATGTATATATACATATATATGTGTTTATATTTGTATAGATATATATATATATAAAAATATATATATAAAATTTCCAAGTAGTATATATAATAGATAGTATAAAACTCAGGTTTGGAGATTTAAAGTGTAGAAAAAAAGATGTAGTAATGTTTGTTTGTTTATTTTAACTCAGTTGTTCACATTTAAAATTTATGACCTTCCAGGCATGGCAAATGAATAATCAAATATTTTTATACCACTTGAACATTCATTCCTCTCCCCATGTTATAAATATTACACGTGGATCAAATATGTGTCATTGTAGGATGTTGTCTTAATTGTGTTACCTGAGAACTAGAAAAATCTAAATATTTTGAAGCAGCTACACTAAAATTCCATCCTTTGATGAGTCTTATTAATAAAAACAAGTATTCCAGGAATTAATAACTTCATTACATGTATTAGAAATGGTGTATGTAGTCAGAAAAACATGCTAAGCAAAACATTTGTAAAATTCCTGTCATTGTTGAGAGCATTTCCTAAAATGCCTAATTATATGTAGTATATTAAAGTTATAAATATAAATACTTATTTTGGAAATGTAGCCCTGGATGAGATCTTGGTGGTCTGGCTGCTTATTTGTAAACTATACCCCATCAAATTATCCTACAGTTTGGCAACACCTCACAAAGTAGTCAAGAGAATCTTGTCCATGGGAAAGCATCACAGGGCTCCACTGAAGCTCCTGAACTGAAGTATAAGTCATAGAGCAGGGGCCAACATTTCCATCTTGCTTTGTCTATGCAATGCCCCTTTCCTGGTCCTTTGAATGCACTGTATTACTTTCTTGGTTTTGACTGCTTGAAAGTGATGTTCATAAACGATTCTGTGAAAATCAAGTGGAAGAAAGAACTGTCTAGGAATCTGCAGAGTTAGGTACATAGAGAAGACAATTTCAAAGAGTGGACCTAAACAAAGCCCATGTAACTTTAATTATCTGACATCTAAGACTCAAGACTAGGATATGATTTGGTAATGGTATTTTTCAAAATGATTCATAGAAGATTATGCTTTATAAAAACAAAAGATAAGATTAGATCATTCTACTAGGTCAAATATCTATGCTTGTTTGAAAAGATAATTAACAAATATAGTAATTGATATTTTTAATATTTTTGAAAAGTCATGTTTTTATAATGCATAGGCACATATCTTTAAGTTGCGACTGGAGTTAACTTTTAATATAAGCACAAATTCATTTTGAAGTTGTTATTACTTAACATAAGCACAATGAGATTGAGAGTTATTTTTTATTGGTTATTGTCTTTATTTACATTTCAAATGTTTTCCCTGTTCCAGGTCTCCCCTTCAGGAAACCCTATCCCATACTCCCTCCCCCTGCATCTATGAGGGTCCTCCCCTACCCACCCACTCACTCCCAGCCTCCTGCCTTAGCATTCCTATACATTGGGGTTTCAAACACCCTCAGGCCCAAGGGTCTCTCCTCCCACTGATGTCCAACAAGGCCATCCTCTGCCATATATGCAGCCAGGGCCATGGATCCTTCCATTTGTATTCTTTGGTTGGTGTTCCAGTCCCTAGGAACTCCGGAGGATCTGGCCTGTTGACACTGTTGCTCTCTCTATGGGGCTGAGTAATTTTATTTTTAAGTATAATTTCAAAATATTAAATTTTAAAATAAATTTGAGTTAAATTAATATTCAAAATATTATTTAAATGTTTTACTATACACATATATTTTAAATTAATTTTCCTATAATGCACAGATATATAGCTTTCAGTTGTTATTACTGGTGTCAATTCTTCATAGAACAAATTATAACAGTAAATTTCTCCATCTCAATGTTTTCTCCATTATACATGAGTCTAACAGATGTTAAAATTTTATTCATAATCATTAGCTACCTTCCTGTCTCTATACTAATTCTTTTAACTAAAATGATGATTTATAAAGACTGTATGTAAGTAAACCATTAATTAATATTAGTTTTAATTTTTACAATAACAGGATAATTTATGTTATAGTTATATATCAAGTGTTTATGATCTCTGCCAAGTCCTCACTGTTTACTATGACAGGATTAAGAACCAGCGCCTTTGAGAGACAATAAAGTCATGAAGCCCTCAGGAGTGGCATTAAAGTCTGTGAAGAATAATTTTGGTAATCATCTTGACTTGGCTAAAGGATTTTTTTTTAATTGGATATTTTCTTTATTTACATTTCAAATGTTATCCCTTTCCCTGTTTCCCACTGGACACCCTGTATCACATAGTCGCTCCCCCTGCTTCTATGAGGGTGCTCCACTACCCACCTACTCTGTTCATCCACCTACTCCTGCCTCCCCACTCTGGCATTCCCTTACACTGGGATATCGAGCCTTCACAGGACAAAGGACCTCTCCTCCCATTGATGTCTGACAAGGCCATATTCTACTACATATGCAGCTGGAGCCATGGGTCCCTTCATGTGTACCATTTAGTTGGTGGTTTAGTCTCTGGGAACTTGGGGGGGGGGGTGTTGGTTGGTTGATACTATTGTTCTACCTATGAGGTTGCAAACCCCTTAAGCTCCTTCAGTCCTTTCTCTAACTCCTCCACTGGGGACCCCGGGTTCAATCCAATAGTAGTTTTCAAGCATCCATGCTACAGATGAACCTCTACTGGGTCTCCAATCTGCAGGGAACTGGTTTCTGGTTGCAGGTGAGCAAGGGTCTGCAAGAATTGACAAACAGACGCAGACAAAAGGGAGTGCTGAACCTGAACATAATTTTTTCCAAACATCAGACATTCAATACAGAAGAAAAACAAGAAAAGCAGGTGAACACATCCGCCAAGTTACATGGACACAACGAAAACCAAAACCAAAAACAAAACATGCATACATTAAAAGATGGCAGGAGCCAGGCAGTGTTTTCAACTGAGAATAGGAACAACCCTAACTAAGCTCAGCTAACCACAGGAGCCAGGTGAATGCTCTGATACAATGCTAGTCTATTGTTAAACTCACCATCAGGGGTCCTTTAGTAAATACCTGATTATGCTATTCCTCTGGGCCTAGTGAAAAAAACCTGCACCAGGGGAATTCCCTTCCACTAACTCTTACATGTGACAACCCACCTATTTCCTAGACCATTGTGTATTCCTGTGTTTGGGAGTGACTAGGCTATTGTCCTAAGTAATCACTATGCAGACTAGCCCTGAGCTTTTCTAGCTCTATTCAAGTAAATTTTAATGTTTGATTATTTTTACTGTCTACTAGAAGTAAATTTGAGTGTTAATGAATAGGTAACAATCTTACTGAATTCCAAGCTCAGGGTCAGCTTCAAGGACTTTCTAGGAACCATTGGAATACTGGCAAAGGCTTAGCTATATGTCAAAATCAATCCTAAAATGCACTATAATAAAACAATACTGAAAGTGAGCACCCGGATCCATACACCAGACTAATGTGGGAACAGGTTTTGAGTATACAGGCTATGGGAATGCCAAAGTTCCAGGAGGCAAAGTTTCCATGAAACTCTGCCTTAGGACTGCTTCCAGGTT
Source organism: Mus pahari (assembly GCF_900095145.1). Taxonomy (NCBI): domain Eukaryota; kingdom Metazoa; phylum Chordata; class Mammalia; order Rodentia; family Muridae; genus Mus; species Mus pahari. The sequence goes on along the minus strand of NC_034602.1, from coordinate 39,006,182 downwards.
TCTAAACCTGTAATACTAGTCACTATTGGAGTGGATGTAGCACATCCTCCTCTGTATTTGTCAGGTTCTGGGAGATCCTCTCAGGAGACAACTATATCAGGCTCCTGTCAGCAAGCACTTCTTGGCATCCACAATAGTGTCTTGGTTTGGTGACTGTATGGGATGGATCCTCAAGTGGGGCAGTCTCTAAATGGCCTATCCTCCCATCTCTGCTCCTCATGGCTAAAAGATTAATTTTTAAATAAAACATGATTTCCAAAAATTTATAAAAATATTTGATTCAGTAGAGTAAGTAAAATCCCTCTCACCATTGTGGACATGGAATCATCTAATCTGCAAAGAATCTGAACAAATTCAAAGGCATGGGACCAATGAGATTGCTTGTAGGTAAAAGTGCTTGCAGTACAGTCTAATATCCTAAATTCAATCTCTGGAAGCTACAAAAAGGTGAAAGATGAAAACTAACTACAAATTGATATTCTGTTCTTCACAGGTATGACATGGCATATCCATGTATGAACATCTCTCTCTCTCTCTCTCTCTCTCTCTCTCTCTCTCTCTCTCTCTCTCTCTCTCTCTCTCTCACACACACACACACACACACACACACACACACACATACACACACACAATTGTGTTTTGAAGGGGAAACAGGATGAATAAAATAATCATCTCTCTCCTTTTGAGGGAGGAAATTGGTTTTCTGTTGCTTAGACATCAGAACATAGAATCTTCTGGTTCTTAGAAATTAAGACTTAGAGTCTCATTCCCATCCTAGAACTCAGTCCTTTGGATTAAAATTGGTATACATACCAGTTTTCCTGGATCACTTCTCTAAACAAACCTGGATAATGCAGCATCCTTACAATAGCGACCTTAAAAAGCTACCTAGCATCTTTTGAACTATTTGAAGAGAGTACTCAGCAAAGCAAAAGAGGAATGAACTTGTCCATGGCTAACAATCCTGGCACTCTAGTCACAGACTCTTTCCTTCAAAAATCATAAACCACAATTTTCTCTTGCACATAAGCTACCTAATTATAGTACTTTGTTAAAATAGCTGGGACTTACAGGCACCTATCTCTTTTTTAACCCCTCCAGATGTATTTTCCTTTTTCATATGTGTCTTTAGGCTTTATAAAGTGCTTTACTATAAAAGTTTATTTTCAATTGTGGGAAAAGTTAAATTATCAAGAAAATCAAGTTTCAGATTATGCTCAGTATCTTTCTAAAGCAGAATCTATGAACTGACCTAAACCACTTCTCTTTTCTCCTAAAATAATAAATATACCTCTTGCTGTAGTTGATTTTTGAAGCACATAGCAAAGGTGTGTGGTTATAAAAGATGATACAAGCTTGGTTAAATAGTTCTGACCATTGAAGCGTTAAGTGGTACCTTCCTTCCGTTTTCCTTCTTCCTCCGTTTTCCTTCCATATCTTCCTCTCCTTTCCTTCTTGTTCCTCCTTTCCTTCCTCCTTTCCTCTCTCCTTTTTTTTTATTCATCTTCATCTCTTTCCTTCCTTCCCTCCCTCTTTCCTTCCTTCCTTTCTTTTCTGTTAATGAGAAATATTAGTATAGAAACTTCTCTGCCATATCATGTTCTTGATTATGTTTTGAAGTCCACAGTGCAGATAAACCAAAATTAGACAATTATAACCATGTACATTAGCTTTTGAAGGTCATTGCTAATCCCTTTGAGAAAAGAGAGGTAAAACAAGAAAACATAATTTTTGTCATCAAGAATTTGCAAGTATTTGTGGAAGGCTCAGTATTTAATGATAGTGGAGGTGGATTGCTATAGCCTGCAAAACATTAGTACTGTCAAACTTGGTTTGGCTAGACCTTGAAAACTGTATCAGGATTGATAAATATCTTTTCTTTATTTTGTCTTGCTACCATGCTAAGATGGTATTATAGCCTCTTCCACATAGGCTGATGTCAACAGAAACATCCAGAGAAATTTGAGAAATGTCATGTAATATGTGGCAGAGGAAATTAGGAGCACCTTTTGGACATTCTGTTCATTTTGTAATTCTTTTTAGGCAAGAATGAATGATGGAATGAGAGAGAGAGAAAGAGAGAGAGGGGAGAGAGAGAGAGAGAGAGAGAGAGAGAGAGAGAGAGAGAGAGAGAGAGACCTAGCATAGCACTATACTAGTTAATGGATGAAAGAGTCAGGCAGGACATGCCAGAGGTACTCATATGTGTTAGCAGTCCAAGGATCATTGGGGTGCAGTGTGACTGGAAAAGGAATGAGAAATGTGTTTGTGTGGAAGGAATGTCTCAGAAAAACACACAAGTGGATAAGCATATTTACAAAGCATGATTTTTATGAAACACCCAAAGAATGAAAGGCTGGCTCAACAGAAAAGCTTGCCAGAACTTTCACATGCTAGCAAAATTGTGGACTTCAAAGAGTGCCTAGCGTGCAAAGTTTTCCTACAGCCATTAGACTGAGAAAGAGCATTGTGGATCAATGACCACAACATTTGGAGAGAGTCAGTTCTGTGAAAAAGAGATTTTAAAACTAAGAAGGTAGCCTCGTTCTGACATTCTTCTATTTTAAGGCATCACATTCAAACAAAAATTCTTTCCTTCTCAAAACTTGGAAAAATTCCTTAGCCTGGGAGAATTTTCCTTCAAATAGGAAAAAAAAAATGTGTTAAATACTTTTGAATAGTAGGAATGTGAAGAATGTATTTTTTGGAGTTTGAAGACTTTTTTTTTTTTTTGTCTGTGAAGAACTCAAAATGTCTTTGTTCCTTTGAATCAAATTTAGCACATTATTAATGCATAATTATGACCAGTTGTAGCATCAGACTCTAGTTAACATACATTTGAAAGTACATGGGAAGACAGATAATCCAAAGCTCCTCTCCAGTGGTGTTAGGCTCAGAGAGTTCTGCTCTTAAGGAAAGCATAATGCACTCCAAGTCAGTTTTTTTGAATTTCAGAAAGCCACTGGTAGGTAATTTTCCTCTTCAAGTATGGTTTGTCAGTTTATCTGAAGTAAATGGAAGTTTTGAGCAAAGATCTGAAGAAAGAAAGAAAGAAAGAAAGAAAGAAAGAGAGAGAGAGAGAGAGAGAGAGAGAGAGAGAGAGAG
>NC_034602.1:38941805-39003037 GCF_900095145.1 Mus pahari | reverse complement strand
AGGGGAGGGGAGGGGAGGGGAGGGGAGGGGAGGGGAGGGGAGGAGACAAAGCTAGGTGTTGCTCAGATGTTCTTCCTATAAGCTAGGCAGCACTGAAAAACTTATTCAGGCTTTCTCAATCTCAGTCAAAACTGATGGCATTTTGTAGCCAGGGTCAAGATGAGTATGGCATCTCAACCTGCCTATACCTCCTTAAGAAATACAGTATTAATACATACGGTATTTCTTTCTGCAATATAGAGTTACAACCTGATAAGCCCACTGTGAACTGAAAATGTTGTCAGGAGAAAATTCGTTTAATATACCTAACCTACAGAACATCACAGCTTAACCTGCCTTAAACAATCACAGAATATTTAACATTAGTTCATAGTTGGGTAAAATCATCTAACAAAAGTCGATCTTTACACTGAAATGCTGGTACTGCCATTTACTGAATACTCTACTGCAAATAAGACCCAGAAAGGTTGTACTGACATGCTTTCACACCATGGAAGAGCTGATAGATCATTATACTCCATAAGCCAGGGACCATCTGCATTTGAATAAGCAGAACAGAGCTGTGAAATCCAGAGGCAAATGGAATCAGAGGAGAAAGCCAGGCAGAAGCCATTCTACCACTCTCTACTGCTCAACCACAGAGAAGCTCAGTTCCTGGTCATTTTCTTTTATATAAAAATCCTACATAAAAGCAGGTGAATCAATGACTTCACCGCTGCTACTCCACTAAACGAATATTGATGCAGTGGTTCTCAAACCGTGACATACATCTGGAAGATCTGAAGAACTTGATGCTTGATAGGAACCCAACCCTCGTACTTCTGATTAAACTCATGCAGGAGGTAAGCCAAATAATTGGCATTTCCAACAACTGTGTTCCTAAAACAGTATCTGTTGGCGGGAGACATACTTTGAGAACCACGCTCTCCAGTGCTTCAACTTTGAATAAATGTAAGAATTAACTTGGACTCTTTATAAAATTGCCAAATTTCTCAGATCAGTTATCAAAGAATCTTTAGGGGTTGAAATCAGGCACAGATTCTTTTTCTCCTCCCAATATCCCCATGCTGGGCTGGCGAGATGGCTTAGCATCCAAAGGTACTTTGCTGCATCAGCCTGCGGACCTAAGTTCAGCTATCAGAATCCATATAAATGTGAAAGGAGATAGCAAGTGTTATAAGCCTATCCACTGACCTCATCACTTTCCTGGCATGTGCAACCCCACACACATGGGCACACAAAAGTACATACATGTGAAAAAAAAGTTGCAAAGCACTGCTTAAGCAGGACCAAGATGGTTTTCTTTTTGGTATTCAAATATGATTCTCTTAATCATAATTCTGAAGACAAGGCTTCCGTCCCAAGCTTTGTTCTAAGGCCATTGCCTCTGCAGAGGGCAACTTCATCACAGATAGCTGTTCACTAAATGTTGGTTGAATATCTACTGAAGTAGGAGTTGGATTATTTAAAATCCACTGCAGTAAACGCCATGATGTTTGTTCTTGGAGTACAAATGTCCTTCTTTTCACATTCTAAGTGGTTCTCTATCTTACCTGCCAATATTGACTACCTGCTTGTTGGTTTTGATAGTTTCTTCTCTTCCACTAAATCCTAAGTTGGCTTTTCTGTTAAAACCTGTACAAGTTACCATGGCAACATGAGTAAATTAGAATAAAAACAAAAACAAAAGCCAAACAACAGAGTTCTCCCCTTTATGAAGTCCATAACATGCTGAGTTTTTAGACATGGTGACATTCTATTACCATTACAGAGTGGCACTGATTGTAAATTTTTAGTAATAGTCAGAAGACACTTGGGGAAGGACTGCAAATCACTTAGCAGTCAGAGAATTAATCCAGTGGATTTCCTGAAAAAAGTCAGTCCTTAAAGATGATTAGGAATTTAGCAGTGCAATGTGATTCACAAAGATAGATAGCGATGAGTTCTCAAACCAGAGAAGGAAGCCAAAGGGGAGGGGGGTGGCAAATGGACCAAGACGATGTATGAATAACATCCAGTGGCCATTTTCCATCAGTGGGTAAACACAAACGAGATAGTGGACACAGATGAACATTCCTGAGAGCTTGATTGCCGCAAATCCTCCTTCCTTCATCTTTGCAGCAGTTCCACATTGATTCTGATAAACTTGGTTGTTTTCTGGGCAGGGAGTTCATCTTAGGCAAAAATACTGCTGTCCATCTGGCTGGCAGCAGTCCCTCACAGGACTGCTCACTTTAACATAGTTGATCATGTTGGGAATTATTGTCATTGATTGATTTCAGTGCGTAACTCATGTTACTCAACATTTAGCTTTTGGTTGTGAATTCAAAAACAGCATTCTGTGTGTTTATGCAAAAAAAAATTAAAAAAAAAATAACAGAGTAGTTTTGTTTGACTATGGACTTGGGAGTCATATGGATTTGTGGTCTCACTTTAGAGCTCTAAGTTAGGGGTGTCTGATCCACAGCATGTGAGCCACATGCAACCCAAGGGTAGCTATTGTGATGACGATTCGTGGTTGTCCATTTAACTACATCTGGAATTAACCAGAAGCTAAGTGACTGGGTATACCTGTAAGATTTTTTTTTTCTTCTTAATTAAATCACTTGAAGTGGGAAGAGCCATTTTTAGTCTAGATTTTCTGAAGTGGGAAGATCCACCCTTAATCTGGGATACACCTTCTGCTGGAAACCTAAGTGAAGAACATAGAAGAAAGCTTGTCTGCTTGCTCTCACTCTGGCTGCCAAGTCTATAACTTCACTGGCATTACAGGCCACTTCATTGGAATTCTGACATATACTGAAGACTGAGACATCAGCCTTATGCTATACTCTTGGGTCTGTCATTGGTAGACAGTCATAGTTAGACTAGCTCGAGCACTGCCCATAAACCATTCATATGTGAGTGTATCATTGTATTATTATATTACATATAATGTCATATATATTTTTTTTTTTCATTCCAGAAGTTCTGTTTCTCTAGAAACCCCTGACTAATACACTTATGAACATGATCCAAAGTCAATTTATAATAAAACATCATAAGCAGTTTTTATGGCATCTTTGTAACTGTTGCATGATTCTTGGGCAGAAATTTTGTAGATGATAATATCCAGTTGTAATGTCACACAAAATAAGCATATACGTGCCCTCATTATTTTACATGAGTGTGGCTTTAGTTTTGCTATGGCATGTGGTTTTTGATGTAATGTGTCCTAAGAACAGACAATTGAATTGGCACTGTTAGCAGTTACTCTACCCATGGTTACTTGGTGTGTGAAATCTAGTGATTATCCATAATGCACTATCCTGTCATCTTCAATGTTATTTAGTCAGATAAGAATCTTATTAAAGTATTTAAAGTTAATTTATTTTTGCATTGACTTAAAGAACAGAACAGTCAGAAGACAGCTTGCAGGATCACTTCTGTTCTTCCACTATGTGGCTGCATGGATAAAACTAAGGTTCTGGGACTTAGCAACTAGCACAGTTTTCTACTAAGCCTTCTTGTTTGCCCCCTCATTTATTATTAAGTATGCTTTTATACTTCAAGCAGCCTTATGTATCACTAAAATTCATTTAGCATAGAGCCCCTCCTTTAGGCTACATACACCCATCTATGATATGGAGGGACACAACCTTGCTTTCTATATGCTTCTTAGTAATTTTCATTTAAAAATAAGTGCAGTCCCCTGTACTACTCAGTATGGCCTTGAGAATGTGATCTATCTGTCTGTCTATCTATCTGTCTATCTATCTATCTATCTATCTATCTATCTATCTATCTATCTATCTATCTATCTATCTACCTACCTACCTATCACTCTCCCAGAATGAAAAACTAACTGCAGATGAAAAAAGAATATTCAGTTAAAAGTGTATCAACTACCTTTTCTCAAGGCTAAAGGCATTATGCTTAATTTGTAGGACATCTGTGCAAGTTTACAAAGAATATAATTTGAAGCATCATTTTATACAAACGCATACTGTCAAAGTTGTATAAAAATTGCATTGAAAAGACAATCTTTTCAATACACATTTTTCTTTAAAAATTTACAAATCAATCACACAACTTAGTTGTACTGTTGAATATTTAATAGCAAAGAAGAGTCATCCATTGGCGCTGAGTTAATTAAATGTATGATTGGGGGGCTGTGAAAGGGTCATCTATTTCTTAAACCATTTTTTTGTCATTGGACTATAGCCAGACAAATGAAAGAAATTGGAAAATTCTATTAAAAGAATTGTGTAGAATGAAGCCACTAATTTTATATTTTATGATTTGGTGATAGATAAGAGCACTAATGTTATAAATCTGCCTCAACCTGCCATTTTTATTTGAGGTGTTGATCATGCATAGGATCATTGAACATAGTTTCTCTAGTTCCATTAAAAGACACAGCAGAATCAAGAAATTTACACAGAGGAGTAAAATAATATTAAGGCAATTTTCCTCATCCATTGTCAATGTATCTAATACGGTTACTGAAGTGACCTTACAATATTGGGCAAAGACATAGTTAATAGGAAACCAAGCAATTATTAAATACCACCATCTATTATATACAAATAATTTATTCACAAAAGTATCAAAATGGATAATGTCATGCAAATTATCAACAAGATTGTGAATTGCTGAAGAGCTACAGATTTAAATTATGGCTACTTTCAGAAAATTCATTTTAGTGTTGATAGTGACTATAGCTGCATCATTGACTTTCTGGAAGTTAGATAGCTAAATCAAGACCAAATATTAAAATGACCTGGTGACTTAATTTCAATATTTTTTGGTATCAAAAGCAAGTTTTTCCAGAGCTTTATAATGAAAGTTGGCAAACAGATTTATCATTTAAAATAGAGTTTTCTGTTCATTTAAAACCTAAACAAGAGGCTTCAAGGCAAAAAACAGTTTACCAAGATAATAGTTCAAATTGCATCAACATTCCAACTGAAATAGAAATTATAGCAGATACAGTTTAAGGCAAATAATTCTACATATGTCAATCTATTGGCCAAACACAATCCTGTGAAATGAATGTACGGAGTTTTGCTTTTCAATTTGATACAACAATTTAAAAATAGAAGTCAACAATTACTCAGAAAACAATACTTTTGTATATTTTCAACTTTATTATCAGTCAGCATAAATACGTTATGTGATAACTTTCAAATAGAATACACAGAGCTTTAATCTAGCATTCACCTTAAAGAACTATTGATGTTTCTTTATTAGATATCCCAAGACCCATCATTCCAGAGATAAATATCCCTCAGTTCAGCCTCATGCATGATACTGCATTTGGGCAGCTCCAGCATCAGTGAGCAACTGTCTTCCAGCATGAATAAAGCCCAATAAAATCACATTAGAACCAAAGCTCTTGATGAGTACCTTGAGAGCACATTGCAAATCATAACTTCCACCACAAAACCTGATATGATGATTTTTTTTCTCTAATACAATGTCAATTATCCCATGGTTTTGATGTCTTCTTTTCTTTTTATAACAAGCAAATTTTAGAAATCATTGCAGATTTATAGTTTAGATATTTTCATTCTCCTTATTAGTGATCACAAACTTGGGGATGGCTTAATGATATTAAAAGACTCCAAACACACCACCACAACACTAGGGTTGTTATGTGAGAGTTTTTTTTTAATTCGTGTGGAGAGTGTCATGAACAGTTATGCAGTGAATTCATTATGTGGCTCATCAGTTTTAGATAATGTTCATGTATTTAATGCGTAGCCCCAAGCAATTCTCTATTCAGTGTGGCCTAGAGGTGCCAAATGTTTGCCCTGCTCTAAACATTACTTTTAGAGACACTCACTCATTCTATCTGCTAAGCACTTAAAAGTCTGGGTTACCTTTCCTTTAACAATGAAAATACCAGAGCAGTAGGAAAATATTGATTTTCATAAGAATTATCTTGAAATCTACAATCCATTAAAAATTAATATTATGTCCTCTGTTTTTAATTTGCATTTCCCTAATGGATAGTAGTGTAGGTGTTCCCAGCTTTTTTTATGTGTCTGTTGCCCACTTGTGTGTCTTCTTTCAAAAAATTTAAAGTAATATCCTTTATCTGTTTTTGAATTGGATTAGGTTTTGGTACTACATTGCATGAGTTTTAACCATTATCAGCTCTAGGGTTTGCAAATGTCTTCTCCCTTTCATTCACTCACCTTTTCATTCTGGTGATTGTTTCCCTCACAATATACAAGCCATTTTAATGCAATGTCTAATTTTGGTTTTGTTGACTAAACATTCAGTATGAGAACTGAGAAATCATGGATACAACCAGTCTCAGAAAGTTTACCATGATTTATCAGATCATTATTCTTGAGGTCTTTCATATGACTGAATATTTAATACCACTGGAGTTGACTTTTCCATATGTCAAAGGGAACATTGAAGAAGATAAAAACAGAGAAAAAGACAAATAGCCTCATGAATTACTGAGTTCAGAATCTTTCCCTTCTGTTTAATGAAATTACCCAAACATGTTGGTCTTAAGTTTGAGTTTCAATTTCTCTTGCCAAAAACGCTCCTATGCTTTCCAGCCCTAGACACTCTATTAAGTGAAAATGGAGATTTTGGAAAATATGTTGAATGCCTTAAGAACTTAATTCATTCAAGTATTTAATATGTGTCCACTTCATGCATGAAAAATTACCAAATGAGTTAAGGAGTTCACAGTCTCCTGGAGGGTATAAATAGCATATAATTACATTATATTGCAATAAGGGCTGTGAGCAGAGAATATGTAGCAATACTGTGACACAGAACTTATCCTCTAGGTGAACAATTAAGAGGAATTCTCCCAACTAAACTATATATTTGAACTACATCATGAAAGAAAAATGTACAGTCTGCAATACAAGAGAGGCACTCCTAAACAGTGGAAATATGACACAAAATAAAATAATACCAAACAAGAGCACAAATGCATATAAATACACAAATGTATAAAACACAATGCATATAAAAACACAAATGTATATAAATAGCATACCATTCTATTTATTTTTATAGAAGAAAATATATACAGATATGATGTTACTAAAAGTAATTTCATGAAGACAGACAAACTATGCTTTTAAAATGTTGATGAACAATGCTTCCTAATTCTAAGAATGGAAATGTTTGTGGAAGGAAAGAAATGGTGAGTGTTTTTACTGTACTTGGTATAACTCTATCATCGAGATTGTTATAATTAGAAAGTGCTACTTTCTATTTATAGTACTATAGTTTTTATCTATTAAATATTATATTTATTATGTATACCTACCATATATATACATATATATAATACACACACACACACACATATATATATATATATATATATATATATATAGTAAGAATCTAAGAATTTAAAGAATGTAAGAATCCTTAAATACAAATTTATTTCAATGCTTTATACCACAAGCTCCATGTGCTGCTTAATATAACAGGGGGAAATATACAATACTGGCAAGAGAAGGAAGCCTACACATTGCATCATTAATGGCCAAGTCCTGAAGAAAAATGCTATCTGAGTATATGGAGCGTAGACTTCACATCCTAAATTTACAGGATCACTAATTGAGAAAATGCCCCACAGCTGGATCTCGATCTCATGGGGGCATTTCCCCAACTAAACCTCCTTTCTCTGTGATTACTCCAACTGTGTCAAGTTGACACAAAGCTAGCCAGTACAGAAAGGTAGGTTTTATTTGATAAAATAATAGTGTAACTGTTACTTAGCTATGCAAAAGAAATGCCAAATTATTCCACCGAAGTCACTAGCATTGAGAAGACTGTTAGGGATCCTGTGGTGATGTGACTGAAGTATCAGGGAAATCATGCAAATGGCCACAGTACTCACCAACCAGGAGACAGCTTTCACAGGTTCTCCCACAGTACTCACCAACCTGGAGACAGCTTTCACAGATTCTCCCACAGTACTCACCAACCTGGAGACAGCTTTCACAGATTCTCCCACAGTACTCACCAACCAGGAGACAGCTTTCACAGGTTCTCTGTGATGAAATCTGTATATGACCAGTTTGTCCGCAATAGACATTCTGACATGATTGTGTTGTGCAATATTATTTAAGATGGCGACATTTTTCAGGGTGAGATACAATTTCTTCTAAGAAGGAAGAGTCTGTTTTAAATTCAAGCTAATGCCAAAGAACACTGAAAAGTGCTGGGAGCTTGCACAGTGAATCGCTAAGACTATACAAGAGGAACGGCAACATTCCTCAACCTCTGTTAAAGATTTACATCCAACTAGTGTCACAACTGGAAGTTTTTACATGATGAAATACAGTCAGAATTAGACAATTTGTATCATAACCATTAATGACATTTTAATGTTTTAGTTCAGTAATTATCCTGAAACGGCCACCAACTACATATATGTCTTATGTAGGCTACAAAGTCAACAGAGAAGAATCTTAATGATAGGTCTTGGAGCACAGCACAGTACACTTACAGCTCTAATAAGGTGTGGAACAGAAAGAATGGATGTGCTCATGTGTTGGGGGGGGGTGTGCACTGTGTATTCAGATGTTGATTATTATGCCCAGAGATGTGGTTGTAGTCGCCATTTGCAGAAAGACAGAGAAACAAGGAATTAAAGGTTTTATGAAATCAATGAAGAAAAGCAAGAAAGCCGACAGCTTCAAGAATACCTAACACATCTTGGACCAATTCCCCTGTTTGGAGAGATCTTTGCAGCCTCACTGGAGCTGTGTCAGTCAATGGAAACCAGGAATAGGAAAATGTGTAATCCAGAAAGCAATGAAGCCATCTCTGACTATAACAAGTTCATTAATTTGGCTCTGTCTTATAAGAAACAGAGATAAGATATTCTTCATGCTTTCTCTCTACCTCAAAGAAGTGTCCATACATATGGAGAACTAATGACATTTTACAGGATGAGTATATTTTAAGGGATGAGATACAATATGTCATAAAATGAATAGGTCTAACATGGCTTTAGGATCTAGGATGAATGAAGTAAGACAGTAATGTTCATTGCAAGAAAGAAGCAAAAGAAGGTACCTCAGATTATATTTAATAATATACCTAAGACTCAATAGTGTAGTCTCTTGCATTAAACAGAGGAAGAGCTGGACAGACAAACGTGGTTTTTCATTTTGTTAGACACATTCCAAATGGCAACGTATTATTTATATTTTCTCTCTACCAGAAACATTAAATATTTTATAAATGTCCATTTAAAAGTCAGAAAATAGAATGTTCATAGAAAATAAGTATGGAAATTGTCAAGTTCTGATTATGCCCCAAATCAGGATCTGTTTAGTATCCATTTCCCTTTTCCTCCATAAAATATCTCCTGGATATGTATTTGTCATGCAACTCATTTCCTATTTATTCTCCTGAATGGATAAAAATGTGACAGTCATTTCCATCTTCCTACAAATCCAGCATGGGAGGCTCAGCCATCAAGCTGCAGAATTCAGCATTAAGAGCCTAGTCTTGCTTCCCCCTAAAACTTACATTATAGGCACTGGAATTACTTCCTTCCTTTTTGCAGTAAAATATGGTGTTTACGAAGCATTGATACTATGGAGAAAAGCAGTCTCAGCTGCCCTGATTGCAAAACAAATGCTTTCCATTAGTCAAGCAACAAGTGCGAAAGAATGTTTTAGGAACTGGGTACAGAGGATTGCTTTAATTTTTTCTTAAGAGAAGAATATTTTTTGTATCAAATTTGATAAAAGCACATTTTTCTTTGAACCTAGATAAAGGTGTCTCTGTCTTTGTCTCTGTCTCTGTCTCTATGTGTGTGTGTGTGTGTGTATGTATGTGTGTGTGTGCACATGTGTGTGTGTCTGCCTTTCACTGTCTCCCTGTCTCTTTCTTTCTCTATGTCCTTCTGTCTCCCTGTCTCTGTCTCCCTCTCTGTCTCTGTGTCTCTCTGTCTTTCTGTCTGTCTCTCTGTCTCTGTCTCTTTCTCTCTCTTTTTCCCTCCCTCTCTCCCTGTTCCTCCTTCTCCTCCCCCCTTGATAGTTTTTTTTTAATGTATTACCAGCTGTGCTGGCACTTGCTTTGTATACCAGGCCAGTTTGGAAATCAGAAAAATCCACCTGCTTCTGCCTCTGCCTTCTGGGAGTAAAACTGTGCCCCTAGGTCTGGCTGTATGTGATCATCAAATATTGGGAGTAGAATAGTGCCCCTAGGTCTGGCTTTATGTGGTCACAAAACAACAACAACAACAACAACAACAACAACAACAAAAAGCCAGTTATCAACGAGTTTGCAAGAAGCTATATCTCATGCCATCAAGGCTTTCAATTTAAGCAAGAGTTAGAATCTATGACAATTCTAACAGAATGACAAAACTCAAAACATTGACAATTCTCATAAAAATGCTGGGTATCAGAAACTGTCACTCATTCAAGATCGTAATGCAAAATAGTATTACATACCATCTTTTTTGCCCCCTCTGCTGCAGGATTTCCCAAGCTTTGCCTAATGTTGGCTGTGGGTCTTCACACCCGTGCCCCGTTAGTGGCTAGATGAATTTTCTTTGATGACAATTATGCTAGACTTTCTATTTTATGAGTATAACTTACAGAATCAACTAGCCTGGGATCACAGGAGTTCACCTAGACTGAAGTGACAATCAGGGACTGACAACCGTATATGTTATGGCTATATAACTTGATTTTCTTGTGGGAGCAAGGGTTGTCTCTGACCTTTTTGCCTAATTTGGGGACCTTTTTCCTCCTGGGTTGCCTCATAGCCTTACTATGAGGGAAGGTGCTTAGTCTTATTGAAACTTGGTATGCCATGGTTGGTTGATATACCTTGGATGCCCGCTCTTTTCTGAAGTGAAATGGAGGAGGAATGGATGTAGGGAGGAAGGGAGGGAAGTGAAGGAACTGGGAGGAAGATAGAGGGGAAACTAGATAGATAGATAGATAGATAGATAGATAGATAGATAGATAGATAGATAGATAGATAGAATGATAGTACCATCTTGAATAGGGGACATATGAGGTGACAATTAGTTTCCTTACTCAAATGACCTAAAAGCTTTTCCCTATATAGAAATATATGCACAAATAATAACAGTGTGCATATTCATAATTGCCTTACCTAGTAGCAGCCAATAAGTCTTTCAGTAAGAGAATGTGTATATTCAAAACAACAAAAGATAACAAAAAAAAAAGAATAATATTCAATGTGATAAACAAATGAGCTATCAAGCAACAAAAAACAAAAAGGAAATTTGAGGGTCATATCTCCTCACATACAGAATCAAACAGAAAAAAAAAAGTACATAGTTATGATTTCAGCTAGATAATATTCTGAAAACAATAAAATGATATTATTCTATGTGTTGCCACATGGCTGGTTACCTCTCCTCAGTTTCATAGGACAGATTTCTGAATTCAGGTTGAAAATTCGTCTGCCTCTGACTACTTACCTAAGATTCTCCCTTTCTCTGGATGTCCCACCTTCTAATCCTGCCTCAGCTTATTGACCATTAAATATTTATTGACAGGTGATGCTTCCACACAGCACACAGAGATTATCCATAAAATAGTGGTTTGGGTGTTTGTTTGTTTGTTTGTTTGTTTGTTTTGTTTATTATTTTTATTTTATTTTTTTAGTATTCTTTGAGACCTCGCCTGGAGATAATGAGAGGAAAAGGTTCTTAAACTTCATTTGTTGCCAATACAACCTCTTTTGGTGTCCATACTATAATTTGTCTGAATTGTTATCTTTTTAAATTCAACACTGTAAAATTCAGTGCATACAAACTTTTTTATTGTCACAGTGAGATCCAGAGACTATTAGGAATATATTTGATCAGTTTTATCCATCTACAGCAAAATAGGAAATACAGAATTTCTTGCTAGAATCTTATGGCTTTGGACTTGACCTAATTGGGACAGTGAGGGAATGACGGCAGGATGGATACACATAGAGGAAGACTGAAATTGAGTGGGCCTTGAACTCCTGGTGGCAACATACCAGCTGTCTAGAAACTCGGCACATCTTCTATATACTGATGGAGGACAGTTAGCTAATTTTGATGGAAAGCCTCTGTAGGAAAGCAGTTTCAGTTTGCAGTTACTCCAGAGGAGGAAGCTGGACCTTGGTTACACAGTATCACCAAAACAATGGAATGACAAAAATGTAAGCAATTAGAGTAGATTTCTCCAAGATCAGTTTCAATAGCTTTTTCCCTGTGACCCCCCCCCCCCACAATCAACCCCACCCTAGCTGATGACCTATTGGCCATTGACAGCTGCTAGGGTAGAGAGAGTCTTTTTTTTTTTTTTTTCTGGAATGCAGCCACTGAAGGTCTATCCATGCGATGCAATAGTAAACGTCCTTAGACCCTGCACTTACAGGCAGTGCTGAATGAACTCAGTGCTTTTAAATAAACAAGTCATGAAGATGGGATGGGAAAGTAGTGATGGGAGAGAATAAGGGGAGATTGGATCAAGACACATTATATACACATATGATACTCTACCACTTCTGTCTGTTCTAAAGACATACGCCATTCAGTTTAGAGGCCACTTTAAATCCAATATGATCTCATGTTAAAATCTTCAACTTAATTGCATACCTGAAGACTTTTTCCAGATTAAAGCTCGTTCAGTTTAGGAGGTTAAGACATATCTTTAAAACTCCAGCATTCTGACAATTACAGGTGCATGAGACCAAAGCCTCAGTCTCCAGAAGTGGGTACATTTGGGGTAGAAATCTGATCTTTAGTCAGAAGCAAAATGACCCAGAGTACTTGTTTTAATTTTTGCAGAGCTGTGATGTTACTTAGAAGCATCATTTGTGCCTTCATGTGTGACCCAAAGCAAACACACACACACACACACGCACACACACACACACACACACACTCACACACTCACAAGGAAGATCAGTGAGCTGTGAAGGGAAGCAGATGACATCAGAACTTAGGTTTTGGATTTGAAAAAAATGACAAAATTGGAACAGTCAGTGAGTGTATGACCCATAGGATATGTTTAGTATAAATGCCCCCATCATTTCCTCCACAGCTCGAATTGTTGGAAATGGATAGCCTTACCTCAACAAGAGCAACAGACAATTAGCCAGCCAGATTAAGTCAGAGATGTGAGCATTGTGAGCATATTTTACTAACTGAACTACTTTTGTGAGATGAAGTATGAAATCTTTTAGGAAAACTGATGATTATCTAAGCCAATTCTTCTGACTTTATAGAAGATAATATAATCATCAAGGACATTTTATGCACAACTACAAAGAACATTGGGCCTAGTGGAAACCAGAATTTAGATATACTCAATAATTATATAGGTATACTCAATAATTACTTCTTTATATTATTATCCACAAGATAAATATATAATTATTATCCTCAACATAAAGTTATATATTATTTTGTTTGAATATTTATTTCAAATTGATACCATGTGACAGCTTGTGTTTCAACTCCCAGTTTAAATGTTACATAAGGAATTCTATTTCTGACCTGAAGGAAACTCTTACACCTTGTAAATATAGAGATGAAAATACTGTAAACGATGAAGAATTTCACTCTATAAGTGACTGATGTACAACAAGAAGAATAAAACAAATGGTCCAGCTTCACCAGGTGTTTACTGATGACATAAGGATACTAATAAAGAAGATAATAATGCAATTTGCAGACAGAATGTATAAGAAATCCCCATTAAAGGCAGAGATATTGTGACCCTAAATTATTTGCCATTGAATCAACTTCCCACATAAACAAAATTCATCTCTCCACTGCAGTGGTAAAAGAGTGTAGATAAGCCTATGAGAACTGTGAGTCTATGAGATACCCATATCGATATTGATTCCTAATAGCTAATTTGTGTTCTGTTTAAGGACACACCAGTGACCTCACCTACTGAGTTAACGTGAAAGACAACACTGATTCCCCGGTATACTTATTACTACCATCCCTAATTACTTGTAGATTTATAACTAAGAGGGAAGTGCCAGCAATCTAAACGTGAGGTACTGAGCATTTCCCATGAAGAGATACATTGAATTTGGTAGTTCCTCTCTTTTCCAATCTGTATGGACAGAAATCAGAGAACAGGTGTGGAAGGAGACATTCACTGTGTGGTATTACAATATAACAAACACAGAATTAGATCAGTCTAAATTTATTGATATCAATTCACTAAAAAAGAGATGAAACACTTCAAGGAGCAACATAGAGATTTGGAGTTTCTTTGGTTCAGAGAACACCAAAAAGTAACCCAGTATGGACAAGCTGAAAATGCCACAAGTAGAGGCTAGAGGAATTTGGAAGAATATACTACACAGGGGTGGGGAGAGCCAGCAATATCTCATTAAGGGCAACTCTGGTAGGAGTCCAAAGGGGAAAGGTGTAGAGACATTATGAAATTTTTTAGAAATGTCTTACTCTCTAAAGATAATGATCAGAATGTGGTAAGATGTGCTGTAATAAAACTATTCTGATGAGATCACAGCTTGAAATAAAGAAGAAAGCATTAAATGCTGATAGAGATAACCCTCGTTTCCAGGGATCTAACAGGGATTTCAGGTCTCTGCTGAAATGTTTCCGGGTCCATGAACTTTATCAGGAAGAATATAAGAGCCCAATTTGTGAGGCATGGCTGAAAAAAAAAAAGTGTATGCAGCAAAGCATTGGAGGTGATGCAAGGCCTCATTCACTGTCTGTGGTAAGATGCAACGGAGGAAATGATTTTAAGATCAAATTTATTGCGAAAAGTTAACAGAAGGAAAGATCTGGAGAGTTCTGAGCCTGGCCATTTACAGAATGAAAGAGACACAAGAAGGTTTGCTTAGAGAAGAGAATGAAGAGTGTGGCCAAGTTTGAATGAACAGACAAAAGTGACCTGATCTGCAAGGAAAGAGTGAAAATAATGGCTAAAGCAACTCAGAGACTTTAGAGGCTGCCTCTTGGGCCACGGGTCCAGGGCAAAGTCTTTTAAGTGTTTTGAGATTATAATTCACTGACAACATGTCTGCCTCCGCTTTCCTCCTCCCAGTCATCTCCATATGCCTCTCCACTCTTCTTCAATTTCATGACAGTTGAAAACTAATTGTTATGGCATGTATATATGTGTACACATACATACTGCTAAATATAATCTTGTTCAGAATGTGTAACGTTACTTGTATGTCTGTTTTCAAGACTGACCATTTGGCACTGGACAACTCATTAGTGTGTCCTTCAGGGTCTTGAAAGCAAGTTTGCCAGAGATATACTGCCGAACGTTGGTTTATTTGCTCATCACCAGATTAAGTGTCTGTTCCCTGCATTCCAGTACAGTGCATCGTGGAAACTCCAGGTGTGCCTCAAAGCACCCCATGACACAGCTCTGACTATTCACAGGTACAAGCTGTGAACCTGGGCTGCACCACATGCTGCTACCTGTGCAAATGCAGTGAGTACATGGGTTTTCGAAGCAACTCACCCTCTGCCTAGTCTTCAAAGGATCCAGCAGACAGCCTTGGGGCATAAACAAAACTTGTATCAGTCCTTACTAGGTTGTAAAGGTCAGGCTTCCACCACCGCAAACATAGACACATAGAATAAGAGTTTGTAGTTTTACCCTGGGATGAATTCAGGCATGGAGACTCCAAACTATGAATATTCCTATACTGGCTGTTTCTGTCAAACAATGAGAGTTTGGACCTTGAGTTTCCCAAATCCCATTTCAGTGTGCCCAGAAAGTGTCACATGATACCACAGAACACTACTCTGGAGGTTTGACATTATTTGGTCTCACTCACTTAATGCCAGCAACCTCCGAGCTGCCTGGTTCTCCCTCTTAGAATGAGAACATACTTCATGGCCTTGTTCCACAGGTTTGGAAGGTTGTAACCCCACTTCCTCCAAAAAGAGGTGTGGTTCCCATCTTTGTAAATTACCTTAATGGATCTAACATCTTTTCTGATACTACAGGTTTTATTTCATGGGCTAGAGGTAATGTAAGAGGCCTGAGTATAAAAGTAATTTATGGCACTAGAGTTGTGGCTAGACACAATTTCCAACATGTACCCAGAGAGTTATTTGGATAAAAGCTAAGTTATTTTAACTTCACGGACTCATGGGAAAATCTGCTTCAAGATGATCGTGCCTTGTATCACATCCATATTTTAGTTTCATACAAATTTGATTCCTGGATTCTTATGTTGATAGTAGAACAGCTAAAATTTGGTGGAGGATTATTAAAAATGAAATACTATATTTTGTGTGCAAGGACATTAATTTCCGATGCCAGGTTGCATAATTTTATAATTTGAATATTTTCATTTCTATACCCGTGTAGAATTTTATTTTCACTTATGACATTTTAAAGAATTAAGACCCTTAAAGATGTTTAGCTCAGAGCTGACCAGAGCCACAAACCTTTGTCTATTACTTTTAGAAAGGAAAGAGTTCATAAGCTCTTCTGTTTTCATCAGTGCTTGCACCTCCTCCCACACCACATACACACACATTCTTTCCTGTCACCTTTGTGTGTGTGTGTGTGTGTGTCTATGTATATCCTATAATTAAGACCTTCCAGATTCAGTAGCATGCAAGTATTTTGAAACACATTTTATTTCATGATAATTATCTCATCTCCCTTCAAGGGTTCACACAAAATTCTTGAAAACTGAAAAGCTTTCCTTACAATGGCACATTCTTTGAGAAAAAAAATGCTGCAGAATTTAATTAGTAATAAATGACAAATAAATAAACATTGTTCTTACTGTCAATAAATATATATTAATTGGGCATTTAGAAAAGCTTACTATCCATAAATTTTGTTTTGTGCCTTCTACATCAAATGACAAATATTCAAATACGTTTATTGAATATAGAAGTTAAGAGAGGTTAGAAGGTAGTAAGTCTTCATATAACCTGACTGCCTAAAAATAGAGGTTTGGTTAACCTCATCTTAAATTACTTTTATGGTTCTATAGTCCTTTTTTGCAATTACAGGATATAATTCCAGACTTGAAGGTAATATAACAGAACCTGACTACAAAAAAATTCATTTATAGCACCAGTTCGAGGGCAGGGCACAATTTCAAGACGACACCAAAAGTCTCTTTAACATAATCCATCTATCCTGGCATGGACTATTGTGTCTTACTGATGGCTTCTAGGACCAATAAGCAGTATGCCAGTAAGCTAGTTGCTCCCGAGTGTGAGTACCACTCTATGGTTTGACTAGATAAAGCAGTTGTAATAGAAGAGCTCAGGGCAGAGCAATGTAGAAAAGAAGCCTTGACTGTGCTCAGATACAAGACGTCAATTTACCTTCAGGAAACATTCTGACATGAGTTATATGAGGAAACTGGATGACTTAGTTTAAGGCTACCATAATCAACTACTATAAACCAAGTGGCTTAAAAGCAAAAGTTTATTGTGTCATACTTACAAAGTCTGGAAATCAAAGATCAAAATGTTGGCAGGACATATTCCCTCTAAACTTTGTATAGAGTCTGTGCCATGTGCATTTCTTTGACTAAATTTCCCTTTCCCATAAAGATACAGTCACAATAGACCCAGGTCATAACTCTTATCTGCCGTGAGTTTATGCTCACAAAGTATGACTATACAAACCTTATTTCTAATCCACAGACAGTCAGATAGTAAAGGCTACAACCAACACTAAGGTATGGGAATGAAGGTTTCACTGTCTTTATGGGCACACACAGCTCAACACACAGCACAAAGTAATAGGATCAATAAAAGAAAAGTGAAAAACAAGTAGGCCTTTATCAAAGAGTGAGTTGGTAATGCAAGGTTCTCTTGTTTCATGCACCAACCCTCTGGCAAGCAGATAGGTTGAACTGCTTTGAAAGCTGACGGTAATTCCCAATTCAGAATTCTGGAAGACAAGGTCTCCCCTTCACTCCAGTTGCAGCCTGCTGAGCTGAAGGAGAGGACCCCAGCCAACAAAGCAAACTGTGAAAAAGCAGGCACAGGGTCAAGTCTGAGCTTATCACCTGGACAATGTGACTGACATTAAAGAGCTGGGTTTGAAGGGTGCCAAAGAACAGTGGATAAATGAGTCTGCTCAGGCAAACAGCTGGGCACATTTTTGGAGGAAAGACACCATTCAATTATTCTTCCTCTATCCAGCTCTGTTTTGTCAGGGAGCCCAGCACTATACATGCTTAGGTCTTTGAAGTGGAGTGCATAGCAGGAAAGTTAATGTCACTTCAAACTGAAAGAGGAATGGCTCCACTTTCCATCCTGCCTTGACTCACTGTGGCCAGTTTCCAATATTAATAAAAAGTTCCGTTCCTACAAAAATAACTTTAGACTCTGTCCTCTTTTCTGAGATCCGAAGATTTGGTGACAAACTTGGCGGACTCAATTTTATAGACCCAAATCAATGTTGAACACAAGAAAAGGCCTGGTGCTCAATGGCAATACAAGAACATGGTTATTGTTAGACTGGAATTCCTTAGAACAGCTGTGAAGGCCTGGTGCCACTTCTAGAATATTATCTTTATATGCCAAAAAAAGTATCAGAAACCAAGCTCAGACAGCATTATTAATATGAAGTAACATTATGTCGCACTTGGTTTTAAAGATAGTAAATCCACCAACACTAGTAAAATTAACCAAATATTTGAAGTCTGAAGTTGACATATATGAGAAAGCCAGGAAAAGTGAAAGATCAAAAGCTATGTGACCACTGAAGATTAACTATATATTGGTTGCAAAATGCTGTTAAAGATAAGTATGAAATTCTATGAGATTGTGTTGCGGTAAAAATCTCCATCCCAAATATGAAAACACAACACAATTAATATGAATACATGCTGTGCGCCTAGATTGGGCAGATGTACCCTACACTACCATCCTCCACATCTATGAGACCCCTTAGAACTTGTGGTTTCTCCAGGCCATATGCTCCACTTTTCTTCTTCCTCCTCCTCTGCATCCTCTCTCTCTCTCTCTCTCTCTCTCTCTCTCTCTCTCTCTCTCTCTCTCCCTCTCTCTCTCTCTCTTTCTCTCTCTCTCTCTCTCTCTCTCTCTCTCTCTCTCTCTCTCTCTCTCCCTCTCTCTCTCTCTCTTTCTCTCCCAATCTTCCCCTCCACCTTCCCTTTATCTGTCCAATCATCAGTTCTCCTTTATTTTACAAATTAAGGTGGGAAGCAGGTTTACAGACTCATTCCTTGTTCACAGCCACTCACAGGAGAACAGAATGAACATCAAATATAATTAGCCCCAGAGCTATCCACAACAATATTGGCTACTGCAACCCACCATGAGCTTGTAGTACATATCCTGCATGATCAGGCCGGTGGCTTACTTAAACATTTTACTGAGCTCAGGGTTCTTTTTATAATCTAGTCTTCAGAAGCCTATTCAAGTTTCTCCAAATTCGACTCACTGTCACCCACTGAATTCCATAATACCCATCCTCCCAGTATCAGTCCCTGAAGAAGTCTTGTATACAGTCCATCACATAGAAATCTCTGATATGTGTTGAATACTCTTTTTACAAATGTGTCTATGATCATCCACTTCCCTATTATTATCATCACGTTTTTATTATACTTGTAGAAACACCTTGGTCATTAACTTGTTGTTACCTGATAGTAGAAACTGAAGTATTCATATGCCATTTGGTCAATAAATATTTTAACTGTTTAATGACAAGGTAAAAGTTCAGTTCACCATATCTGGCATAACACATGATACAAAAGGTATTAATAAAAATTACTAAAATAACTGAGCTTGGTGGGGCAAGAGCTTGATTCCAGCACTCAGGTGACAGAGGCTGGTAGATATTCGTGACTTTGAGGACTACCTGATTATATGAAAAAGTCTATCAGTTCTTTTAAAACTACTAAGATAATCAATAATCATGGGGGAAAAACATGTTTTATATGAGAGAAACGAGTTGATTTGTATTGTACATTAGATTGGTTATTTTAATAGGGGTAGGTTGTTCACTCTTGAATGCTATTTTACTTAGTGAGTTTTGAAATTGTTCCAAATACATCTGAATTGAATTTTAAAAGTTTTAGAAAAACAATGTAATAAAAATGTTCAATATATATACTTTTTCACATCATAAGAAATAAATGTTGATTATTTTGGGTCTGGTTTCCAATTTTCCTTTTAAATATCAAACTAGTAAGCACCAATATTCAAAATGGATGGCAACAGGTTACACTGTTTCAGAGCCATGTTTACATAATGGAGAATCAAACAGCAATTGTCAATGCCAAAAAAGAGAGGATAATGGATTTTATTCCAGAGGCATCATACTATTTTCAAACACTTCCAACATCCTCAAGAGCAGCAAAATTAAACTAGAATCAATATTATTGGAGAAAATAACTAGTACCCTAGGGGTAAAGTTATAGTAACTGTGTTCAAGCTTAATAAAGAATAACCTTTTAAGAATTAGAACTTGGGGAATGCCAGGGACAAGAAGAGGGAATGGGTGGGTTGGGGAGCAGGGTGGGGGGATGGTATAGGGGTCTTTCAGGATAGCATTTGAAATGCAAATGAAGAAATTATCTAATAAAAAATTTTTTAAAAAAGAATTAGAACTTTATAAATCTCTAGCTAGCTTCTTCGCAACATGCATCTATTTTACCTCAAGGTTATTAAATTGAAACAAGTCACCAATTTATTGGTAATACTAAAGAAATAAAAAATCCTGGGAATGACTTCAGAAGTTCTCCTAGCAGTGAGTTAATTCAATGACTCTATGAAAATGGATTTTTAAATTTCTCATTGGCAATTGTTTCAATTTCATTAGTCTGTTATGCGGAATAGATAATATTTGAAAGGAAGAAAAATACTTTTAGAGACATCCAACAAATGTATAGATGTATCATTTCAAAATTGCAACAACATCCTGTTGACACTCACTAACAATCAATATTTTTACATACTATTAATAGTCCTTCCATCAATTTTTCCAAAAACCCATCCATAGAATTAAAACAACTGTATTTTTATTCAATGGACACTTACTATGTGAAGGAATAAATATGTTGACAGTACCAGTAAGTCTCATAAGCATGGTGTTAACTAGAAGATACCCAAGGATACATAAGCTAATATGCAGGCTTAGCAGTGGGAATACAGGAACAGCTTTGTGACTGAATTCGTACTCAGAAGGAGAGTAAAGCCTTCTAGGAAGCCCGCAGTTTTCCATACCTGACATAATGGTTTAATGCAAGAGACTCCATTGGCCCAGACACATGGTCTGTGCATTTTTTTTTTTCTACCCCCAAAATGTCTTCCTTTGACAAAAAGCCTTTTGAATCACTTCTCTGTTCATTCACTTTCTGTCTTCATCACTGTGTTGGTTACTTTTTTGATTTCTGTTGAACGAATCCCTGCCACGAAGCTCCTCGAGGGAGGAAAGGTTATTTCTGGCCTCCAGTTCTGCAGCGGGAGCTCACTCTCTGTTGGTGGTCAAGGGAAGAGGCCCATGGTGAAAACTGCCAGTAGCTTATATATGTTCCAGCAAAAGCATAGGCCGGGACGAAAAGGAAGACTAAGAGTTAACAGGAGAAAAGGTTGAAAAGAGAGGGAAATGAATAAGAGGACTCAGAGTTGGGTATAGATAACTAAGCTAGACAGATAGGAAGTGGAAGGAGGCTGTGAAATAGTGATAGCTCCTTGGAAGCTGTCCCAACACCACTACTAAAGCACTGGTGGGAACACTTATACCCTACTGACCTTCCTTATATCCATGCTTTGAATGCAGATAATTGTAATAGACTATATTATGGGAAATGTTTGCTTCTAAGATGATGCTTCCAACTAGGCTGCCACCACAGACCACCCCACTAACAAGGAGCTAAACATGAGATAATCAAGAAAGTCAGCTACATTTAGATAGTTATGATAGAGCCAACTATGTACTACAATCCAATTATGCAAATTTGAGAGCAGAGGCAACTTAGTATAATAATTAACAGTACTCGAGACACCGACAAGGACAGAAGAAGCAATATTAGCCCATGCGTTAACAGACCTTTGTTACTGTGCTAAATTACTGATACACCTTAAAGGCAGGAAACATCATAGTTTCAGATCATAATTACTTGGCCTCTGAAGCTTCTGGGAAAATTTGTGTGAGAAAAATCACCCATTATGATGGGAAACTCATGGTAGAAAATAAAACAACTTATGATGAACAAGAGGAGTTAAATAGGTTTGGAAGGAGGGAAAGAAGGAAGAAAAAGAAGAGAGAGTAACAGAGACGGAGAGACTCAGGATATTCCCTTCAAAGGCATATGCCTACTGCGCCACTCTTCTGATCAGTAATTATATGTTCACCAGTCAATGAACCCCTTAATGGATTTATCAATCTCATGATCAATCTCATAATCATCTCTCAACAGCAATACCAGCTAGGGTCAAGCCTTCCACACACAATCCTTTTGAAAGGACATTTCACAGTCAAACTATAAAAAGCTTCCAAGTATATTTAGTTTAGAGTAGTGGATTCTTTCTAACAACATAGAGAAAATGAATTAGTTTAGGATGCATTTACACGAGAGCATCTTAGCAGTCACAGAGATCTATAAACCTAATTTATAGGTTATTATCTTTCCTTTTGACAACCATAATAATCCACAGTAGGACTATAGATGACAATGAGCCTGATTATACTAGAAAAGAATGAAAATTTGTTAGGAAGGGTCTCCTCTCAACATCTATTGTGGAAAACTCTTTGCCACCAATTCTTTCATCCCTGAAGCAGAAACAAGATTTCCAACACATTTAAGAAACTTTTATTTATTCTTTTATAATGCCATATATGTATACAACATAAAAACTTGTCACCCAAAATTGCTTTACAGACTAACCAAACACTACTGTGTATCACTAGGATTGAGAAGTTTAGGAAAGAAACAGGAATATGTATTATCATTTGGCTGTGGCTTGCTGTGGCTTTCCAAAACTCTTGATGTATGGAAACTAAGCAATTGAAACCAACATGAACTGAGTCTGATGGCTATCCTCTCCTTCCCTAACAGGAGCCCGCAGTGTTTTTATAGGCCTCATAAAATGGTTTATGAGGCTTTGATGGGAAGTTGGCAGCCATGACTGCCTACAGTGACCTGTTGAAAAGCAATTCTCCACAGTTTCAGGGAAGGTTTATGGTTGTGGTTCTTTCATCAGAACCAAGGCAACAAAGACCATTAAAGCCCAAAGGAAGGACCTCAGAAAGAAAGTAGAGAGGAGAACCCAGGTTTTGTGTCATCAGGACTTAGAAAGGCAGCATGCACCAGAAATTCTGAACTGGAATTGCCAGGAATCTGGAATGTAGTCCAAACCTATAATTGTCTTACCAGCTCTAGCAAGTCTTCACATCACTTCACACTAGGAGATGTTCAGTCTGCTGGCTGAGCACGTGAGATTAAAAGATATAGAGCCTGTCCCTTAATGGTTTCCTAGCTATGTAACTTCAACTAAGGTTGCTTTAGGTTTTTGTATATTTTATTTATTTGTTTGTTTGTTTTGTGTGTGTGAGTGTGTATGTGTGTGTATGAAGAGGATAAAAGAGGCTGTCTGATTCCTGGAACTAGAGTTACAGAGGGTTTTAAGCACCTGACAGGATTACTGGGAATCAAATTTGGGTCCTTGGAAGAGCAGCAAGTGCTGTTAACTGATGAGCCACCTCTTTAAGCCCTGACTAAGTTATTTACTTCATCTTTCTGATTTTTGTTTCCTGTCCTTTGTCAAGAGGAATTAAATAAGGTGTCTTTGAAATACAATTTGAAAAAAATACCAATTTGAAATTCAATGGATAATCACCAATGACTGAATTTGAGACTCACTCTACAATGACAATTAAATCAAGGAAGTGACCAGATTTTAAGATTTCTGACAACATGGAGACAGTGAAGATGAGATGCAAAATTAGTGATATCATATAAAAACACAATTAGTGCATTTTAAAATTGATTGTAATATTTTTGTTTCCATACAGGGTCAAATTCTGTGTCCCTGGTTGGCTTCAAGCCCCTGCCTCAGTTTCCCAAGTACTGAACTTACAGACAGGACGCATGACACTTAGCTTAAGGAATATGCAGATCTTAAAGAGACCTTGGAACTCTTCAACATAGACTCCAGAGTATGTATATTCTTACTACTAATAAAATCATGACATCTATATGCTGCATGTCAAGGCACATTTTAAACATTTAATTTGTGATTTTATATATAAACATCACTGCTCTTAGTTACTAATTTGGTGAAAAGAAACTAAGGCACACAGATTTAACAACTTGCCTAAAGCAGGAGCAAATATTAGAACTACGGAAATTTAACTCATATGTTCTTACTATATTAAATGTATGCTGTCTAAAAAATGCTTAACATTTATATGTGCATTTTTAACTGTCAAACATGCATAGTTTTGTTTACACCCTTAGTAAAACAGACGGTTGTTTCTACATATGTAGAAAGTGTGGTTTTAGCTAATTCCACAGATAGAAAAAATGTGTGGCTTATCAAGTTTACGTATATTTTTCACATTCATTTTACAAATCTTGACTAAGAGCTTAGAGAGAGGCAGATACCATGGCAGATGCTGGCAGAGGAGCCTGGATGGATTTGTAAAATGCTGCATCAAGGTCTCTGCATTCACTACCTCCAACTTTGGGGCACCAACCTGCCTCCCATCTAATTCACTTAACCACATTCTGGAAAAATCACTCCCTGTTCACTTATCAGAATATCTGGTGCTTATATGCATGCACATACACCTCCACCACCCTGACCTCCCTCCTACTCCCTGTTTTCTGTCTTCTGCCTACAACTGTTCACTTAACTCATGCAATAGTTTTTATTGACTTACATCCTTCCCCAATCCTTGATGCATGGAACATGTGATGGTTCCCCAGTCCTCCGAAATTAAGCTCTATAGACCAGTATTTTAAGACCAATTCCCATGATGCTCATCTCTAGCTTTGCCTCTTTCTACTTTCAACACATAAAAGTCTTTCGACAAATTAATTCCTTAGTCCTCATTATTTGTCTTCTCTCTATACATTTATACAGTATGTTCAGTGAATTAGCTGACCCCACGTGAGTGTGTTAGGCCAAGTCCTCGTCTTTCTTAAGACTGTGTCTTACTTGAAGAAACTTTCTCTTTTCGCTGTCGAATGATAACCAGTGTCCTTCTCATTACTTTACTTTGAACTACTGATATATAAATACCTTTACATGAATGAAAATTTCTTCATTAATTCCATCTAAGCCAGATACAGAGTTACACTCATGCTATGTTCAGTGACTATGATTAGCCATCTGCTGAACACAAGCACTGATTGTCATTAGCTTCCATAGCTAATATGTCAGATTTACTACTAAGAAATACCATTTATGAGATTTGAACAAGAATAAAGGAAAGTGTTTTAACACACACATACATGTACACAGGGTGATTGTTGCTGAAAAGATTGGATTGAAGCATTACTTCTGGATAATTCTCATTGATTATACTCCTGCATATCTCCAGTGTCTGCTTCCTCTGAACTGAACTATTGAACCTGCTAAAATAGAGCACTTCTAAGCATCGCTATGGCCCTAGATACTTGAAAAACTACCCTTCCATTTGCATATGAATTTCATGAAGTTATTGCTTTTAATAGCTGAGTAGTACTCCATTGTGTAAATGTACCACATTGCCTGTATCCATTCCTCTGTTGAGGGACATCTGGGTTCTTTCCAGCTTCTGGCTATTATAAATAAGGCTGCTATGAACATAGCAGAGCATGTGCCCTTGTTATATGTTGGAGCATCTTTTGGGTATGTGCCCAGTAGTTGTATAACTGGGTGTCCAGGTAGAATTATTTTCAATTTTCTGAGGAACCAGCAGACTGATTTCCAGAGTGGTTGTACCAGCTTATTATCCCACCAGCAATGGAGAAATATTCCTCTTTCTCCACATCCTTACCAGCATCTGCTGTCACTTGAGTTTTTGATCTTAGTCATTCTGACTGGTGTGAGGTGGAATCTCAGGGTTGCTTTGATATGCATTTCCTTGATTACTAAAGATGTAGAACATTTCTTTAGGTGCTTCTCAGCCATTTAGTATTTCTCAGTTGAGAATTCTTTGTTTATCTCTGTACCTCATTTTTAATTGGGTTATTTGGTTCTGTGAAGTCTAACTTCTTAAGTTCTTTGTATATATTGGATATTAGCCCTCTATCAGATGTAGGGTTGGTAAAGATCTTTTCCTAATCTGTAGGTTGCTGTATATTATCCTGACTGAGGTAACTCAGTCACAAAAGAACACACTTGGTATGTACTCACTGATAAATGGATATTAGCTAAAATGCTCAGAATACCCACAATACAACTCACAGAGCATATGAAGCCCAAAAAGAAGGTAGACCAAAATGTGGATGCTTAAGTCCTACTTAGAAGGGGGAACAAAATAACCACAGGAGGTAGAGGGGGGTTACCTTGGAGGGAGAGAGGAGGGGGAGTGGAAAGGGGAGGCAGGATCAGGTGTGAGAATAGATAGAAGTACAGAGGGTCAAGAATTTGAACAGAGGTGTGTAGCATTGGGGGATGGGGAATTGGTGCTAGCCACTAGAAAGTCCCAGATGCCAGGAATGCAACAGATTCCCAGGACCCAACAAGGATGACATTACAACAGGAATGAAATACCTAACCAAATGGAGATAGAACCTGTAGAGACCAAATGTGGATTTGGTTAGACATGGCCCCTAGTTGAGGGATGGGGTCACCCACTCATCTCAAAATATTAACCCAGAATTGCTCCTGTCTAAAGGAAATGTAGGCACAAAGAGAGGAGCAGAGACTGAAGAAAAGACCATCTAAAGACTGTCCCACCTAGGGATTCATACCATCTGCAGACAACAAACCCAGACACTTTTATAGATGCCAAGAAGTGCTTGCTGACAGGAGCCTGGTGTAGGTGTCCCCTGAGAGGCTCTGCCAGCACCTGACCAATACAGATGTGAATGCTTGCAGCCAACCATAGAACAAAGCATGGGGACACCAATGGAGAAGTTAGGGGAAGAACTACGGGAACTGAAAGAGTTTGCAACCCCCATAGGAAGAACAATGTTGACCAACCAGAACTCTTATAGCGCCCAGGAACTAAACCACCAATCAAAGAGTATACATTGAGAGACCCATGGCTCCAGCTGCATATGCAGCAGAGGATGGCCTAATCTGACATCAATGGAAGGGGAGGCCCTGGGTCCTGTGAGGCTTGATACCGCAGAATGCTGGGGTGGTGAGGTGGGAGTGGGTGGGGGAGGTAGCACCCTCATAGGAGGGAGGAGGATGGGATAGGGTGTTTGAGTAGGGCAAACAGCGAAGGGGGATAACATATGAAATGTAAATAAATAAAATAACCAATAAAAAAAGCAAGAGAAAAAAGGCTATCCCTTTCCTTTTCATGGGTAGCCTGTATTCAACATGCTTTAAATTAAAACGAGTAGAAAATTTAAGAGAAATTACATGTGGAATCATCATAATAATTTTCCACAATGACTTGGAATAAAAATTAATTTATATATATCAGGAAGTTGTTTTAAAGAAAAATTTAAAAATATTATTTAGGAAAAAAATAATTACCATTTGCCAAAAGACCCTGCCAAATCTAAAGCTCTGGAAGTGTTTGAGAAACTATGTATTATGTGAGCAATGACATGTGTGTGCATGTGTGTGTGTACACAGATGCCATGCACACACACGTACACATATACATACATACATACCTACATACATACATACCTACATACATATGCTATATGCAAAAGGATATGTTTTCAGGGAGCAAAAAGAATGCAAAAAATGAAAAAATATAATAGAAATAGAACTAATTCTACTCAATTGAAAAATAATTTTTAATTCATGTTCTACATGAAAAAGAGGTGGAGTTTTTGAAGATATTCACCCCCACTGTGCTGTGAAGCCAAAAGTCTGTCCTCATCAGTAGGAGCAGAGAGCAGTGATGGGAGAGATCATCAATTTGTCAGGATTTAGTGACCCTAAATTTTTTCTTTCATGAACAAAAATTAAGTGAAAAATAAAATGAAATAAGCTTTGCTTGTTTTTCATACAAATATGCTTAAAATTTTCTATCAGTGTGTGACTTCTAGAACATATCTGACTTGTCTCCAGTCTTGTGTCAAGAGTTTGTGTCCGGCTGCAGGTCTGCCTCACTTTTGGGATGCAAGAGCACGGGCAGCATATCACTCAGGGAAGGCAGAACATAATCTGTGATAAGGGTCTTGGTACCTGTTCTCCTACGTGAAGAACAGTGGGGTCTGAGACTGAAGCTGTGGTTCTCAATCTCCTGTGTACCCAGATATTGCTGGGGACTAGGAGGAATTGGGAACATGGGTCTGCAAGTCTGGGATTCCCCTACTGGTCAGGCAGGAAGGGCATGGCTGAGCCTGGGACAGGGGTAGTATCCAATTTGATTCTGAGTGAGTGCGGAAAGTATGGAGAAGCTGGGAAAGCAGACTGAAATTTAGGAGTGGCTCTTTTCTACACAGGCTCCCCCAAACTCCCAAGGAGGTGCTTGATGAAGTAAATGGTCCTTACTTATCCAAATTGCTTTATTGTATGGAGGATATGAATGCAACCTTCTTATTCTGGGTGAACCAGGGATTAAATATCTTTTGCAAGAAGGGATGCCCAGGATGGGAAGCTCATTGGCTAAACACTGGGGCCTATCTAAGTAACTCATTCCCATGGAGAACCCTAGGTTTTTCTGTTAGTGACAGGTTGGATTGTCATGGTCCTTTCAATGAGGTAACCTGGTTAGTGTTCCAGGACAGATAGATTCTGCCTGGGAGTTGGTTCTGATGCCTGCTGTTCTCAAATATGAGACATCCTGGGGTTTTGAACCTGCATCAACCTTTTCAGGTCTTCTGTCTGGGGTCATGGTCTACTTTCCCCACAAGTATGTGAAAAGAGTTGCAAAAATGAGGGAGAATGGAGTTACATAATTTATCAATGTTCACAAGCAGGTGACTCCATCACAAACAAAAAGACCAATAATCTCTCTCTCTCTCTCTCTCTCTCTCTCTCTCTCTCTCTCTCTCTCTCTCTCTCTCTCTCTCTCTCTCTCACACACACACACACACACAGAGAGAGAGAGAGAGAGAGAGAGAGAGAGAGAGAGAGAGAGAGAGAGAGAGAAGTAAGTCACTGCCAAGTCAGAATGAGATCAATGTTAAGTTTCTTGGGATGGAGGGATTTAGTTCATCTAGATTTAGAGACAGAGTTAGAAAACGGGTTTGTTTTGTTTTGTTTTTCTTTTTAAATATTTTATTGTTCCTGATGTGCATTTTATAAATGTCACATTGTGAGGGAACTATTTTTCCCTCTTTTATAAATAGGATAGCAGAAGGTTGAATGTTTTAAATAACCAGCCTAATATCATCCAGTTAACAATTAGAAAAAAAAAAAAAAAAAACACAATTTGAGTACAGTAGGCCTCTCCCAAAGGTAGAACCACAATATCTTTACGTTTCCCCAGCCCCTTTATTCCATCAGTTGACCCCCATTCCCAATTCCTCACAGTCACGCATTTCTGTTGAAAAGGTGATTAATCTCATATATCTAATTATTTCAAATTGCAACCATAAATACAAATATTTAAGCACTTAAATTTTACTGAAACAAATGGAGTCTCAGAGCTTAACTTTTTTATTCAAAGCCATTTAGTAAGTATAACTTCTAAAGCATGTGTTTGGCTTTCTGTTTTTAAAGGCATCTTTTCCTATATAATAGAACATTCTGTTAAAATACAATACTATGTATACTTGTATTCTTTAAAATGTAATTCGATCTTAAAATAAGATTAGAATTATAGAGTCAGTTAGTACTATATAATTGTCCTAGTAAATACAAGGCATTGAAATGGGTAATTTTTTATCAACACAAAGAATTCTTGATAATTACTCTAATGTAACTTGGCTGGATAAAGAATACAAAAATTGTTACAGCCAAGTAAAATTGAACAGATACAAAATAACACTAATATCTTTATTCTGCAATAGCAATATACATCCAAACTTCTCTTTGCCAGATTAAACTAAGCCAGCATTTTAATTAAATAACTTTCACTCGACATTTAGCTAATAACTATTTCACAGGATCAAGTTTCATGATAAACTGAGAGCCTGTAGTAGCAATGATTGCTACAAATACTTATAGGAAGATTTTGCTTCTTAATTTATTCTCTCCATAAATGTTTCCAAATCTTATTCCAAGATTTGTTTTCTTGTTCCTAATTTGGACATAACATGAAAGGAGAGCAAGGGACACTTTAAAAGACATTATCCTAAGAAACAACTTAACTCTCCAATCTTCAAAGAGCATCCAGCTGTGTAAACATACTCTTTTACTTACTTCTATCAGGTAAAGATAGGTATTACTTCTTTTAAATGAAAGAGAAAATTGAAGTCAACTGTATCCATTGACTTTTCCAAGGTTGATCACAAGCCAGTGCCTAAAGTGAAAACTGAACACTGTCTCACTTCCTTACTTAATTTTAGTTATCTCAAGTCTAGAAAATATTGAGACACTCCATGAATACTAAGTCATGATTTCTTAAGAGTTTTCTTTTGGAATTCAATCCAATTTTGTGTCTAAAAATAAAATTCATTTATTGTTTAGATTTCTGCTAATTAAGTCTGGTGGAAACTACAGAGAACTCTTACTAAGCAGACATTATTTTGATATATTATTGGCGAATACCATACTGGAATTTTTTTTAAACAAGCCTGTTGTGGTAGTGCATACCTTTTTTAAAGATTGATTTATTTAATATATGTGAATACACACTGTCACTCTTTTCAGGCACACTGGAAGAGGGCATCAGGTGCCATTACAGATGATTGTGAACCACTTCATGGTTGCTGGGAATTGAACTCAGGACCTCTGGAAGAGCAGTCAGTGCTCTTAACCACTGAGCCATCTCTCATTGAGCCAGCCCTGTACTGGATTCTTTAGGAAAAAAATTAAATAAATAACAACAACAACAACAAAAACAAAAACAAAAAACAAATAACAACAAAACAAAACAAAAAACCTTATAAGACACTAATTAGCTGATTAAAATATTGATTATTGGCATATTAAAGAGAAATGTAATATCAGAACTTTCCAGTATAACTACACGCAACTTCTGAGGAATAAGTGATCAAAACTAAGTGCAGATGTGGGTGAAAGATCTGTGGATGAGGTAGCATTAGAGTTTAATTTTATTTATTTGGTTGGTTGGTTGGTTGGTTGGTTGGTTGGTTGGTTGGTTGGTTGGTTGATTGGTGTGTGAGTGGGTTCGTTGGTTGATTTTTTGAGACAAGGTTTCTGTTTATAGTCCTGGCTCTCATGGGACTCATTCCATAGACCAGGCTAGCCTCAGACTCAAAAGATTTGCCTGTCTCTGCTTCCCAACTCCTGGGACCAAAGATGTGTACCATCCATACCCAGCCATCGTTGAATTACTTAAGGTGGGTGCATGTTTTCTGCATGGAGGAAATAAAAAAAGGCAGTGACTGAAGGAATATCAGGATAACTGAAGGAATGGGATAAAATACAAATGATATAATCGCACTTGTGACTGTGAATGAGACAAGGAGAGAATCACTAAGTTATATATTTATACGACAACATGAATCAAAATAGGTGTGGCTCTATAACTGAAGCAGTAGCATTCCTCTAGACAAGACACTTTATGGAGAAAGAAAAAGCAAAAAACAAATCAGAAGCTGGAAGATGCTATACTGCATCACAGTTAGCTTCACATTGCAATTCATTCCTATAGACACTTTCTAGTTCTCTGAAGTCTGTGTTCTGTTGACAAGAAACTATAAAAAACTAGTTGAGGCTAATTTACACCCATTTTTATAACTAATTTACATAGTAATTCTGGATTAGTTTTCTTTTTCCTGAGTTTTATGGTAAGACCGAGAGGATGGTTTCCTGACGTGGGTTTAAACTCTTGAAGTAGCATCAAAAATAATTCTTGTCTTGAAATATGCCAGTCACTTTTTCTGGTCATTGAGCCTCCTCTGATAATGCCCTCTGAAATGCGTTCACTTACATTCTTCCCAGGCATCCTACTTCATGCCTATATTTAATCAATATTTATTGGACATCAGGCAGGAATGGTGAGTGTTCTGTAACTGGAACTGTATAGTGATCAGAGAACAAAGCTCCTGCTTGGCCATGCTAACATTGGACTGTGAATCTCTGCGCAATAGCTTCTAGCCTTAAATTACCAAAGTTTCTGCTCCTGTGACCTTCTCACCCAGGCAGCAGATCACTATTTACAAATAGTCCACATCAAGACTCTCAAAACTCTTGTGTTTCTCTAGACTAAGTCTGAAGGCTCCAAGATGGCTCCAACTGCTTCCATATGACTTCTTCAGTCATGGATCAGAGGAATGTACCACATGTAATGGATATATTGATGCTGTGCCAAACGTAGCGATGAAATTTCTGCAGACCACGTGGAGATATGTGGAGAATGAGCTCTTCAGAAGGAGGATGAGAGGGAAGCAGCACTAGATATCAGCCCCTTGCCAGTCAGCCTTTTTCCCTTTGATTTGCAGGTCATAAGGCCTCATGATGACATACTTCCCCTTTCCTCTCTCCTATGCTTACAACCCCCCCTATCTTACTTTAATCTCATAATCTTGTCTTGATAATAAAATATTGTAGCTATTCAAAGGAAAATATATTAACAACTATTATTTTTTAAAAAATAGTGTTCATTAACCAATGGCCAGGTTTCAAATTTATCAGAGCTGATTTAACACAGCCACAGATGAGGGGTTACCATTCCCAGGACTTTATATGGAATCAGTAATGTAATTATAATGGAACAAGTAGAAAGAGCATTTCTGAGCAGTAGGAAGGACAATTGTTCTCATCACAGCCACAGAGAAATCCAAATATTGTGAAGATGCTGAGCTCGTATTTACATGTTGGCCTAGAAGTATCTCGGGATGCTGAAATAAAGATGTCTGTCTTCATTTCAAAAACTGATACTGTATCTATATGATTTATACATATAGATAGAGGATTCATCTATGTATAAATCACAAACCCAGAAGACATCTGCAGTATTTATCTAAAACCATAGAGGGATCCTCTCACTCAACTACTTCTCCACTGCCAGCAACTCATCTTACTGACACAAAATGCGAGTCCAGACAAATTTACTTTTCAACATCTGCAAGGTCAAATGTGTAGTTTGCAGTGAGTTCAACCGAAAGTATTCTTCACTCCAAGCCCAGCAATGAGACCCATGATAAGTTAGCAGATTATGATTCAGGTGGAAAGCCATGAAAAATGAAACAGATCTAGACATTTCAGCTAAAACATTAAGGGTAGACATATTACACATGTGAGAGAATTTTAAAGTTAAATTCCCCTTGGATGAAGTGTGATGTGTACTTCCCGAAGCACCTGCCACATTCAGTTGTCATCAAAGTGAATTCATTAAAAAGCAGAACAGTCCCCAGGGCAGGAGACTCTTTGCATGAATTAGGTGTGATGAATGAAATACACATTTGAGATCTATCTATCATACAGCATAGAAATATGAGTTTGCAGCAGAATGGACCAACTCTCCAAAACAAAATGTAAGAATCCATAGTTCTGTGTCTATGTCATAAAGAAAAACATCCACCTGTGGGAAGAGCGGCAGTCCAGAGGTGAATACCAGCTCGGTCCTCTACTGTATATTAAACCTGTTAGCAAGTGTTATTCCAATCCCTCAGAGGAAACCTTGTGTTTTCTTCACAATGATTGATAAACACACAAATGATAGCATAGCTGATTGAGTTGACAACCCAGAATATCCACCCTCATAGATTCATAAACTGGGACTGTTTTCCTACCATGATTTTAAAATAATTATTTCTTTTTCATTCAATTATGTCAAAAGGTCTTATGGGCCTCAGCTCTTTGGAGCAGTCAACTATCCCCAGCGGACCTCCATATTCCTTTATTCAGACCTGTGCAGCCTGAGCCATACAAGTAAGCTTCCCTTCTCCCACCCATCTTCCCTGCTTGCTGAGTCCTCTAGGGCACCTCAGCTGCCCTGAGCAGTCTGCAGTTCCCAGCTGGACTCCCTTTTCCCTCAAGTTCTCCACCCAACTTCGCCAACCTGCAAACCCTGAAACATACAGACCCACTGATCCAGAAACATACAGCAAAAATCAGAGGCCTGTTACACCAGGACCATCGAGGTTAATCTCCCTCCCAATACCTACTACAACAGGAACAGCCAGAGACCAAAGCCATCAAGATAGCTAAAAGTCCTCAAAAGAACACAATCAACAAAAGCCAGGGAAATATGATACCTTCAGAATACAGCTACCCTAGTATAGCAAGCCCTGGATAGCCTAAAATAACCAAAGCACAGGAAAGTGATATTAAATCCAATCACATAAAGATGATAGAGGCCTTTAAAGAAGAAATTAATAAATCACTTAAGGAAATACAGGAAAATACTATCAAACATGTGAAGGAAATAAGTAAAACTGTGCAAGACCAGAAAGTGAAATAAGAAGCAATAAAGAAAACACAAACTGAGATAATCCTGGAAATGGAAAACCTAAGGAAGAGAACAGGCAAAACAATATGCAAGCAACACCAACAGAATACAAGAGATAGAAGAGAGATTCTCAGGCTTAGATGATACAAAAGAAGAAATTGATACATCAGTCAAAGAAAGTGTTGCATTTAAAAAAAATTCCTGACATAAAGCATCCAGGAAATTTGGGATACCATAAAAAGACCTAACCTAAGAATAATGGGAATAGAAGATAAAGAGTCCCAGCTCCAAGGCCCAGAAAGTATTTTCATCAACATCATAGAAGGAAACTTTCCTAACACAGGAAAGAGATGCCTATAAACATACAAGAAGCTTAAAGAACACCAATCAGAATGGACCATAAAAGAAAATCATCCTGATATTTAATAATCAAAACACAAAAGCTACAGAACCAAGAAAGATTATTAAAAGATGCAAGGGGAAAAATGGTCAGATAACATACAAAAGTAAACTTATCAGAATTACATCTGACTTATCAAGATAGTCTAAAAGCTAGAAGGGCTTAGACCTCTAAAAATAACACAGATGCCTAGCAAAACTCTCAATCACCATAAATGGAGAAAACAAGATATTTTAAGACAAAACCAAATTCAAACAATACATATCCACAAATCCAGCCCTTCAGAAAATACTAGAAGGAAAATTCCCACCTAAGGAAGATAACTATATCCAAGAAAACACGAGAAAGAAGTAACTCCATACCAGCAAACACAAGGGAAATACACACAAACATACACTAATACCAACAACATCAAAATGAAAGGAATTAACAATCACTGGTCATTAATATCATTCAATATCAATGGACTTAATTCCCCAATAAAAAGACAGGCTAACAGAATGGACCTGAAAACAGGATTCATTATTCTGCTGCATATGGGAAACATACCTCAGCAATAAAGATAGCATTCCCTCAGAGTAAATGTCTGGAAAAAAGTTTTGCAAGCAAACGGATGCAAGAAGCAAGCTGGAGCAGTCATTCTAGTATCTAATAAATTAAACTTTGAACCAAAATTAATCAAAAGGGACAAAGAAGGACATTTTGTCCTCATCAAAGGAAAAATAAACCAAGATGATATCTCAATTCTGTACATCTACATCCCCAAAACAAGGGCATCAATATTTGTAAAAGAAACATTGTTAAAGATTAAGTAACACACTGAACCCATACATTAATAGTTGGAGACTTCAACACCCCACTCTCACCAACTGACAGGTCATCCAGACAGAAACTAAACAGAGAAATAATGAAACTAACAGACATTATGAATCAAATGGACCTAACAGACATCTATAGAATATTTCACCCAAACATAAAAGAATATACTTTCTTCTCAACATCTCATGTATCATTCTCCAAAATTGACCATATAGCTGGCCACTAAGCAAACCTCAACAGATAATAAAAAAATTGAAAAAATATCTTGTAGCTTATCATATCACTATGGATTAAAGTTGGACTTCAACAACAGCAAAACCACCAGAAAGGCTACACACTCATGGAAATTGAAAACCTCTTTTACTCAATGATCTCTGCGTCTGGGATAAAAATAAGAAAGAAATTAAAGACTTTCTAGAATTCAATGAAAATGAAGGCACAACCTACCTAGATTTGTGAGACACAATGAAAGCAGTGTTAAAGGGAAAATTCATAGCATTAAGTTTCTTCATAAAGAAATCAGAAAGATCGATACTAGCAACTTAATAGCACACCTGAAAACTCTAAAAAAGAAGCAAACACATTCAAGATTAGACAGCAGGAAATAATCAAACTCAGGGATCAAACCAACCAATTAGAACCAAAGAGAACATTACGAAAAAATCAACAAAACCAAGAGTTGTGTCTTTGAGAAAATCAACAAGATAGACAAGCAAGATAGACAAATACTTAGCCAAACTAACCAAGACAGAGGGACAGTATTCAAATAAACAAAATCAGTAATAAAAAGGGAGACATAGCAACTGACACTGAGGAAATTCAAAGAATCATTAG
Organism: Mus pahari; assembly: GCF_900095145.1. Lineage (NCBI taxonomy): Eukaryota > Metazoa > Chordata > Mammalia > Rodentia > Muridae > Mus > Mus pahari. The sequence continues at coordinate 38,966,428 of NC_034602.1, read as the reverse complement.
ATCATACTTCAAATGTCTGGACTCCACAAAATTGGAAAATCTTAAGGGATTTTCTAGACAAATGCCACTTATCAAAGTTAAACCAAGATTGGGTAAACTATATAAATAGCTCCATAATCCCTAAAGAAATAGAAGCAGTCATTAAAAGTCTCCCAACAAATTAATAAATAAATAAACAAACAAACAAATAAGTGCAAGTCCAGGGACAGGCGGTTTTAGTTCATAATTCTACCAGACATTCAAAGGGGCAAAGGAGCAAATAACAATAGTCCTCATCTATTCCCCAAATATGAACAGAAGGAATACTATCAAACCCATCCTATGATACCTAAACCACATAAGACTCAACAAAAGAAGAGAATTTCAAAATGATTTCTCTTATGAACAGTGATGCCAAACTACTCAATAAAATACTTGTAAACTTAATTCAGGAGCATATCAAAAATTATCATAAGATCAAGTAAACTTCATCTCAGAGATGCAGGGATGGTTCAATATACAAAACTCCATCAATGTAATGTACCACATAAACAAACTGAAAGAAAGAAATCACATGATCATCTCATTAGATGCTTAAAAAGACTTTAACAGAATTCACCTCCCCTTCAAGTTAAAAGTATTAGAAAGATAAGTGATACAAGGCACCTAGCTAAACATAAAGCAATGTACAGCAAGGCAATAACCAACATCAAGATAACTGGAGAGAAACTTAAAGCAACTCCGTTAAAATCAAGGACAAAACAAAGTTGTCACTCTCTATTCAAAATAGTGCTTGAAGTTTTAGCCAGAGCAATAAGACAATTAAAGGAGATCAAGGGATACAAATTGGAAAGGAAGAAGTCCAAGTATCACTATTTGTGGATGATATGATTGTATAAATAAGCAACAACAAACATTCTACCAGAGAACTCCTTCAGCTGATAAGCTGGATACAAAATTAACACGAAGAAAGCACTAGCTCTCCTTTATACAAATGCTATACTGGCTGAGGCAGAAATTAGGGAAAGAACGCATTTTACAACAGACACAAGTAACATGAAATATCTTTGTGTAACCCCAACCAAACAAGTAAAAGATCTACATGACAAGTTGCTGAAAAAGAAATTGAGTAAGATATCAGAAGATGGGAAAATTTTCCGTGCTCATGGATCAGAAGGAGTAACATAGCAAAAATGGCCATCTTGCCAAAAGCAATTTACAGATTCGATGCAATTCACATCAAAATTCCAACACAAATTTTATAGACCTTGGCAGAGCAATTATCTACTTCATATGGAGAAACAAAACTAAATGAAACAACAACAACAACAACAACAAAACAGTATAGCCAAAACAATCCAGAACAGTAAAAACTTCTGGAAGTATCATCATCCCTGACTTCAATCTATACTAAAGAGCAATAGTAATAAAAACTGCCTGGTCTTTGTATAAAAACAAACAGGCTGCTCAATGGGATCAAATTGAAAACTCTGAAATAAACACACGCACAGCTTTGGACACTTGATTTTTTGACAAAGAAGCCAAAACCACACAATGGAAAAAAGAAAGCCTTATCAACAAATGATGCTGGTCTAACTATATATCTGCATGTAGAAGAATGCAAATAGATCAATATCTATCACCCTCCACAAAACTCAAGTTCAAGTAGATCAAAGACCTCAACATAAAGCCAGATAAACTAAAGTAAATAGAACAGAAAGTAGGGGACAGCCTTGAACTCCTTGGAACAGGAGACAACTTCCTGAACAGAACACAAACGGTGCAGGCTATAAGATAAACAATTAATAAATGGGATCTCATGAAACTGAAAAGCTTCTATAAGGCAAAGGGCAGTGTAAATAGGACAAAAGAGCAGACTATAGACTAGGAAAGGATCTTCAACAACCCTATATCTGACAGAGGGCCAATATCCAATATTTATAAAGAACTCAAGAAGTTAAGACACCAACAACCTAAATAACCCAATTTAAAACCTGCAGTACAGAGCTGAACAGAGAATTCTCCAAAGAGGAATCCTCAAATGGCTGAGAAGCACTTAAAGAAATGTTCAAAATCCTTGGTCATCAGTGAATTGCAAATTAAAACAACTCTGAGATTCCATCTTATACCAGTCAGAATGGCTAATATAAATAACTAAAGTGATAGCACATGCTAGTGAAGATATGGAGCAAGAGGAACACTTCTTCTTTGCTGATGGGAGTACAAACTTATACAACTTTGGAAATCAATTTAGCGGTTTCTCAGAAAACTGGGGATAGTTCTACCTCAAGACCCAGCTATACTACTCCTGGGCATATACTCAAAAGCTGCTCCACCATCCCACAAAGACACCTGCTCAAACTATGTTCATAGCAGGTTTATCCATAATAGCCAGAAATTGATAACAACCTAAATGACCCTCAACTGAATAATATGTTATCTCTACACAATGGAATACTATTCAGCTGTAAGAAACAAAAATATAGTGAATTTTACAGGCAAATGGATTGAATCTGTGAGTATCATCCTGAATGAGGTAGCCTAGACACAAAAGCCATGCATTGTATGTACTTACAAGTGGTTATTAGCCATAAAATAGAGATACCTCTGCTTCACTTCACAGACTGAAACAAAGCTAAACAGGAAAGAAGGCACAAGTGAGAATGCTTGAATCTCACTTAGATGGGGGAATAAAATAGTTATAGGAGACAGAGGAAGGGAGGGATCTGGGTGGGAGATAGATGGGGAAGGAAATAGGGGGTTCATGATTAGGTGTGGGGAGGGACAGGAGAGATGACCAGAGAATTCTCATGGCCATGAGAATGAATGGAAATCTGCAACTCATAGGGGTAGGGAGGTAGGATGTCATCTCTAGGATGTGACAGAAACCTGGGATAAGGGAGGCACTCAAGAATCAATGGTGGTGACCATAGCTGTGACTCACAGCACAGGGATATGAAACCTGAAGTGACCACCTCCTGAGGCCAGGCAGGAACCCCAGTGGAACGACAGGGACACCAACCCACCCACAAAACTTTTGACCCAAAATGTATCCTGTCTACAAGAAACACAGGGACAGGGGATGGAGCAGAGACTGGGGAAATGGCCAAGCACTAACTGGCCCATCCCAAAGGAAATCAATCCTTGATACTCTTAATGATATTCTGTTATGCTTGCAGACAGCTGTTTAGCACAGCTGTCCTATGAGAGGCTCCATGCAACAGCTGACATAGAGAGATACAGACATACACATCAATACAGTGATGGAGCTTGGGAACTCTTACGGAAGAGCTGGGGGAAGGACTACCTTTCTGAAGGAGATAGGATCTCCGCAGGAAGACCAACAGAGTCAACTAACCTGGACTCTTGGGGCTCTCAGATACTGAACCATCAGGTGGGTTGGACCTAGGCATATGTGTAGCTCAGTCTTCGTGTGAGCCCTGAACAACTGGAACGAGGGCTATCCCAAAAGCTGCTGCCTGTCTGTGGAATGCGTTCTTCTAGCTGGACTGCTTTTCAATGGCCTCAGTGGGAGAGGATGTGCCAGGGTTGGGAGATACCCAGGGAGGCCTCCATCCTCTCAGAGGATAACGAGAGGGGGGAAGTCTTGTGTGTGCGGTGACCTGGAGGATGGGCAGGGAGTCAGATGTAAAGTGAATTAAAAATAAATAAATAAAAAGGAAATAGGAAATGTGTCAAGAAGTCCAGAGCCTAAAGAGGGAGCAAAGTGAGGAGATCCATATTGAAGAGTAAAAGACAATTTGAAATTTATTTTTCCTAAAAGACATCTCTATATGTGGGAGGACATGCTCCTCAACTACACAGAAGAGAATAACAGAAGTAAGAAACAGGTAGTCTCAGGTTCTGGCCCCACTGACTCTTCTGTGTGGATGTCTACATTCTTCAGAACATCACAGAACAGTGTAGAAGTATCTGAGTCAGTAGGCTCCTGGGTTTGCTCAACACAGACTTGAGGCACACGCTGTAGCCTAAGTGCAAACTTCAGCAACCTAACTTCTACGGATGGAAGAACGGATGTGCACCGTTTGATGTGATCTATGAGATATCAAGCAAAACTAAATACTATTTGAGGTGAGAAAAAGTTAATTTACAAATTTGTCGTCAGTATACCAACTTGTTAGTGATTTCCTTGAAAGTCCCCTTGAGATGCCTTTTCTAATTATCCAGGCTTCAGTTACTCTAAGCTGGATGTGGACTTGCATTATCATATATATTTATTATATACACTATGTATAATATTCTATAAAATGTGTACTGTGCCCTGTATACTTTCCCACATGATTATGAGAGGAAATAATGTGTTACACTTTACTTTCTTAAAAGATTTAGAACAAATACTTATTACATTGACCTAAAAGCATTGTTTCAGGTCTAACGTTGAAACATGTAAAATTTTTAATTATTTCCCTATTTATTTAGGTTTTTTTTTTTGGTGGGGGGGACAGATTCATTTGGCTACCTAAGTATTTCCTAGAAGCCACAACATTTAGTCACAGAAACAGAATTTAAAAAGCTGAATCATGATTTTAGGCATTTCCTTTCCTAAAGGATAAATTTACTGGTAATCTCCCATGTTCTGAAGAACTACAAAGAGATGGTTTACGAGCTGGGAGCCCTGTGGTACTTAGCTGACTTATCTCTTCTGGAACCTGAATTCAACACCGTTTTTTTGGCACCAATGTGCAACTGGCTTCTGGTGCAGTGTAGTTTTCCTTGGAGGAAGCTTAATATTCAATCTGAGAAATGCTAACTATTCCCGATCGAGTTACCTTAAATCGTGAAATATTTTCAACACATGTGGAGCTGAATGCTTGCCCATCTCTATACGTCCAGAGTGGTTGCAGCATCCTGGCTTTTCCCAAGGATGTCCTCCTGTTGGCCCTTCCCTAAAGTTTTCTATCTGTGACTCTTTCTTTAGAATCTGTGAATTACAATGTCTCCAATCCTATTTTAGAAAAGCCCTGTGGCTGGCTTCCCAACTTACTCAATTCTAAACCTAAACAGAACTTTACAACCACGGAAGTATCTACCTTGGCTTCTCCAACAGGCTTTTTGTCATGGTACCACGACATTTTTCCCCACTTAGGACTGTTTAGCATTTTCTAGAGATACAGCTCAGAACACTGCTTCAGCATACCTCCAAACAATACCATCTTTAATTATAACACAGGTTTTTCATATTTTCACCACTCAAATGCAAAACAGTACAGTATGTGTTTAATAAAGTGATTTAATGCACATGGCCATCTGAAGTAGTGACATTCAGTTTCATAAGCGTAGGTGAGATGACCTTCAGAGAGTTACAAGGTCACTCATAAGGAAGTCCCAACTTCCTTATGAAGTACCTGGTCCACATCTCCTTTCAATCTCCATACCACATGACCCCAGAGGTAGGCCTTTTGGGTAATCATTCAGTTTACTCCCACACTTTCATACAATGAAGTCAGCATTTGGGCAACTATTGTTTAAAAAGGCATCATTTAAAGAATATATAATTAGGGGCTGGATAGATGGCTCAGCGGTTACGAACACTGACTGCCCTTCCAGAGGTCCTGAGTTGAATTCCCAACAACCACATATTGGCTCACAACCATCTGTAATGGGATCTGATGCCCTCTTCTGGTGTGTCTGAATAGAGCAATGATGTACTCATATACATAAAATAATAAATAAAATAAATCTTTTTAAGAAAAAGAATATAAAAATAAAATATTTTTAAGACTATGAGGGGGAAAAATGACCAAAAGAGAAAATTTTATTTTAAAGTAACATTTTGGTTTTAACCATCAGGATTAGAAAGAATGTCTCTAATACATTTTAAGAACAAATCAGCATTAGAAAACTATTTTTATAGTAACTGTTTGGTTCAGAAAAGAAGAGGTTTTTGTTGTTGTAAATTCAAGATGTCAAGCCAGGCATGTTGGTACTTGGGAAGCTGAAGAAGACAGATCACGAGTTTGAGGCTAGCCTAGGCTCTACGGGAGTACAAGTGTTTTACAAATTAAATAGCATCTTCTTTCCCTTTAGATTTCTATGATAGCAGAAATTCTACCTCATCAAATATGACCTCATCTTTTATCTATATACCTACCTTAATCTTTTTATTTCTCTCTTATTCCTTTCAAACGCTAATGTATCCGGGTAAGGCTGTGAATGCAAAGGCACCTGTGATAACTACAGTGAATTACATCCTTTTCTGATTTTGGTTGTTACTTGCTCTCATATTTGATTAGAGTGCAAGTTCTAGCTATACATTTATGATATATGCAACATAAGAGAGAGGAAGAAGAAGGAGAAGGAGGAAAAGGAAGGAAGGAAGGAGGAGGAGGAGAAGGAGGAAGAGGAAGAGGAGGAAGAGGAGGAGGAGGAGGAGGAGGTAATAAGTAAGCAAGCAAAAAAGAGAAAGCCAGAAAGCAGAAAGAAACAAAGAAACAAAGGAAGAAACAAAGGAAGAAGCAAAGAAGAGCCCAGAATCTAAGACCCTAAGGGCCCACCCGCACTGATCTCCTTCTTCCATCCATGCTCTATTTACAAAAGTTTCCAGAATCTCCCAGAAATAGTACCACCAGCTGAGATATTTAAACCTTAATTTTATGAGCAGACATTCCTCATTCAAACTTTATCAGGTCTTAAGCCCACTTACACAATATCTAACCTGTTTAATCGCTTCCAAAGGCCCTACCCTTGGCTGCCATAACATTGAAGGGCTGAGGGTTTCAGTATCGGAATTTGAGGGGAGTAGACGTTCTATTGCAACCTTCCGTGAACCCACACTGGGTCTTGTCCTTTCTTCCCTGAACCCCAGTAAAACTTTTAACTAATCTCATTTTATACATGAACCCCATTCCCTGGTCTTTGCTCAGATTTCAACATGGGTTCCCCTGCAGGGAAGCACTTACAGGTAGATTTAAGATGTCTAAGGGTTAAAAGTTCAAATTGTTCTTGTCTTGGGCAGTCCTGATTCTGTTTTCACTATATCTCATTCTCTCTCCTAGGGTAAAATCCCTCTTAGTTCTTATTGGTGACTCTCGTTATCTTTTTCCTTTATGTTGAGCTTTTATTGATAATTCTAGGATAGTGTTGTTCTTTTAATTCTGGTCTTCTGTGTGGATCAATTTTCAGAACAGGTCTCCAACACATATATCCGCAAACACAAAGATAAACACACACATCACAACACCCACATATTTCATTACTTACTTCTTCCTCCTCACATAATTAAGTATGCTTGCATCATTGTCGCTGTGAAAATGCTATAGACAGGTTGTAATAACCTGGGTAGTAAACTTTTCCTAAAAATGAATAACTTAGGTTGAAGAGTCAGAAAGATCATCTCAAACTGGAACTGGCTAAAGCCTGCATACACACACACACACACACACACACACACACACACACACACACACACACACAGTGTGTTTTTTTTTTATCAAATCCACCAGGCAGTCAGTTCCCCCTCCCAGATTCCCCACAACCTTATCATCCTCCAAATTTCATCTCTCTCCCTTTAAAACTAGCGAGTACAATTGATGCTGTAAAATTATGCATGGGTATAAGGTTATCCACTGGCATGAAGAACCTACCTTGGGGTATAAAAGCATGAATGTGATGGGCAACCAATGGCGTTCTGGTTGGATTTAACACCTACTCCCCAGGACACAACCCATATATTTAGCACTCTTAACTTCACTATTTCTATTTCTGTAACTGGAAGCACTTCCCTCTTCGTGCATGAAGGCTGTAACATATCATCCATTTTCTATAACACTTATACACCAAGCCAGTAGAAGCATGAATCAAACATAATCCCCCCATCCTCCTCATATTTTTGGAACTCCCTACAGTTATGTGTATAAGTAACAGAAGATGCTCTGCTATAATTTGAGTGGCTGTCATGCAGGTCTGGGCTGCCAGCTCATGGAACATAACTCTGTTCTTGTATTTTATCACAGATGTGCCATCCCTGCCTTGGCATAGAAAACTGTAGGTTTTATTTAACTTTTAGACTTCATAAGTATAGCAAAACTCAGCTCACAGTGGTAACTTCTCAGAGTTACATTGGCATCTAATTCTCAGATAATATTTCTTAAACAAATGATATTTTAAGAACTCAAATGGCATAAAATCATGTAATAGCATGGGATTAGTCATCTTTCTGCAGAAGCACAGGGGTTTGATTGGGATCTTAACACTAGACCTTACCATCTATCTATGCTAGATCCCTGCACGCTACTTGTGCTTCCTATGCCATAGAAACTAAAGAATTACACAGTACCACAACAGATCTCAGTACCGCGTGCCTAAGCCTACATATTTGTTGCTGTTCTAGGTTTGCAGTCAAACACTGATGTGGTGTATGCTTTCCTGTCTTCCTTGTAGAGCACTGTGGCAAAATAACTAAACGCTAAAATATTCTCTATGCATTCTCCTCTGAGCTGGTAGCTTTAGCCTGGCTTGACCTGTACATCCAATATCCAGCTTTCCTCTCCCACGTTCTATTCCCCCTGCATCTTCAAATTCTCTTCCCTCTAATTTAATTAACAGTGCCCTATTTTCTGCAGACATTGGACTTATTGAAGCGCAGTCCACCCTAATGACGATTATTTTTTTAACTTGGCTCTCTCTGTAGAAAAATGTATTTCTCCATAAAGTCACATTATGTGGAAGTAAAACTAAGATCGATCATTTTTGAGGTAGGGAATACTCAAATCAACTTCAAGGAGGTAAAATATGCAACCACTTGTCCTTTGCGATAGATATAATACTCAGATACTCACCAGAACTCTACAGTCACATGGAGAGGAACAGAAGTCCTCATACCAACAGCAACTTGCTAAGCATGCAGGAGTCAACATGAGAAGGACCTTCCATCCCCAGACAAGCCTTCACGGTAGATGCTCCAAGTCCACAGATGAGAGAGGCACTGGAGACATCTTAAACACTAAGACACAGACAGATACTTTTCCATCTAATCCCACAGAAACCATGAAGAAAAGCAAAACTGTGTTGTTTAGACTCGTATTTTTAAATGATTGATCTTAAGTGCAAAACAATTAGTACCGCCTAGGCTTTAGGTTTGGGAAGAAGGATTTTGTTTGTTTGGTTTTTAATTTTTGTTTTCTTGAGACAGGGTTTCTCTCTGTAGCCTGGCCTCTTGAGTGTTAGGATTAAACGTATATGGAAGCACTATCCAGTATGATCTAGTTGTCATTTCAAAAGCTCTCACAAAAACAGAAAGCTATTTGTTTTTTTATTTTATGGATTATTCTGTGGCTACCATTTTTTTCTGTCTCCTTTGCTAAAATTATTGATAGCATTTTTAAAAGTATTTTATAGAAGAATTTTCTTTTATTCTTTAATCTTTTTTATTTTTTATTTTTTTACAGTTAAGACTTTATCTCCCTCCTGGTCCACCTTCCAACTGTTCCACATCCCATGCTTTCTCCCCACCCCCACTCCCAGTCTCCAAGAGGATGTCCTTACTCCTCCACCCTACCACACCTCCCTACTCCCTGGGACCCCAAGTCTCTCAAGGGTTAGGTGCACCCTCTCTGTCTTAAGTCCAGACCTGGCAGTCCTCTGTTGTATATGTGTTAGGGGCCTCATATCAGCTGGTATATGCTGTATGGTTGGTGGCTCAGTATCTGAGAGATCCTGCTGGTCCTCCTTACAGGACCGCCCTCCTCCTCAGCTTCTTCCAGCCTTTCCCTGATTCAACCACAGGGGTCACCAGCTTCTATCTATTGGTTGGGTACAAATATCTGCAACTGACTCTTTCAGCTGCTTATTGGGTCTTTCAGAGGGCAGTCATGATAGGCCTTTGTCTGTAAGCACACCATAGCATCAGTAATAGTGTCAGGCCTTGGAGCCATCCATTGAGTTGCATCTCAATTTAGGCATATCACTGGACCTCCTTTTCCTCAGGCAATTCTCCATTTTTTTTTTTTTTTTTTTTTTTTTTTTTTTAGATATTTACTTCATTTACATTTCAAATGCTATCCCCTTTCCTATTTTTTTTTGTCCCTGCAGTTCTTTCAGACAGGAACAATTATGGGTCAGAGTTTTTGACTGTGGGATGGCAACCCCATCCCTCTACTTGATGCCCTGTCTTTCTACTAGAGGTGGACTCTACAAGGTCCCTTTCCCCGCTGTTGGACATATCATCTAAGATGCCTCTCTTTGAGTCCTGAGAGTCTCTCACCTCCCAGGTCTCTGGTACATTCTAGAGGGTCCCCTCACCTCTTACCTCACGAGGTTGTCTATTTCCACTCTTTCTGATGGCCCTCAGGGCTTCAGTCCTGGCCCCCCAATACCTGATCATGTCCCCCTCTTCCTCTTGCCTTTCCCACCCAGGTCCCTTCCTCCCTACCCACTCCGGTGATTGCTTTTTCCCCTCCCAAGAGGAATTGAGGCATTCTCACTTGGTCTCTTCAGCTTGTTAGCCTTCTTGAGTTCTGTGGATTGTATCCTGGGTATTCTGTACTTTTTTTTTTTTGGCTAAAATCCACTTATTAGTGATTACCTACCCTACAAGTCCTTTTGAGTCTGAGTTACTTCACTAAGGATGATATTTTTCTAGTTCTATCCATTTCCTTGCAAAACTCATGATGTGCTTGTTCTTAATAGCTGAATAGAAAGGAACCACATTTTCTGGATCCATTCTTTGTTTGTGGGACATCTAGTTTGTTTCCAGCATCTGCCTATCACAAATAAGGCTACTATTAACATAATGGAACATGTGCTCTTGTGGCATGGTGGGGCATCTTTGGGGGTTTATACCCAAGATTACACACATATATACCTATGCATGAATAACAAGAGTGTGTGTTTATACATATTCAGACATGCATCCACAGTCTTTGTCAACCTCCTTTATATGTCTACATATAGACACAGGTAATGCTGAAGTGTTGGATAATATTTTGGTATTCATTTATTTTTATGTGTATGAATATGTTCCTCTATACACCATGTGTAGAACTCTGTAAAGGCCTGAGGAAGAGATCAGGGTCCCGTGGAACTTGAGTTGCAGGAGGTCATAGGTTTCCATATGGACACAGAAACCAAGCTCTTTGCAAGAATAGTATTCTTAACCACTTACCTATCTCTGCAATCCCCAGCTGATAACATTTTAAGCAAGGCATTGAAAATGAGATAGAATATTTGGAGCACATCAGGAAGGATTATGTTAGAGCTACGTTGAACCATGACAAAGACATTTATAATATTGGTTAAATTTATCCATAAGTGAATCATGATCTTACAGAGAATACATGATTTTTTTTCCTGGAATTATTCAAGCACATTTTATAATTTAGTTAGGAAGGACAAGAGGAAAACTAGAGATATTCTGAAAACTAAATAGGATGGGAGATTTGTCACAATAAGTATTAAGCCATAAGAAAAGAGAATTCAAATTTAGTTTTAATGTGTTAATATGCAGATATATCAGTACATCCTAAAATAAAACTACATATAGAATCGAATACATATGGTGATTTAATATATGATAAACTTGGCATTTCAAGTCAAAGAGAAAATGTGAACTATTTAATAAATTGTGTATGAGATAAAGGATTACCATCTGGTGGAAAATAAAGTAAAATCCTACCTGTTGCTTTACACCAAAACAAATTCTATATTAATCAAAGTTTTCCACATAGAAAAAAAGAAACATAAGGAATAATGAACAAAATGCAAGTCTCATAGGAAAGATGATTTTAGGGGTTTCTGAAATGCAGAACCATAAAATGCAATAGCTACATACCTAAAACAAAACATGCTGAGAAAAAGCCACTATAAATAAAATTGAAAGAAAAAAATATAAAGACTGAATGGAGATTTGCAGCTTACACTACACATAAAGGGTTAGTATCCTTTTAATAAAGATAAAAATAAAAATGGCATCCCCATAGAAACATGGTTATGAGCTATAAGTCCACTCTACTTACAGAGAAAAATAATTCAAAATGCCTTTTAACCAACTAAGAATACATTAACTTCATTCATATTAGGTAAAATCTGCTTTTAGAAAGAACCGTTCTATATTAGAGGAAAGAACATCAAGATACGTTTTTAAACAGATATAGGGAATTTGAACTCAGGTCCTTACATTTGCGGAACAAATGCTCTTAAATTTGAGCCTTCCTTTTAACACAGATTATACTTCTGTGCATTTTAGTATATACACAGTAGTATGTATGTAAAATAATACATATGCAAGAATATCTGTTGCTTCTCTTTTAAGTCTCATGATAGTGGAGGAATATTAAGAAATACACAGAAGTCAAACAACAGACAGTTTAATTGTGATTCAACAAGACAAACCACAGTGGGATGAATAGTATGGCTCTTTTGTTTTAACTTGGGTCAACTTGCGGTCACTAAACTAAGTATACTGGACATAAGGAGATGAATCCCCTGCGATTCCGCTCACAGAAGTAAAGAGCAGAATATTAGTTACCAAGTGCTGAGGAGAGGAAGGGATGGAGAGGCGTGGAGGGCTGAGGGAAGACACAAGTCACAACCAGATAAGGTGAATATGATCTGGGTTTCTGACACACAGAATGATGATAACAGTGAACAGAGATGTACCAGATAATTCAAAATAAATAGAAGATAATGGTTTGAAATGCTTCATCACAAAGAAATAAAATGTTAGAACCCTCCCATCTATTCATCTGTTAGACTAAGAAAGACACGGTGGGAAGCCACATTATTCTGATGTAATTTGGCAACCCCCAAAGTTCTGGGAACATGAATTATTGAAAACTAGTTTTATAGATATCCTGTCACCCAAAGTATCACATATTAGATGTTTAATGCCAACACTGTGCAACTGAGCTGGACATTGTGGTACTCATAATGACAAAGCCCAGCTAGCCAAGTGCCACACTGGATATCTAACTTGTGTTTCCTGACATTAGTTCAGAAAGCAGAATTATTTCCTTTCTTTTGATTTAATAATAACGGTTTTAATTATATATCAGACATACTTAGTAAACATCAATTCTTGACAGTTTGGGTCATACATAATGAAAAGAAGTTGTATATTCTTATAATTTAGTAAGTAATACATGACATACCATAATATGTGCCTCTTTCCTCCCCTCCCTTCCTTCATTCTGTTTTCTCTCCCTCTTCCATTCCTTCTGACCCTCAATAAATGGCAGCTGTTTGTATTGATCTTCTGTCAGTCTGCAAAGTACTGAGAGGCCTATAGTCTGCCATGTGTATGTGGATGACAACAAAATTTATAGCAATGCAAACACGTGATGTAAGTATGGAAGAGAAAGAATTCTGCAGGTCAGTATTCAGTCGTTTCTTGAAATATTGGGCTACAGTTTCTACCTGATGCTACTTATATAATAGGCAGTAATCTCGATTCATTAACTATATACCCTTTATATAGTCACTCCTTGGCAGTCCATATAATTAGTGTATCAAAAAACTGAAGCATCAAAGACAAATGAATGTATCCAACAGCATGTAAATAAGAGCTCAGGGAAACTTGGCATTGTATCCTTAATGGCTTTTCACTGTCCCTATTATCCCCTATAAATTTTAATGTACTTTTGGGGTATTTCTGTCTCCCTCTGTTGAACTATTACATATCTCAACAATTTATAATGATCTCTTAGGTTCAATGCACCCTGAGCAGAAATAAGGTTCTAAATTACGTTTTCAATGAATGAATAAAAATGGTACCTTTTAATAGTCTGTAGCTGAAAGCAAGTAGGAAGAAACACAGCCATGGGCAAAGGTACCTTGTCTGAGCAGAATCTTGTCACTCTTTGATATCATGTCAGGAGTGAGAGAAGGTAGTAATGTCATCCAGACTCCAAGAAAATATGACTGATATAATATCCTACCTCTGTCCTAGAAACCAGAGCAGGGTGATGCCCACTGGGGTTTCGAATGGCAGTGAGACCGTCCAGCTGTCTTTCTCAGACTGCATTCACTCAAGAGTGCAGATGTGAGCACTGAGGTACACACAGAAAGTGACATGGTCAGGACATCTTTCTACAGTATTACATCTTGTCATCTAGGTAGGCAGCAGAAGTAGGGAAGGCCCTCTGACCAACCCTAGCTGTTCCTACAGATCCAGGGCATCATAAGAAAATCCTCCTTGTCCATCTTCCCACAAAGCAGATCATCAAACCTAAGAATGTCACCTTTCCCTGTTCCCCTGAAGACCTGTGTATAATAGGTTCCATCCGTTTATCCACAAGATAAGCAGAGAGGCCAAGACAAATCTGAACAGGTATGTCTTATTGCCTTTCCCCAAGCTTTTATCATCATCATCATCATCATCATCATCATCATCATCATCATCATCCCCTTAGAATGCATCCTTTTGTTGCCTGGTTGTTCTTCTACAGAGCTCTCAGAACAGTATCCTGTTTTGTTTTGTTTTTTTTTCATTGTTCTTCTGAACAATGAAAGGCCTACCTGAAGGCCTCTGATATGTTTCTCTTGGTTACCTCTTTTGCTAGGTATCCACCACAAAATCTGTGTTTTAGTGAGACAAAAAATATATTTGCGTATCGATAGAACTGAGGATTTTTCAGAACATTCCAGTGAGTTGAAAGGGTCAAAAAGAACTCTGAGACTTTCTTTAAAAAATAAAAAAAGATGGGGTCACAGTACCATATCTATTCTATCATTAGCCAAATCTATTCAAGTCACTGAGAGGATTGGTGGTAAATATTCTTCATAATGGACAATCATGTGTGCAACAGGAAATGAGAAAGCCGACTAAGAAAAGAACTAACCACACATGTTACAGGAAAGCTTGGGGAAAATTTAATTCAGGAAGCATGGTAAAATTTGCTATAAAGTAATTATTATATTCTTAGAAAACTTTCACAAAACCACTTAGAATACTGAGGAGTCTACTAGACAGGTTGGGACGGGTCAGGTAACATTAAAGGTCCCTACTATATGTGTTGATGCCCAGGAAGCTAGAGGTCACAGAGATAAAAGAAAAAATTCACAGCAAATCTGTAGTTGTCAGGAAGAGAGAAATATATATAAAACCCCAAGGAATCTCAGCAAAGTGGCAGAGAAGTTACTTGGCCCAGAGGAAGTGATGGGAGCAGTCGCCTTTTAATCACCGCTGTCTCTCAGTGTCTCATTCAATGCGGGGGTCTCAGAAATAGCTTAGGAGAGCTGGAGTAAATTAAAACTTTCCCCTGCTCCTTCTCTTAGACCTGAAGATTCAAACAGGAAACCTCATTGAAAGGGTTTCTTTTATCCTTCAGCCGTTCACAAAAGCCACAGAGCCCCATCTCAGTAGAGCTGAGTGAAAGAACTTCAGAGGAATAAAAGATCCCGTGCTTCAGAGCGGTCAGTCTGAGGAAGGTACAGATGCTTGTCAGCCGAATAAAAGTGCTGAAAGAAAGCGCATTATTCTGAGGAAAGCCATATTGCCAGAATGACTAGAAAAGGCAGAATTATTTAAGATCTGGAAAGGCTCCAAGAGAGGGTCATCTAAGATTGGGAAATAGTATTTAAGAATTAGACATTTGCTGAATTTAAAAACTTCAGTTGTAGATGGCAATGAGAGAACAAAGGAGCCTAATAATCATCAATTTCTAGGCAAAATAATGAAGAAATGGAAGTGATGCAAGTAATGGAAGTAGAGGGAGGTATGTTTAAAGGAACACTTTAATTGTAAAATGTACCCAAAAGGCCAGTAGAAAAAGACATATTTAAAAGAGAAAGAGACACAGTCTCAGACATGCCCTCAGGGATGTTTCTCAGATTAGAAAGCTGAAGAAGAAACACCTTCTTCAAACTTAAGACAATGAGACAGACAGACAGACAGACAGACAGACAGACAGACAGACAGACAGACAGACAGACAGTGGTAAGATGTCTCTTAGTTTGGAAGATGACAGAATATACTCAGGCAAGGTTAGTCTGGGTCTCCAGGAAATAGTCTATGAAGAACTGAAAAACAACTGTCCAAAAAAGACGCCATAGCAAAGGTTAGATCGAAGGCAGCGGAGGCAACAGTGGAAGAATCCAGAACTCTCATCTTGGCACGGGGCTGCTTGGTACCAGCAGTGACTGAGCAGATGGGAGATGTCATTTCCAAAAGACTTGAAATAATTAACGTTTAAAATGGGAGTAGGGGGGAGAGAGACAGAGAGAGAGAGAGAGAGAGAGAGAGAGAGAGAGAGAGAAACAGAGAGAGACAGAGAGACAGAGAAGAGAGAGCAATTCCTGCTACATGGTGGCTTTAGAGCCCCTGACACTCAGTGATCCCTTGGGAAGGGGCAATGATCTGAAACCTAATAACATAACAGTGTGTGGCTGTGGCAAAGGAACCTGGAAACAGATCTGAAAAGCAATCTAATGAGAACTAAAGTCCGCATTAGAAATCTCCAATAGGCTCCAAGCCGTGTCCTAGATACCTGCAAGAGCTAAAGAGTGGCAGAGCCAGCTATGGCAACTAGAGCCGAGAGGACAGACATTCGCAAAACTGTGAACAGGTCTGAGACTATACCTGTAAAGCAGACTGACGAAGATAACAAAGGTAATCCAACTGTATAAAGCAAGGCCCAGAGAGGACGTGACTTTCCATTGCAGGGAAACTCAGAATGTTGAGGGAGGAATATGAGAGCCTGGACCACAACCAACCGTCCTGGCAATTAGTGCTGATCTCAGTCTTTGTCAGAGAAGTTCCTTCCTGTGGTGCTTTCCTTCCTTGACTACCCACAGGTAGCTGGAGCGCAGAGGACAAGCAAGTCTTGAATGACTAGCCCAGATGGATGACAGGAAGAACAAGGTGGCCCCACTCGGAAGGGAGCTAGTCAGATATACAGCCCAAAGAAAAGAAAAGCATCCATATGTCTGGTGGAACTGGTAGTCATCTCTCCAAGAATGTGGCAGGTTTACCGTAAATTTTCTATAACCTGTGAGCTGACCTATCATGATGCCGGATAGGTTATCATTAGCCTTTGTTCTTTTAATTCCTGATTCCTCCTGGACATTGTTGGTCCTCTTTTTTTTTTTTTTTTTTTTCCTTGCTGGAGGATCTTTCCTGAGCCTGTGATCCTATACTTGATGCAGCAAACAATCGTAATTCCCCACGGATGCTGAAGTTAACAAACCAGATTTTTCCCAGCTGAATGGCCAATTTATAAATGGGCAGGACTGAAGTTACGCAGTCCCAGGACATAAAAGTCTCTAAAATTTCGTCTGTCAAGCCATTTCTGCTAAAATAATGACCTGAGATGAAATCTCTTTATAATTTTAGGAGTTGTTTTTTTTTTTTAAAAAAAAAAAAAAAAAAAAGAGAGAAACAAAGAAAGACGTTTGTCAACAATGTCTCCTCCTAAAATTGTAAACATTAATATATAGGAGCACATTGACATTAAGTATAACGATGAGATTAAAACTAAATATAGGATAAGTCTAAACAGTTTTCCTTGAAGTTCCCATTTAAAGCAATTGACATAATACACGATGTACCATCGTATGCACAAAATAATATATACTTATACTTAATGCGCAATGTAGCATAAGTTCACGTTTATTAGAAGCCTAATCGTCTTGTTTGTTCTATAGAAGACAAGGTCTCGCTCCAGCCCCGACATGCATGAACCCCGGGATGATGTCTGACTCTCAGTAATCCTTGGCCTCAGTCTCCAGAGTACCAGCGTGACAGGAGCGAGTCCTCTTCTGCTCGAACTCTGGGTTATTTTAATCTCTCAGGTTTAAACCCTAGATTATATTATTTACGGCTATCTAAGGGTAACTTACAAAGAACGATGTGAACTGAGCTGAGGGCTTACACAGGATCCAGGACCACGAGCGTGAATATTGTAAGTAGCTCTGGCCTATGTGGATCCAGGAATACATGGAAATACATCCTCACAGAGTACCACCGATTTAGGGGATTACTGTATCTCACACCAAATTTGTACCCTTCCGCAAGTAGCTATGCAAGTAGTTCCTCCTTGTTCTGGCTGTGACCTCCCAGATGGAAGTATCTGGGAGGATGACACTCATCTCACATCATGCCTCCCACCAGCCTGTCTCGAACTCACTCTGTATTCCTCAAACTCAGATCATTAGTGTGGCGCTTACCCAAGTTCAAGTTGCTCTTTTAAAAAACCCATCAAAGAGTTTCTCCTGAGCTTTTGATTCATGGGACCTGAGAGGACCCACTTCGAACTTTCAAGCCCAGCCCCTGAGATTTCTAGCCAGTGGGTGCAAACATAGTTGGGGGGGGGGGGGAGTCATCTTTCCAGAAGTGTGCATGGATTATCACTCAGAAGTAATTACAAGACTGATGTATGTTACAAACAGATCTAGTAAGGTTTAAATGCTTTTAGTATGCTTGTGGGTGCATTGGGGGCAACGATGTCAGAATTCCTCAACTTCACACCTCATAACAAAGCCACCCTGTATAGGATGGAACCAGCAGGGTCCAGAAATGTATGCCTGCCAGGGCTCCATCCTGCCTGCTGCTCAGGATCCCTCTTCCTGTAAGGTCTCTGAGTAAGCTGGGCAATCAGCAAGGCCCTGTTTGTTTTCGCACCTTTCTGCTTCAGGGGAAGTGATAGGCTTCCAGGTTCAGAAGAGCCGCTCTGAGCTCGGCACCACAGAGGAGTGAAAGTAAACAGGAAGGCGAGAGCCTCACACAAGGCTTTGTAACCCTTGTGTTAAATTATGTCAACAGGATGCTGAGTACAAGATCTATGCAGGAAATTCCACAGCCCAGTGATGAAACCTCCCTGGCACCTGGCTGGCAGAGACGCCTGGGTGGCATTTGCTTTGATCTACCCACCTATAAGGAAGATTTCAAAGAGAAAAATATAAAAATTAAAGGCAAAATGTAACATGAAATAACCCAATGAGTTAGATTGTTGCTTAAGGGGCAGCTAGACTCAGCGCCCACCTTCAAGGCCGAAATCAAGCATGAGCCTCAAAAGGACCAGTCAAAACTTTTAAGTCCGATGTTAGCTTTAGCTTTGGGGAAAGGTCCGTGCCTTTGTTAGCACTATTCGGGATTTTTTTTTTTTTTTTTTTTTTTCTTGTTTTGTTTCATTTTTCTGGAAAGGGACTAACTTCAATCTCCAAAGTACACATTCAAGTTAATGAAGAAACATGAGGAGCAGCCGCATCGCATCGCATAGCATCCCTCCTTCCTGTGCACCTACTCCAGGGACACATCACCATGTGGCAATGCTTACTCTCCCCACAGTCTTTCTCAGGGACATCAAAGGACACCAAATTAGGCTTAATAGTTGACAATCAGAATGTGTCTTTATGGAAACGTACAGCTGGCTGGCTGTGTAATTTATGGAAATTAAGAATGCATGCATCTCCATTGTGATAGGACACATTGTTATACAGTATGATGAGACACACAGGCAAAAACCTCATAATGGATCAAAAATGCTGTGTGTTCAAACACAGCACGGAACCTGGACAGAGATTAAATGTCTGCTTTTACATCACAGGGCAGGGCCTATTTCAAGAATAGACTAGAGTCATTCTTGTCCCTGTTGCTGTGAGAGAAGTCAATATTTCATGGTTTTTTAAAAATATTTTACCGTAAAGAGCACTCTTTTTTGCTCCCCCACCCCCATCTAAAAGGATTCTTTTTAGAGTATTGAGCTGATTTGCACATAGAAAGCAGGATTGTATTCCTCATACGCCGAGATAACTCTTATTTATTTAATTCATTAAGTATAGCAATTTCTGATAAGTACTGGGAAAGAAAAAATTTGATGACCTCCCTCCCCTTACTAAAATGTTCCTGGGTATGAACTTTATAAATAAGGACATTTTCTTCATTAAATCAATGTCTGCTCCAGTACTTTTGTAAGAAATACTCTTTGGTTTTTGTTGTTGTTGTTGTTATTTTATTCCATGAGTAAGGGTTGGGGACTCACTCCTCAGAATATTTTTTGTTTTGTGGTTTTAGGTTTTTGTTTTTTGTTTTTTTTTTTTAAAGTAGAGAAAAGCCAATCATAATAATCATGATAACTGGTAATAACACAAATGGTTTTGCTCACAGGCTCACCATGGACTTTCAGAAGTTAATGTGAGTGTGCCTAGTTGATCAAAGTACCTTGCCTGCTTGGGAAATTCACTTCGATTTTCCTTTATGATACTCATTCTCAGGCAGTCAGAGTTGGGCAGGGTCGCCATGGTTCTCCACAGCAATGAGTAGCCTGTCGAGAATTTAACAGAGTTCAGCAGGTGCTCTTCGGTTTCCTCAAACTGTAAAGAAATTCCAAAGAGATTCACACTTGTTGAGGGCCTGCCAAAAAATGAAATAAAAAATTACAAATAAATGATTCTTTAATTTCGTTAGCTGATGAAACTATGGATCTACAAAATATAATTAAAATGAAGACATAAAAGTTAACTTTATTTGGGAAAGTGGCTACGTACCAAATAACTTCTTCGATCTGGCTTTTAGGAAAATCGACTTAAACTATTAAGAAATATGGACCCCAGTGGTAAACGGGATCAGATGTGCGATATTTATAGCCGCATAAATAAACACATTTCAAATTTTGTTTATTGGGGGCTCTTAGTAAAACGAG
Organism: Mus pahari; assembly: GCF_900095145.1. Classification (NCBI taxonomy): domain Eukaryota; kingdom Metazoa; phylum Chordata; class Mammalia; order Rodentia; family Muridae; genus Mus; species Mus pahari. The sequence continues at coordinate 38,945,855 of NC_034602.1, read as the reverse complement.
AGAGAGCACTCCGGTTGAAATGGGAACCCTGCCATCTAGTGGCAATTTGGGGTATCACTTCTTAGATAACATTTCATAAAAATATGTTGAGTCAGTTTAAGAAGAAAGTATTTTAGATTTTAAGAACCACTATAAATGAAAAAGTTGAAGCAATACCACTAAACGTTTCTTCCCCAAGGCTTACGGTGAAATAGCTATAATTTTTTAAGTAGGATCAAAATAACTAGGCCTTTAAACACGATAAGCTATTTCTCAGTATAAGCCCACTTAATTTTAAAGGAATAATGTTTTTGTTTTAAATTATGAATTACTGTTTATCCACTTAAGACCTTTGTGAAATTGCATCTACTAATCTTTGTAAGAAGCCCTGCACACTCTTCTAGTAATTATTCTTGTGCCTGCAAGATAAATTTCAAAGACTCATTAAAAAAAATCCTTTATTTTTGGTTTTGATTTTCCTGTATAAAATAAACCAGCCAGAAGGAGGTAACAATATTCTGAAGCATCTTCATGCTTCATTGAGTCTTGAAATTTTGAATTTGTTAAATAACACTTGATTCAGTTACAAGGAATCACAATGCTAGTGTATTAAAATACATTATGTAAACTGACATTTCAAGAGGAAGTGGTGGGGAAATGTTACTTCACTTGAAAAACCATGCAAATAGTGAAAGTATCATTTCTTGTCATATAAAAATATTATGTCTGGGCCCAGAGATACAGATCTGTGGAGCCATATGGAGGAAGAAAACTGACTTCCACAAAATTTCCTCTCAACTTCACACACACACACACACACACACACACAAATAAATAAATAAATAAATAAATAAATAAATAAATAAATAAATAAATAAATAAATGGAAGTTTAGAAACATGCTTAATCAGGAGTCTTTACACTCATTTATTCAACAAATTGCCTTCTCCCAAATTCCCAAAAACCCTGTTACTACACTGAAGACACAGGAACAGACAGTAATGTGTGTCACGAGTGCTGTCATAGTAACACGTGCACATGGCTCAGCTGTGCTGTGACATAAGGAACCAAGACTCCTCCTCCATGCCTCCCTCAGTCCCTCTCTCTTCCTTCCTCTTCCTGTTTCCCTCCTCCTTGCCATCTATCTCTCCCTCCTCCCTCCTCCCTCCACCTTTCATGTAACCATGGCATTGTGGGCATGGAACCCCAGTTAAGTAGGTGCTCTATGACCGATGCTCCAGGGCCAGACCTGTGAGGACTCTCTACTCAGTAAATGAGAGGAGCAGCTCATGAGAACAGATCATGTACTCAAATGTGGGCATTGCAGGTAGGAAGTAGATGCAGGAAATGATCCTCACATGGAGGTGTATTTGTGTGTGTGTGTGTGTGTGTGTGTGTGTGTGTGTGTGCTTATAATATCATATTTATATTTTATATAATTATACTTCTTATCATATAAGAATATATGTTTGGGCCTAGATGGCTCAGTGGGTAAAGATACTTGCTGGTAACTACAATGACCTGAGCACTCCATCCCTCTGGTGAAATATATGTGTGTGTCTGCACACGTGTGTGCATGTGCGTGTATGCATGTATGTATGTATTACCAACTCCTGCAATGTTAGCCCTTCATACTGGGCTTTCTATCTTATCCTTCCAAGCATAGGTGCCCTCATCTGTTCTGGGCAGAACAATGTGTCACCAGAATTGGATATAGTTGATTATTCAGAGAGGAAATGATAGTAAAGGTGGCATTTTCTCTTCAAATCAATTGGTAAGAATACAGGAGCTGCAGAAGTTCTTGGCTACAAGTCACTATGGACATCCCTAAGGGGACCCTTTAACCCTGTGTCTGAGACCCACCTGCAGCTTTGGAATAGTTACAAAGTCATAGTGAAATCCTGTTATGCGAGTTGGTCCTGCTATCATAATGTGAGGATTATTTCACGCTCTGCTCAGGGAAGGACTTGAGGAAGCCCCAAAATATTGAGAAAGGGATGGTTGCTTTTGTGTTTCACAGTTTGCCTGACACATGTGCCCAAATGAGAGAGAAACACTGGCCAAGATGCATTGCTGCAACGCTGTTCTTTAAATGTAATTCCCACTCAATAAAGTTTGAGTAAATCTGGCTCCCTTTCATCATATGGTTGAGCTTTATCCAAGCAGCTAAAGGACTCAGGGCAGATGCAGGCTAAGGTCCCTCCAAAGAAGCAGTTCTGTCTCCAGACTGTCTTTGGCCTCAAAACTGCAACATGAACTTTCCCCTGGCTCTGTACTGCTAGTACACTCTGGCAGGGCTATGGAAATTCTATGAACCTTCACTAAAATAAGTTCTCTGGGGCTGGAGAGATGGTTCAAAGGTTAAGAACGCCAGCTGTTCTTCTAGAGGACCCAGGTTCAATTCCCAGCTCTCATGCAGCAGCACATGGTTGTCTGTAACTCCAGCTCCAGGGGATCCCATGCACTCCTCTTGCTTCTGCAGACATTAGTCCACAGAGGTGGTGCATAGACATATGTGAAAGCCAAATAGCCATGTACACACAATACAAATAAAAAGTAAACATTTTGTGGGGCTGGAGAGGTGGCTCAGAAATTAAAAGTGCATTTTTGCTCTTCCTGAGGACTTGGGTTCTGTTATCAACATCTAAGTTGGGCAGCTTTCTCTCTCTCTCTCTCTCTCTCTCTCTCTCTCTCTCTCTCTCTCTCTCTCTCTCTCTCCTCTCTCTCTCTCTCCCTCACTCTCCCTCTCTCCTCTCATCACTTCAGCTCTAGAAGAGTACAGTAAACTTATGTCCCAGGTAAGCTTTCAGTCCACATAAGATGACACAGAATCTGTAACGTGTGGAAGGTATAAACGATGTTGAAACTGTCGTTGTTTAGCTTCCATTAGTGGCCACTGAGAAGCAGAACAGGAAGCAAGGAAAAATGGCCCTAAATTAGGTCACCTTGTCTGCCTTTGTAGATCTTCTTTCCTCTAGGTGGTAATGTGAACCATTACAGGTTTTGAACGTCCAACAGAAAGATTACTCATCCATCGATGATGCAGCTGAGGTTTTTGCAAACACAACAGCAAGGTTTGCATTTGGGACCAACTTAACATCAATCTTGCAGGGGATGACAGCAGGTTATGAAACTGGAGCAGCGTCCTCATGACATGCTTCCTGGCCTTGCCACACTTGTTTTTCAGAAGACAAATTCTTTTCTAGGGAGTCTAGATAGATTCTGAAAAATAAATCTCTGAAGTTCTGTTGTAATTATTTGTTCTTCTAAAAATAGTTGAATCATTCCTAAATCAGGCAGGAACCCTAGTGGAGAGAAGGGGACACCAACCAACCCACAAAACTTTCAACCCCAAAATTTATCCTTGTTTACACAAAACGCAGGGATGGAGATTGGAGCAGAAGCTAAGGGAATGGTCAACCAATAACCAGCCCATGGGCAAGCACCAATCCCTCACATTATTAATGATACTCTGTTATGCATGTAGACAGGAGTCTAGCATGGCTGCCCTCTGAGAGGCTCCACCAAGCAGCTGATTCAGTCAGATTCAGATACCCACACCTAAACAGTGGATAGAGCGTGGGGACTCTTACATAAGAACAGGAGGAAGGATTGTGAGCCCCTAAGGGGATAGGAACTCTACAGAAAGACCAACAGAGTCAACTAACCTGGACCCTTGGAACTCTCAGAGACAGCAACACCAACCAAAGAACATACACAGGCTGGACCTAGGCCTTCCTGCATATATGTAGCAGAACAGAACTGCAGCTTGGTATTCATGTAGATCTCAAACAACTGGAGCAGGGGTGATCCCAAAAGCCATTGCCTGTATGTGGGATATGTTCTTCTATCTGAGCTGCCTTGTCTAGCCTCTGTGGGAAAGGATGTGTCTAATCTCATAGAAACTTGATGTGCCAAGGGTGGGAGAATAGACAGGGAAGGCCCCACCTGCTCAGAGAAGGGGAACAGAGCGGGTGGGGAAAGAATTGTGAGAGAGGTTGACTGGGAGAGGCCCGTGAGCAGGATGCAAAGTGAAAAAGTAAGAAAGAGAAAAGAAAGGAGAAGAGAAGAG